>NC_134873.1:48964110-49284110 GCF_049852395.1 Peromyscus maniculatus bairdii | reverse complement strand
TAGGTTTTCTTGAGAAAGTATGTCCTCCCTTTCCAGTGTCTCACTCACAGTGAGGTCTTTGGCCTTTCTTAGCTCTTTTCTGTTTTCATAGAATTCCTGCCCTAGACTTACAAATAGCCTTCCCTGCTCCTCGGTGAAGTTAGGACTTTCTCTCCCATGAAGTAAGTTCTTTAGTGTGTGCTGGGGTAACTGTCTCGGACTGTGGTTTGAGCCCCCAGGTTGAGTCTCTCCTAAGCTGTCCCGTGTTCTCAGTGTATGTTGTTGCTGCTTTGACATTACTGTGTCATTAAGCATTCTCATTCATTACTTGTTTAATGCCGCTATCTTTTCTGACGCTTGCATGCTCAAGTGTATTCTCATTCAACTTATCAAAGATAGCCAAGTGATGCCATCATCTTGGTTATTTTGAGTGCTTCCCAAACATAATTTTGATAGCATTTTTCTAACATAGAATGGCTTCCAAATACTTTTAAAAAATGTGTTATTACTGTGGAGTGCATGATGTGTGTGTATGGGACACACCATGTTGAGGGTGGAGGTCAGAGGACAACCTTTAGACGTCATTTCTTCCCTGCCACCACGTTGGTTCTGGTCATTGAACTCAGGTAGTCAGGCTTAGTGCCAGGAATCTCACCTCATTGAGCCATCTTGATGATCCACATGGTTATTATAGTGTGACTTGAGTTCAGGAGAGAAATAATGAATGAAGAATAGACCCTTTCAGTTTTATAAGGACTGGACTCGGCTTCATCATCAGACTTGAGTGTACCTACAACATGCATACTCTATTGGCCTGAATGTATATGAGTCTGTGCTTGATTTTCTATTAAAATATCCCTTTAGTTATTTTAAATGATTCCCTTTCCTTAAATATACTCCTGACTTTGATTGGTTTTCATTTTCTGCTCATTATTGTCAACCTGCTACTGATTGTCATCTCTCATCTAAGTGGACATTCCTACACATCAGTAGAAGACAGAATCCACTCTGCACATTCATATATTTTTGAAGCCGTTGTCTAAAGGTTTATGAGATTCTATTGCTAAAGCTGTGACTGCTCTGGTTAGAGGGTTTGGTCATCTACACCTGAAGACAGGAAGCTTGACCTTAGAGCATCTGTAGAGATGAGTCCTTCATTAGCTGATTCTAGTGCATAAAGCACAAAGTCGTGAGCACGAAAACTGGAAAGTGGAATAGTAGTTGGAGGCTTGTGACTTGGTGATTGGTCATATTAAGATGTGTTGTAAGTTAAGGAGAACGCGTCTCCTTTTCCGTTGGAGTTTCACTTGGCACACGCCAGTGGGACAGCCACTAAGCTTTTCATTCATGATGGGTTGTCTCTGCTGTCGTTGGTAAGAACAGTTACTGTGTGCATGACTGAACACGAATATTGAAGAGGACAGAATTTGAGCCTTACCTAAGTCAATATTTTTATTTTCAACAGATATTTTTTGGACAGGCCTTAAGGTTAACTTTCAAGTACAGTGTGTTGCATGGAATTGTGTTCTAATCTTAGACTCTGGACTTGGGATGTTTGTGATTCTGAGTATCTGTACCCTGGGGAAGTGTTTATCTGTTTCCAGGAAACGAAAGAGGTGGAATTTGAGCAAGTGGTTACACTCACAGCACAGTCTTGTGTCAGGTGTGTGTTAGACCCTGACTGTGAGGAAGGCAGACAGATTTGACCTTTCCCCCTGTGTTTGAAGAGGTCATGGCCTGGTTACTGCTGTAAGAGACTTGTAGACATTAAAATTCAGTGTAAGTGCTGGAAGAGATCTGTGTGGTAAACTCTGTGAGGTTGTCCCAAGGTGACCTGTCCAGAGCCCCAGTCCCACATCTGAAGTCCCCTGGACAGAAGATTCCTTACACCCATGACTGGAGTACAGTGGCTTCTTTAAAGGAGGGAGGCAGCTTGGTTCTTGCTCTGGCTGCCGGATGATGCATTCTTCTCAGAAGGTGTTTTAGTGGAGCCCATATATTGCTCATTCTTCTGGATTTTAATTCTTAGCTCTCTGCAACCTGCAGCATTCAGTCAAATGCTTAAGTAAGGAAGGACTCTCCATATTCATTTTAAGCTTTGCTGTTTTAACTTTAAAATCTTCCTAAACCTCCAGTTTCCAGGCTTGTACAAGTTCACATGCATACCTCACTTCTGCACAGCTTTATGTTCGTAAACCATTAATCGCCTGCATGAAGCAGCAGTAGAAATATGTGAATGTGTATATATACACGGTCATTCCAGATGCCACGTACAAAGTCAAAGCAAGATGGTTTTGGTTGCTTAGTCTGTTCTTTTTTGCTTCATTGTAGCTTGATAATACTTTATTTGAGCTTTTTTCTTTTTACAAGCTGATTTTTTTACAAATACTAATTACAATAACAATAGCCACAAATGAGACTTGTAGCTGTCATATGGAAAAAAATTCCCAGAAAAATACTTAAATAATAAAGATCAGGACTACAGACTTCCATCTTGTATTGTTGAAAGTACCACCATGCCTTCTTTTTAAGAGTATATAGCAATACAGATTTATTTGGGGCTTGGGACTTTTCTTCTTAAAATAGTGTGTGTTAGTTTGTGGTGAGTGCTGTACTGCTTTGCTAACTGTTCTGCTTCATGCCATCAGGATCTACAGCTAGAGTACGGACAAGGACACCAAAGTAGTTACTTCTTAGGTGGAAACAAGTAAGTAACTTCTTTGAAAATTTAAATGCAAAGTGATTGTCTTTGATATTATATTTCATATTTAATATTTATGATAGTAAATTGCATTGAGCTGGTAGATGCTGGGCAGTGAGCTCTTGACTTTGCCATAGTCCTCTACTGGCCATGTAGAGTCAGCGGCTGTCATCCGTTAACCTCACCTGCAGATCTCTTGTTACAGCGTCCTCCAGCTGTGCTGAATCTGCGTCTCAGCAGCTGGTTCTTTCTAAACTTGCTTGGACGCCTCCCCTCTGTGCTGGCCTCTGGAAACAGCCAAATTATTCACACTACTTAGAAATTTTCATCGTAAATTTAGTGATAATCTTGTAAAGAATACTAGTAATAAAAATGGATATGAGCTTTTAAAGGTTATTTCATGTGAGAGAAAACTCAGCAGCTAGTAATGCCTACCCTGAGCCAGGTGGGTGCTGTCTAGTGTCGAAAGTCGTAACTCCACCATTGACAGGTTCTACAGGTTCATCACATGCCAGAGTGTAGAACCCAAGGCCAAGACTGCCCCTCTACCTTCTTATCTCCTGATTTCAGATAGGAATTCTCACTCTATAAGCCAATTTGTGAGGGAGTATTTAAATCCCCAGAGTATTCTGGGGATGAACATACATACTAAATTAGAACTTAAAATTTCAATCTCGATTACACGAGAGAACTGAGACATCTGTCCCCATACTTTAAGTTAAGCAGTTGAGAAATAATGATTAATGACAGATACCTTAGTTTAACGGAGAGTACTGAAAATCATGGCTTTCTCCTTTTGCTATAATCTGAACACTTGAATTTTTTCCTACCTCAATACACTTTGCGGTGCAAAGAAGAGGCTTTGAATGAAAAGCTAAAATATGCTAAGCTCATTTAATGTGAATTTCAATTAGATATAAAATATTAGGCATTTATCATTATTCATTAGCCTCTGTATTTCTTCTTCTTTTGTCTTTTGGTTGTTTGTTTATTCATGCATATATTTTGAGATCAAGTCTCATTATGTAGTCCTGGCTGTCCTCAGACTTGCAGAGATCTCCACCTCTGCCTTGCCTCTGCCTCCTGAGTACTGGCATTAAAGGTATGCACCATCCAGTAGCCTCTGTCTTTCTTAAAGTGGAAGATAAGTATAAAATTCCCTTGGTAGAAAATGTCGTTTGACCTAAATAGTAATTTGCCTAAATTAATACCTAAATGTAGTTGACCTAAACAGTGATTGCTATTATAAGTTGTCCTGGTTCTAGTGGTTAGCAAGAATAGATTGTGTGTCGATGTGGGGTAGTGAGTTTAAAAAGTTAATTGAGAGCCGGGCGGTGGTGGCGCACACCTTTAATCCCAGCACTCGGGAGGCAGAGCCAGGCGGATCTCTGTGAGTTCGAGGCCAGCCTGGGCTACCAAGTGAGCTCCAGGAAAGGCGCAAAGCTGCGCAGAGAAACCCTGTCTCTAAAAACAAAAAACAAAAAACAAACAAACAAACAAAAAAAAAGTTAATTGAATGTCTTTTCTAATGATGATGTCATTGGTTGTAAGGACTGATACAACCAAATTTTCATGTACCTAAAGAGGCTGAATAGTTTGACTATATATCACTTACCCTTTCATTTAAAATTAATGTGCTCATAAAATGCAAAATAATACAGCCATAAATGCTTTTCCAGATTTCCTAGCTCCCATTGTCTGATTTTTTTTTTTTATTGTTGGATATCTTAGTGTGTATAGCTATTTTGGCTGGGTAAAATGTTAATAATTTGCCCACCCTTCATTTTTTGATGAATTGGATCCCTGCTTAAGGAACAGTATTCTATATAACGAGTCATTGGCAAGGTAGGTTGGCCGGAAGTCTTAGCCCTGCTGTGTTTGATGTGGAGGCGTGTACGTCCGTGTGGCGTGAGCGTGGCTGTGGCACCTCCCTTACTGTGTGTCATGTCCGCTTTATTCTTGCCGCTCGGCAGCGCTTTAAAAGTCAGGACCTCCCACTCTCTCAAAGGGCCTCAGGTAGACAGAGTCCCTCGATGGGTTTCTGCCTAGTCCAGACCCCTCAGGAACTGTCGAGTTCGGTTTGGTACACAGACTTGGCTTTCTGCAACAGAAGGCACGTGCCTTCCCTTCAGGTCAGCTAACACCCTTTCTTCTGAATTCTGGTGTAACTGGGGTCAGTTCTTCTGAGCTTTTTTACAATTTTTTAATTAAAGTATTTATTTTTAAAAGAAAAGCAAACTGTGTCTGGGCGCGTAGAGCATAGTTGTACAGATACAGTTGTCAAGTCTCTGGACAGCAGTAAGGTGTGGGTCAGATCCCACTACCCCACAGCACACTACTCTGGTAGCCAAGGCCATGCCCAGCTGCATTGGCTCTTCTTCCCATGAGCACTCGGCTACCTTTGTCTCTAGGAAAGTGAGGATTGTAATAGCACCTGCCTCTTGGCTAAGGGAGGGGTAAGCAACTGTGAGGAACCGTTAGTTCCCATGGGGCTTACTAGGCTCTTTCTGTCTTCAAGTGGGAGTAGCTACTGAGTAATTGTCAGTTACACTAGGAGGCAGGTGAAACTCCTCTTCAGTTTCAGAGAAATACCAGTTTCTTGCTTTTAGCTACAGTCAGGGAAGTGCATGCACAGGTGGTTTTGAGTCAGCCCGGAAGTTGTGAGACTGGTAACATGCCGCACGGCCCTTGGCTAATCCAGATGTGCTGAATGCTTGACGGCAGTTCAGACTTTTCCCACCTCAGTTTCCTGCCTTGTCACTTAAGTCTGCGCTCATTCATTGCTCCAGGTTAGATTTGTTTTTTCATCAAATTTTCCATCATTTCGATAGTCGGCAAACATCCCTTACCAGCCAAGTTCAAGTGGCTTTGGTTTTGTGCTGATGGAGCCTGGTGGTGAATAACTCAGGGTCACGTGTCCTCCAGCGCTGTCAGCTATGGGTGCTGTAATGGGTCACTCAGCAAACTGAGCTGTACCTCGTTTTCTCTGTTGTAAAGCCACCAAAGCAGGCCACGTGCCCTTTCTACGACTTTATGAACTGTACAGCTTGTCAGCAAACCACCTTAATCCATAGAAAGAGCCTTGGAGGTAAATGAGTAGAGACGATGTTGTTAGGGAACTTCCTGTGTCATTGCTGGGCTGTCCCTCAGTCAGGGGGGTGCCTGCTGGCTGCCACAGAGCCCTCAGAGCCCCCCCAGCGCCACCCACACAAAAACCAAAAATGGATGTGCTGGTCCACACCTCTTACCCCAGCACTCAGGAAGTGGAGGCAGGAGGATCAGAAGTTCAAGGCTGTCTTCAGCTACATAGCAAGTTTGAGGCCAGCCTTGGCTACAGTAATCATGCCCCCCCACACACACACACACCCGTCCCCTGTGCCCCGAAACACACACAAAGCCAGAATGCCGTGTGAATCCCACTGGCTGTGCTAACAGAAAGTAAACTATGTATAGACTGTCTTCCTAATTACTTTCAAATCCTACTGCCTAAAAAAACACTGCCGCATGCTCAGAAAAAGGATTTTTCCCACTTGCTTGTTTACGACCGCCTGTTGGCTCTGTAGCCCAGGCTAGTGATAGGATTGCAGGCCTCTGCCACTACGCTGGCTTCCCGGCTTCTGGGATGGTATGACAGCCCACCATCGCCCAGAGAGACCAGGCCTGACTTGGGAAGGCTGCACTTCTCAAGTCTGTGGTCTAGGGTCCCTTTGCAGCGTCACCGTGCTGAGGACTTCCTGTTGCTAGTGTAGCATTTTAGTATGGAAAGTTAAACAAAGGATTTTCCAAAAGCACTGAATTATTTTAAAATAGTAATATATGTTCACCTTTAATAAAAACACGTTTGTCAAGTTTTAAGCCTTCCCCTAAAGAACCAGCTCAAATGCCTCCTCTCTGCTCCTTCCTGGTAGCACTGTCCTGACCCCCATGTAACTGGATGGAGTAACCGCAGCCACACCTGCACAGCCCAGCTGGGCACTGCTGGCACAGGAACAGGCAGCGTTCTTAGGAAAAGAGTGATTTTTCCTCTGACAAAGTAATAATAAGGAAATTGCTTCCTCTTTTTTTTTTTTTCATATTTCCTTCATAGTACTGGAAGATAGCTGAGTTTTCCTGTCTTCTACATAATTTAATCTGTTATAGCAAGTATCCGAGTAGTGTCTAGGAAACAGCAGCAAACATAGTGTAGAAAAGTTACGTATTCTGCAGTGGGACCTCGCAGACCCTCCTGTAGGCGACAGGTCTCTCCAGGATCTAACCTGGGCGAGTGTTTCCCGAAGGGAGCCCTTGAGAACATGGGAGAGCAGTGCTTTGGGGGTGGGGGGGCCGCTAAGTGCTTGCCCGCATCCAGCTGTTGGGTGCTTCAAACACTTTCTCTCCTAGTGTGATTCCCATTTTACATCACATGAACTGAGATGTACCCATTCAAACTGAAGTGACTTACCCAAGGCCACAGGGCCTGCAGAGGTGACAGCGGGATTCAGCTCCAGGCCAGCTTTGCCCTCCCTTGTCACACTGCCTCTAGCCAGAAGCTCCTGTTGCTCAGAGCTGGTCCTGGGAGAGCTTCACAGTTAGCAGGATGTTGACTACCTACCGCACCTCAGCCTTTCTTTCTAGGGGTGGTAGTGCTTGGAGTGGGTTGATTCCAGATTCATAACTGGTCGTTCTGAAAACTTCTCAGGCTAGCCTGCTTAAAGTCCTTGATGGGTAAGATGGTTCTGCTCCTGGTCCACAATAGATAGCTAACCACGCCTTCTGGGTTTCATGGTGTGAGGTCCAGGAACACTGAGGAACTACTTAGAAGGTTTAGGGAAAATACCTCTCTCCTAGTAATTGCAGCAGCCCGGAGAAGGCTGTGCTTCCTGAATTGCCTACGTTCAGGAACACCCCAATTCTCTCACCTTCTTGAAAGTTCAAGCCTTTTTAAAAACATCAGGCCTGATGGTAAAAGCCTCAGAGCTGGTCTGACACACCCTTAGCCTCACAAAAGTGTACATGTGTTTGCCTGTCCACCATCGGGGGGAGAGCAGGCCTCGGGTGAGCGAGTGTCCCCCGTGAAAGCGGGCTGCTGCCACATTCATGTGTTCACAGCTCATGCGTGCATGCTTCCGCAGAAAGCCAACATGCTGAGTTCCATGTCTGCCGGAGTGTGTCACCCTCTTTATTTTAAGAAAGAAAAAGACAGCGTCTGGTGTCAGGTGTAATGTTCTGATAGAATTTGAGTCCTGGAAATCCCTGGCTCTGACCCTGCAATTGTCTTATCAGTTTTGTTGTGGCATTTCATGCTGAATTGTCTCCTGTTTGAATCAGTAGTTTCAGTCGGTATTAGAATGTATTTATTTATGTTCATTTAGGATACATTTTTAAGACATTAGCAATCAAAAATGAGCTCTCTCATTAAAACATAAGCTTGGTGGCGCAGAAGTGGTCAGAGTGGCAGATGTGTTCAGGAAACCTAGGGGCAAACATAGGGAACAGAAGTGATGACCTTGATACCATTTCCTCACGCTTCTTGTTTGTGTCTTTAAGGAGTCTTCTAAAGTCTGTGGAAGAAGAACTGCATCAGCGGTAATTACAACTTTTTTTTTTTTTTTTTTTTTTTTTTTTTTTTTTTTTTTGGTTTTTCGAAACAGGGTTTCTCTGTGTAGCTTTGCGCCTTTCCTGGAGCTCACTTGGTAGCCCAGGCTGGCCTCAAACTCACAGAGATCCGCCTGGCTCTGCCTCCCGAGTGCTGGGATTAAAGGCGTGCGCCACCAACGCCCGGCTGGTAATTACAACTTTTAATTAAGCTTGAAGTTCTTTCTTATGTCGTAGACGAGCTAAGTCGTTTCCCCTTCTCTGTCGTGTGTGGTTCGTCAGTTTTAGTTGTCAGTCTGTCCTGGCCTGCAGTCGGCCCCCTTTGTCTCTGTAGCTGCCCTGGGGAGGTTCGCGTCTAACGAGCTGTCTGGTCTCTTTAGAGGACACGTGGCCCACCTAGAGGATGATGAAGTGGATGAAGACGACTCCAAACAGTAGGTTCTGTTGCTCCTTTTGGTAAAAAGAAAGGATCTCATTTGACCTGTGTTGTAGTTCGAGGGCTTAATAGTGATGATAGTTTGAATGTAAGTAACACGGCCTTGGGTTGTACCACAGTCTCTGTGCTGGGGTTTTTCTATTCCACTCGGATTAATGGACTTCAGATTCGGATAACAAAAATGCCTTATACTGAGTGGGCTAGACAGAGACTTAATTCTCCCAGCTCTAGAGGCTAGGAAATTCACGATGTAGGTGCTGGCCTAGTTGGTGTTCCTTCCATCTACTTGTGCACCTACCAACCCCAACCCTGGCTTTGAGACAGGGTCTCTTGGCGTCCCGGTTGGCCGGGAATGTGTTATATACGTGTGGATGACCTTGAACTCGTTGTCAAGTTCCTGCCTCCATCTGTGTGTTCACATGGCCTTTGTTGATGTGTGTATGTGGTGGGGCAGAGGGCAGTCATTCTCCCTATTCTCATGCCTGTCAAGCCTATAGCTCCATTTAACCTCAACGACCTCCTAAAAGTCATACCTTCATGTGCATCACATTGAGGATTCTCTCATCAGTATGGGAATTTAGGGAGATAAATGTCAGTCTGTAACACTAATTGAAGACAGAAAATTGGGACAAATCCAGAATTGCCTGTCAGACAGGCCTCTGGGCTTACGTGTGGTGGGTTGTCCTGATTGGATTAGTTGATGTAAGAAAACCCCTCTTAACTGTGGGTGGGGCCATTTCTGGGTAAGAGGACCCTGGACTGTGTAAATTCTGACGTGGTTCACACAGCCTTAACTCTCTACCATGATGGACTATACACTTGAACTATAGCTGGAATGAGCCCTTTGTCTGAATTTTATCACCACCGCAGGAGAGAAACCAACACATATTGTGTGCTGTATTTTATGCCCTTACCATTTCCCAGCCCAATTGCTACTTACATCCTTATTCGCCTTTTGATTGAAATAAAATAGAATTGTGTCATCCTTCCACTTTGGATCACTGTGGCATTCGAAACCAGTAAGATGCACATCTACCTGCTTACTTCTGAATGTTTCATTTAATAGAATTTGGACATTTTACAAAGTATTTTAGAAATAGTATTTCTTCTGTATCTTTGAAAAACAATTGCGTGTAGTAATTCATTTGTCAAATGCAGAGTTCTGACTCTATGTTTTCTGTGTTTTTAGTTCGACCATGAAAGCAAAAGTCCCGCCACCTCTGCCACCAAAGGTAGGCAGGCTCGCTCTCCACCCTGACCGCGCGCGCACGCTGCTCTCCACTGTAGCGCTTGCTGACTCCGTTACGGTAGCTTTGTTTTGTTTCCAGCCGCAAACAAAAACTCGGAGTTGATGATTTTTATCTAAATATAATTTCACTTTTGTATTTTTAAAAATGACAATTTTTCTGTTTATACTTTGAAATAATTTTTAGATTGGTATTATTTCTACCTTGCTAGGAATCTCACATTTTCTTAAGATTTTTTTTTTTTCCTTAAAATCTGTAACCTACCATTAATTGATTGCTGAGAGTGGACAAAGGATAAACTACTGTCACAGACATTTAATTTTCAGAAAATAATTGTAAATTAAACATTCAAAAACAGGACAGCCGCTTTGGAGAACAATGTAATGACAACCCTCCCCCCCCCCCATCCCTGGCTCTGCTGGGGATTGAACCTGGGCCCCCTTGCACATTAGGCAAGCACTCTGCACTGAGCTAACTCTTTGCCTGACAAAGTCATCTCAGATAATAAAGCAATCCCACCTTACAGGGTTTTCTTTCATTTCATACATGTATGTAGCATATCTCCAGGCATCCTAAGGGATAAAGTGGGTGGACAAATAGTGTGGTACATTCTTTTCTAGGTTTCTCTGTGTAACAAGTTTAATTACAAAGTAAGGTGTGTTGCAGTGTGAGTCGGAGCCTTGAAGTCTTGGCTTCTCACGGTGTTTTGTTGTCACTGTGTTACTGAGAACACCTCAGTTCTCACGGTGCTGTGCTTGCTCGTGGAGATTGCTTTGGTGGGCATCGGAAGGGCACCCCTGGAAGCCAACCACTGTCTTCACAAGAAGTCTCTTGGGCATCCTGTCTTACTGGGCTGGTGTTCTCCAGTGCAGGAGCAGTTTAATAGCAGTCTTCTTTCTGTTGGCCCTAGTCAGGAAGATTACACTTTAACATAAACATGCCACATTGTCCAAGGGACAGTTGAGATTAACCTGACAAGTAGTGATTAGCTTCAGTACTTAAAAGAGATGCAGTTAAGTTGGAGTATAATCAGAAGACAAGAATATTTTCACCTAGGAAGGCTTACGAGACACTAACAGAAGGGAATAGAAACCTTCAATTCGTGTCCCTCCTTCCACAGCTGCAGAACCCAGCACGTTTTTATGTACATTTTTAGGATAATTTTTAAGTAAATAAGATAGCCTGAATCTTAAATACCCTTGACACTCCTCTAGTGAACACAGTTGGAAAGTCTCTGATATGTAATATTTACTAAGGGAAAGTAATCGTATGTTTAATCACCGGTTTCCCTTTCTGTGTTATTTCAGCCTAAGTCCATCTTCATACCGCAGGATACACATTCTGCTGAGGATGGTAATCAAGGAACGATCAAGAGATGTCCTTCATCAGGGAGCCCAGCAAAGCCATCCCACGTTCCACCTAGGCCACCTCCCCCCAGATTACCCCCACAGAAGCCTGCTGCTTTAGGTGAGGAGGGGCAGACTCCAGTCTGTTACAGGTGTTTGTTCTCAGAAGTGAAGGGCCGTCCTAGAGGTGGGGGAGACGGCAAGAGCAGCGGCTGGTAACTTCTTTCCCCGCCTTCCGCAGTCGATGACAGGATCCCTGGTGAACCAGCCCTGACATTGACCCCATTTTTGTTATGTTCATGTGTGTGAGCGTCTGCCTGGTGCCAGGAGAGGCCAGAAGACTGTGTCCGTTCCCGGAACTGGAGGTAGACAGTTGTGAGCCACCATAGAGTGCTGAGCCATGAACCCGGGTCCTGGCAGCACCAGCAGGCGCTCTTGGCCATTAGCATTCCCAGTCCACTTCAGCATTAGTGCGGCCTTTAAAAGAGCTGTTACCATTTCTTGGTATTATATGTAGTATGAATTGTTCATTCATTGAAAGTAATTACAAATTTACTATTTTCCTCTTTTTAATGAAAATAAATGTTTACTCAGATACGAGCTGAATTTAAATTTACCTGATATGCCAGAAAGAGGAAGAACATATATAACACTCCAGGGATGAGTGTTCTGAATGGGAGATCTCAAGTGCAGAATAAATCTTTCCTCTTTTATAATTGTCTTAATGAAATATTTCATTAAAAAATGTCCTTTCACGATATATCTAAACATATCTTATTGAAGGGAATGGAGTGAGCTCCTTCCAGCTAAATGGAGAACGAGATGGATCTTTGTATCAGCAACAGAGTGAGCATCGAGGCACAAACCTTTCCAGAAAAGAGAAGAAGGATGTACCCGTAAGTGTTGACATTCGTACACTCACACCTGTGTGCTTTCTCACTATATAGCAAGGGTCACACTTACAAGGCCTGGAACCATAGCAACTGTGTATTCCATAATTATTATATTGATAATTTAGTCTATTGATTATTGTGATAGTATTTTATTTAAATCATGAAGGGGCCTTTGTAAAGGTGAACTGACATAACCTCCTTGTTTAAACTTAGATCCACTTCTATTTAGCACATTATAAATCGTGATCTTTATGTAAGTCTGACCCAGTGGTTCTCAACCTTCCTAATGCTGCAATCCTTTAATACAGTCCCCTCATGTTGTGGTGACCCCCAACCATAAAATTATTTTCATTGCTACTTCATAACTAATTTTTCTACTGTTATGAATTGTAATGTAAACATCTGTGTTTTCTGATGGTCTTAGGGGACCCCTGTGAAAGGGTCACTCAACCCACAAAGGGATCACGACACTCAGGTTGAGAACAGCTAGTCTAACCCTTCACACTGGAATCGTTCACCAAGAGTTGGTTATCCTCCATGATGAGAACTGACTCTTTAAACTCTAGTCTTTGTTGTTAGAGTGCCTGTCATGTGAGAGGGCTGAGTTTGATGACCTGCACTGCAGAAAACAGATACTGCCCAGAAGGCTCTTATATGTATGAGTATATGTCTGAGTATATACAGCTATCTAGAGAAGGATGTACACCGAACTGGTTTGGGGAGCAGTGAGTAACCATGGGAAGAATATAGGAAAATTAAAGATAGCTATTTTATGATGATATTACACTTGTGTATTTTATTCAAAGAAAAGAGCTTGAAATACAGTATTTTCTTGCCAAATAGCAGTAATAGTAATAATAATAATAATAATAATAATAATACATGTTTCTTTTCTAGAAGCCAATTAGTAATGGTCTTCCCCCAACACCTAAAGTGCATGTAAGTACTAAGTATCAAATAACTGATTTTCAAACTAAACACAGTGGGAATTGTTTCGGTGTATATCTTTGATTGTGTCTGCCTGCTCCCCACCCACATCCCCAGCACTGACGTCACAAGCAGGAGCCGTCACAATCACACTCAGCTTTTCTTTTTTTCATTTAAAAAGAAAATTTTATATTTTCGTGTGTGTGTGTGTGTGTGTGTGTGTGTGTGTGTGTGTGTGTGTGTTTTCACATATGTATATGTGTGCTTCTGCTATTGCACTTCCTGGAGTGAGTTTTCTCCTTCCACCATGTAGGATCTGGGGATAAAACTCAGGTCCGGCTTAGAGGCAGGTGCCTTTTCTTGTGGAGACATCCTGCCTGTCCTCACATTGATCCTCTTATGAATCTGTTTATTTTTAATTTGGAGCATGTGTGTGGATTTAAATCAACCCTGCATCTTAGTTTACAATATGAAATTAAATGATGACTTTTTTTAAATCTTTTTTTCTTTTTCTGAGACAGGGTTTCTCTGTGTATCCCGTGACTTTCCTGGAACTCACTATGTAGACCAGGCTAGCCTCGAACTCAGAGATCCACCTGCCTCTGCCTCCCGAGTGCTGGGATTAAAGGTGTGGGCCACCATGCCCAGCCTCAGTGATGACATTTTTGTCAAGAAACCAAACGAATATTTTTTTGTGTGGAGATTATTATTTTCTTCTTAACTTAAGAATATTATGTTGTTTTGATAGGAAATTCTGATTCTTACTGGCAAATTATTTATTACACAAAATTAGTTATTGATGCTGATTTATGAGATTTTTTTTTCTTCAGCAAAATTGTTGTCGTACCAGGAAACTTTGTATAATACTATCAAAAAGTTTGTTGTGAATGTCCAGAACTAATGATCTACTCTTTCAAAAGTTAGATGGAGACTGACTTGACACATTTATTTCTGTAAATGTGAGGGTGATGTTAGTTTGAGTGTGCTCACTATAACTTCCCATATTAAACAAAGTAGTTTTGCCTCCTATGTGATGTTAGGGACCATTGCTGTTACTGTCCTGTTGACGCGTCCTTATTTTTCCAGATGGGAGCATGTTTTTCAAAGGTTTTTAATGGCTGTCCCCTGAAAATCCACTGTGCCACATCCTGGATAAACCCGGACACGAGAGGTAGTGCCCGTTTCTTCCCTTTCTAAGTGTCCTCCACAGAGCTCTGGGCGAGTTTCATGTGACTCCTTTTCTGGGGGTCTTTCTCTGCGAGCTCTGCTGTGTGTGTAGACTTAGGGTAAACGTATTTGTCTGTACTGTCGTGGTTTGAGGTGGCAGGTAGCTCACGGGGTTGCGTGGTGGTCACCGCGCCAGGCCTCCCTGACTTCCTGCCAAAGTGTCTCTTCCTCTCCTGCCCAGTGTGTCAGAGCCACCACTGAAGTGACTGAGACCCTAAGTCCCCAGAGGCTAGGGACCGCTGCAGAGGGGTCAGATGCAGAGTAATGAGGGTCCACCTCAGGGATGAGGTGTCTTCCTGCATCCCTGCATCCCGGCTGCCCTCTCGTTAACTATGTAAAACACCCACAACCTCCCCTGTGAACAGTCTCACAAGAACGTGCGTAAGAAGACAAATGTGTGTGTGTTCTCCCAGAAACCCAAGATGAGTCTTCTCATTTGGCACTCAGATTTGTTCCTTCCCGGGGAGCTGGGGCGAGAGCGCTTTGGTTTAACCCCTGCAGTCAGCACAGGTCTCAGGCTAGCACCAGTCCTAAAGGCCGCACAGTTAGGGGCTTCTCATATGTTCTAGGCTATTAGAATACTCTGCTCAGCCCGGAGAAGATCATAATGTATTCATTTTACTATCTTAAAAACAATTAGATAGGACGTTGGGTAAATTTCTCTTATCATCTAAAGCAGCAGTTCTCAACCTGTGGGTCACGACCCCCTTGGGTCGCATATCAGATTGCGATTCATAACAGTAGAAAAATGGCAGTTATGAAGTAGTAATAAACTGGTTTTATGGTTGGGGGTCCCCACAACATAAGGACTGCACTAAAGGGTCGCAGCGTTAGGAAAGTTGAGAACCACTGCTCTACCCAGGTTTTGGTTAAATTTTTAACAGGCAATGATCAGAACATGGGTTGGGTTTGTCTTTCGACCAAGTCTTTAGCCCAAGCTGACTTCAAACCTCCCATCTAGTTGGTGATGACCATGAACTCTTAGTGCACTTGTCTCCACCCAGCAGTCAGTGACTGCACGCCTTTGCCACCATGTCCAGTTTGTGAGATCCAGCCCAGGGCCGTGCCCATGCTGAACAAGTGAACAGTGAACTCTGTTCACTGAACTACATCCTCAGCAGCTATTCCATTTTGTTTTGTTTCCTCTGCCTTCCCAGTCCAGGTCCTGTGTTTCTATGTTAGGGCTTACAGGAATAGCCCCCCAAAAAAGTAGTCTGTTGTCTTCGTCCCCATCCTGTCGCTGTGAAGGGACAGCAGCTCTTCTTAGAGAAAGCACTTCACTTGGAACCTGATTGCGGTTTCAGAGGTTTAGTCCTCTATTATCAGCGTGGTGGGGAGCATGGCAACAGGCAGACATGGAGCAGTTGCTGAGAGCTACATCCTGGTCCTTGGGCCAAGAGAGAGAGCCAGGCCTGGTATGGGCTTTGAAACCTCAAAGTCCACCTCCCGGTGACACACCTCCTCCTGGTGACACACCTCCCAGTGACACACCTCCCAGTGACACACCTCCTCCCAGTGACACACCTCCCAGGGACACACCTCCTCCATGGCCACACCTCCCAGTGACACACCTCCTCCAGGGCCACACCTCCCGGTGACACACCTCCTCCATGGCCACACCTCCCAGTGACACACCTCCTCCAGGGCCACACCTCCCAGTGACACACCTCCTCCAGGGCCACACCTCCCAGTGACACACCTCCTCCAGGGCCACACCTCCCGGTGACACACCTCCTCCAGGGCCACACCTCCCGGTGACACACCTCCTCCATGGCCACACCTCCCGGTGACACACCTCCTCCATGGCCACACCTCCCGGTGACACACCTCCTCCAGGGCCACACCTCCCGGTGACACACCTCCTCCAGGGCCACACCTCCTGGTGGCACACCTCCTCCAGGGCCACACCTCCCGGTGACACACCTCCCAGTGACACACCTCCTCCAGGGCCACACCTCCCAGGGACACACCTCCTCCAGGGCCACACCTCCCAGTGGCACACCTCCTCCAGGGCCACACCTCCCGGTGACACACCTCCCAGTGACACACCTCCTCCCGGTGACACACCTCCTCCAGGGCCACACCTCCCAGTGACACACCTCCTCCAGGGCCACACCTCCCGGTGACACACCTCCCAGTGACACACCTCCTCCAGGGCCACACCTCCCAGTGACACACCTCCCAGTGACACACCTCCTCCAAGGCCACACCTCCCGGTGACACACCTCCTCCAGGGCCACACCTCCCAGTGACACACCTCCTGGTGACACACCTCCCGGTGACACACCTCCTCCAAGGCCACACCTCCCGGTGACACACCTCCTCCAGGGCCACACCTCCCAGTGACACACCTCCTCCATGGCCACACCTCCCGGTGACACACCTCCTCCATGGCCACACCTCCCAGTGGCACACCTCCCAGTGACACACCTCCTCCAGGGCCACACCTCCCAGTGACACACCTCCCAGTGACACACCTCCTCCAAGGCCACACCTCCCGGTGACACACCTCCTCCAGGGCCACACCTCCCAGTGGCACACCTCCTCCATGGCCACACCTCCCAGTGGCACACCTCCCAGTGACACACCACCCAGTGACACACCTCCTCCAAGGCCACACCTCCCGGTGACACACCTCCTCCAGGGCCACACCTCCCAGTGACACACCTCCCAGTGACACACCTCCTCCAAGGCCACACCTCCCGGTGACACACCTCCTCCAGGGCCACACCTCCCAGTGACACACCTCCTCCAGGGCCACACCTCCTCCAGGGCCACACCTCCCAGTGGCACACCTCCTCCAGGGCCACACCTCCCAGTGGCACACCTCCTCCAGGGCCACACCTCCCAATCCTTTCAGACAGTTCCACTCCCTGGCGACTGAGCACTGAAATAGATGGGCCTGTGGGGCCATGCCTGCTCCAGCCACCACGTCTGGAGAAATCATCTTTGATCTTTTCTTGGTTTTCACGGTCATTGCACGTGGTCCTCACTTTAGGGAACTGTAAAAAGAGTAGCTGCAGACTGCCAGTCAGTTCCACCATCTGGTGAGTGACGAGTCCACCAGGCCGTCTTCATGTCTCCCTCCTGCTGTCTCCCTCACTGTTCTGAGACTAACTTCATATATAACTTAGCTTATGAGTGTCTCATTTCTCCTTCGTATTAAACGTTTAAAATCATAGTCTTCTTCAGAGGTAACACATATTGACTGAATTGTAGATGATAAACACCTTTCTAAAATATCTTGTGTATTGAAGTCAGCTAATGAAGTGTCTCTGTTATCTTAGATCAGTACTTGATATTTGGTGCTGAAGAGGGCATTTATACCCTTAATCTCAATGAACTTCACGAGACATCAATGGAGCAGGTAGGCCGTTTTCTGTAGTCTTTCTAATAATTTAAGTCGACGTTAGAAATAAGTTTCCATTGTGATTTGTCATTTTTTTTATTCATAAAACATTGAAGGAGCATTTGTTTGCCACATGCTGGAGACAGAGCCAGGGCTCAGTTCCTGCCCTTGGGAAGCTCGCAGTCCTAGTGAAAGACAGATTCCAGCACTCACACTTGGCCATCACTCTAGGAATAAGCACAGGCTAGAGGCCACGAAGGTGAACGTCACCAGTACCTCCTGGAGAGGTGGAAGGTTGTGTTTGGGTGGACCCTAAGTGACAAAGTCGTGGAGCTGTGAAGTAGTGTGAGGAGGGAGTAAACAGTTGGGAGTCCAGAACAAGAACAATACATTGTCAAACCCCAGAGCTTTGTGTACCCAGCTAATGGGCAGACCTGTGCCTTGGAAATGTCTGTTTGTGCATAATGGGAGACAATGAGCCTGTGATCAGAAGATGAAGACATGTTCAGTCTGGGCAGAGGGCTGGGGAGATGGTTCAGTGGTTAAGAGCACTCGCTACACAGACCTCCCATGGCTAGCCTGGGCTACATGTACACTAGACGTCATATCCTCAACTACCCACCACATTGCCCCTTATACTTCACTAGAGAAGTCTTTATCCTCGAGAAAGACAGAAGAATTAGAATTGGCACATTAAATGTCCAGTTCCATAGGACCTCAAGAGAGGTCCCTGTCACACTGCACATGACAGTGCAGTTTTCACAGACGTGAAGCTGAGAGGGACGAGGACATCAGTCTCACACACTGGGTTCCGAGTGCCCGTGGGATGGGTAATTGATTCTCCTTTAGTAATATGAATTTACTACAAATAAAATGGAGAAAATCTGTAAATAATAACAAGCTATCGAAAAGTAAACATTGCTATCTTTTCTCAACTTTTTCTTTTCTTTTTTGAGGTGCTGGGACCAAACCCCCAGGGTGTGCACATCCTAGGCAAGGCTTGACCACTGAGCTTTACCCCAGCCCCCCTCAACCTTTTTAATTTTTAAATATGTACCATGTGCGTGCCTGGGCCCCGCAGGCCGAAAGAGGATATTGGATTCCCTAGAACTGGAGTTATAGATGGTTGTGAGCTGCCATGTGAGAGCTGAGAATATAGCCCAGGTCCTCCACAAGAGCAGGCAGTGTTCCTGACCACTGAGCCATCTCTCCAGCCTCACATGCTCCATCTTCCAGATAAAAATGCAAAGACTAGCCAGGCGGTGGTGGCGCACGCCTTTAATCCCAGCACTCAGGAGGCAGAGGCAGGTGGATCTCTGAGTTCGAAGCCAGCCTGGTCTACAGAGAGAGTTTCATGACAGCCAGAGCTACATAGAGAAACCCTGTCTGGGGGGAAAAAATATAATACAAAAACTAAAATAAGTTTACTGAAGTCACATACTTTTTGATAGAAAGTATGATTCTAGGCAAAATATTGGCCCCGCCCTTCTTAACCACTACGTTCTTTCATTAAATTTCTTTGCTCAGAACCTAACTTACTAAAGCAGGTGTTGATCATCTGGAAAACCCTTTTTTAAGATGGTTAAAAAAAATCCAAAATGAAGCGCAATACTTGCCTAAAACTAGATGTAAATGCCGGTCCGCTGCCCCATGCTGAAAACGTGAAGGCATTTGTGTTAGCCTTACATTTCCTATGTGACTGTATTAGTTTAGACGGCACAGGCCTGTGTTTGGCACTTAGGAGGTATTTCTAAGTATCCATTTGTGTGAAAATTGCCATAGGTCAACACTGATTGGATAAACGTCAGCTTCCTGCTGCTGAGACAGTTCCCCGAGATCTAGAATAAATAAGTCATCCCTTTCTCTCTCCATCTCCGTGTAGCCAATAAACTCCCGCTTGGCTTACAGTTTGTTAATGAAACAAAGTAGGAAATAGGTGTTGAAATTGGAATTTAAGACATAGCTGTTGGCACATGGTCTCTATTTTTTATGTTTGGTTGGAGGAAAAGAGTATTTCATGAACGCACTTCCCAAATAAGTGAGATGGAAGCCTTCCACTTCATTGTTTATTTAGATTGTATTAACAAGGGTTTTACTTTGTTTCTCAATTCTGTTATTACATTTTATTATGGCTTGGTGCTCTAATATACCTTAGAGCCTTGATGTATTTTTTTTTAAAGATTTATTTATTTATTATGTACACAGTGTTCTGCCTACATGCATGCTTGCAGGCCAGAAGAGGGCACCAGAGAGGGCACCAGATATCATTACAGTTGGTTGTGAGCCACCATGTGGTTGCTGGGAATTGACCTCTAGAAAAACAGCCAGTGCTCTTAACCGCTGAGCCATCTCTCCCGCCCCAACCTTGATGTATTTTACCATCTCTCCATTCTTCCTATTCCCTACCCTCATCCCAGTCCATTTTGGAAAGACCTGTAGGCATTGCCAGAGCAAGCCCAGCCAAGAAGCTTGTTAAGTCAGAGTACCTAATTACATACCTGAGTCGATATCCCAGTTGCCAGCAGGTCTGGTTAGGGACCGAGGGTTTGGCCCACTTCAGAACTGCTTTGGGAGGTGTGGATGAGGCCCAAGAACTAGCGTAGCTAACCCAGGCCCAGGTCATGCCAATGGTGCTGGTCCAACAGCCACTGTGTAGACTGCTCATGCTTGTTAATGGAAGGTCTCCATGAGACC
Organism: Peromyscus maniculatus bairdii; assembly: GCF_049852395.1. Lineage (NCBI taxonomy): Eukaryota > Metazoa > Chordata > Mammalia > Rodentia > Cricetidae > Peromyscus > Peromyscus maniculatus. Next base: position 49,263,737 of record NC_134873.1, on the reverse strand, counting down.
AGCCATCTTCTGCCTTTCAAGTATATTGATTTGCTCTTCTTTGCCCCAGTACTCAAATATCATCAAGTTTCCCGAGCTGTTCCCCAGTCCTCACACACTGCATGGACAGATGGATTCCCATATCTCCTCTCAACTCCTGCTCACCCCAGCCTTGTAGTTTGCAAGTTTTCATCATGGCCCCTTGCAGCCTCTCTCCTCTACAGACCTAGGTTCAGTGTCTCATCTTCCACATTATGTTCTTTTTCTCTGCATTGTGTATGCGCATGTACTTGATAAGTACATTTTAAGAGGAGAGACTTAATCATTTAACCCAGAACCAAAAGAAAGGAATAGATGTTACTTAAAATGTTCTTATTCTCTTTGGGGTTACGTAGCTCCTCATTACAGGATGACGAGTTAATCATGCTGTGTTCAAACTTAGATTATGTTGGCAGTTGGCTTTCTTTGATGTAGTTGTGAGTGTGCATTTTAAATACTGAAGAGCGGGAGCTGGAGAAATGGCTCAGTGGTTAAGAGCACTGGCAGTTCTTCCAGAGGACCTGAGTTCAATTCCCAGCAACCACGTGGTGGCTCACGACCATATGTAATGAGATCTGGCGCCCTCTTCTGGCCTGCAGGCATGCATGCAGGCAGAACACTGTATACATAATAAATAAATAAATCTTTAAAAAAAATACTGAAGAGCTGTGTACGTCTGTGGTGGCTCCTGTGCGGTAACCCCTGTAACCTCGGTCTGTTGTTTGCCAGCTCTTCCCCCGCAGGTGTACGTGGTTATACGTGATGAACAATTGCTTGCTGTCCATATCCGGTGAGTGTCGCCCTTCCACGCCTTAGCAGTGCTCGGTGCTTGTTACCTGCTCTTACGAGCTGCCTGTTTCCTCACAGGTAAAGCTTCTCAGCTCTATTCCCATAATTTACCGGGGCTTTTTGATTATGCAAGACAGATGCAGAAGTTACCCGTATCGATTCCAGCGCACAAGCTCCCCGATAGGATACTGCCAAGGTAACTGTTGAGTTGTGTCTCCATCCGTAGAGATCACGTGCTTGCACCCTTACTCTGTAGAAGGCAGAGGTTTGGGTTAATGGAAATTTTTCATTAAAAAGTCATGTTGTAATGTATTTTCACAAGGGCTTATTTATCATCTTTTTATTCTAAAATCATTGTCATTTGTGCTTTCTAATTACAGAAACATTTTCTCCCTGAATTTTTGCTTGTCTTTTCTGCAAAAATAAAACTAATTTTTCATGTAATCATATATTATATACACTGTCCTTGCTTTTAACATGTCTGTGTGAACTTACATAAAGTGAATTTTTTTCAAAATACAGTTTCTAAGCCTGGAAAATCCAAATGATTTATTGAATTAATGTGTTTTGCATTTGGAGATAATTGGAGGTGAGGAGTGTTGCTTTTGTACTCTCTGCATTTTTTAATCATGCTGAGCTCTTGTTTTTATTGTAATAGTGTTCCTCATTTGTTGTTGACTTGAACGGTCTTTTAAGTCAAACTCTAATGTAGCCAGTCTTCCTTTGCGAGATACCTTTTTTGCAAGATCTTCAGGCACCTTGAAGATCTGTTGTTAACTTCTGAGTTAGAGTGGGGCCATGGTTTGTGCTCGAATGTCTTTTAAAGACTTTGATTTTTTATTTATTTATTTGTGTGTGTGTGTGTGTGTGTGTGTGTGTGTGTGTGTGTGTGTATGCACCACCCGCAGAGACATTGGATCCCCTAGCACTGGAGTTACAGGCAGTTACGAGCTGCCCAACACGGGTACAAGGAACTAAATTTGAGTCTTCTGGAAGAGTAGGAAGTGCTGTTAACAGCTGAGCTCTTTCTCCAGTCCTGACACACTTGTTTTTTAAGTAGTCTTCTGATGAAAGCCGTTTAAAAACTTACGCTTTTCTATCTTAAAGTAGATATATCGAATTTAATTGAATATTTTCATGATTGTTTGGAATTGTGACTTGGGGCTTCAGTTAGGATAGTAACAGCTACATTTGTAATTTTTCTTTTAACTACCACCTTGTGCTGCTGTTTGTCTACATACCTACTATAGTGCCTTTCCATCCTCCTTTGTAACTTAATAATCCAAAATGCTGTGGGCATAAAGACCAGCCACCAAATGTGTATCTAAGCTATTCACCTAACCTGCCCCGATGGAGTATAAAGCTCATAGACTGTAAAAAGATGTTTGGTTGAGAGGGAAAAATAAAAGGGGCTAGACAGATGCTCTTCCAGAGGACCCAGGTTCACTTCCCAGCACCCACATGGAAGATCCCAACCCATATGTGTGAAGCCAGAGGATCACCAATACCAGATCCAACATCTTCTTCTGGCCTCTTCGAGCACTGGGCACATGGTGGTGCACAGACATGCCTGCAGGCAAAACACTTACACACATTAAACAAAATAATACTTTAAAGGCATATAAATGTACACAGACCATGTTTTAGAGGGCTTTGTGCTTGGGTCTTTGTTTTTAGCTGTGTGTACTTTTTCAGTTCTGACTGACTGTACATGAAGTGTTCCCATGTACAGATGAGACACTGTCCATGAATAAAATACTGCCTCTTCCTTTAAGAACTAGGAACATGGCCGGGTGGTGGCGCACGCCTTTAATCCCAGCACTCAGGAGGCAGAGCCAGGTGGATCTCTGTGAGTTCAAGGCCAGCCTGGGCCACCAAGTGAGTTCCAGGAAAGGCGCAAAGCTACACAGAGAAACCCTGTCTCGGAAAAAAAAAAAAAAAAAAAAAAAAAAAGAACTAGAAGATTTAACCCCTGTCTGCATATTTTACCTCTAACTCACTACTTTAGGAATTTTGTTATAATTAATCTGCAGTGTTAGAAATACCCACAGATATTTCCTTCTCTTTTCACCTTCATTATCTAGGAATCGACTACCATAGCACATTCCTGCCATCCCAGCACTCAGGAGGTAAAGGCTAGTCTTAGGTCATGACGAGGTGGAAGTCAGCTAAGGCTACAAGACCCTGTCTTTAGGGGGCAGGTGGTTGGAGAGAGGGCCTGGGCACTTGGTGGAGGGGGAGGGCTGGTTAAGAGTGCTGGTGTAGTGCTCTTGCAGAGAATCGAAGTTGAGTTCCCTTTGGGCAGTTCACAACCACCTGTACCTCTAGCTCCAGGGGATCTGACGCCCTCTTGTGGCTTCCACAGGCACCTGCACGCAAATGAAATCAATCTTTAATAGATTTAAGTACCTCTGTATGTTTTTAATTGCAGTTTTAAGATATAGTTGGAAATTAATTTTGCCCAGTACATTTGAGTCAGATGTTTGTAGAACCCCTGAGATCACCTTTGCCAAAAATGGAATTCACCAATACTGGTAGACATTAGAATGTCTAATGGCTACAGTAGCAAGACAACTTTAAAATTTTCTTTTAACATTTATTCTTATTTATGTGTATGTGGGCGGGGGGGGGGGGGGGGGGTACATGCATCTGAGTGCAGGTACCTACAGAGGCCAGAAGAGGGCGTCAGATCCCCTGGAGCTGGAGTTGCAGGCAGTTGTGAACCACCTGACGCGGGTGTTGGGATTGGAACTCGGGTCCTCTGGAAGAGCAGTGCATGCTCTTAATCACTGAGCCATCCGCCCACTAAGACAGCTTTGTACATAACTTAATCCACTCGGCAGGCGTGTTGGAAATGCCTTCTCCTGGTTTCTGGCTCTCTTCATTTTTGTCACCGGTACTTTTTGGTAAACCAGAGCTACTGAGGCAGCCCCTTGAATGTCGTCTGTAATTTGAGGGGCTAGGGATGTGCCGATGAAGACTGCAACTTCCTATGTGTGTATTTTATGGTGTCTATTGGCTTTACATTTTAAAAAGTCATTCCTAAGGTCATATTCTTCTGTATTCAAAATACTCCATGGTTTTGTTTTAACTTAAAAGTTTAATCCATTCCGAACTAGTGGAAGGACCTGAGAAAGGGATCCAATGTATTTTAACCTTTTACATTTATTTACTTATTAACTTTGTGTGTGTGTGTGTGTGTGTGTGTGTGTGTGTGTGTGTGTATGTGTGTGTGTGTGTGTGTTGTGTGTGTATGTGTGTGTGTGTGTGTGTGTGTATGTGTGTGTGTGTGTGTGTGTGTGTGTATGTGTGTGTGTGTGTGTGTGTGTGTGTATGTGTGTGTGTGTGTGTGTGTGTGTTGTGTGTGCGCCCACACTCGTACCATGGTGTGCGTGAGGAGATTAGATGACAACCCTCCATGTTTAGGGTGCCAGGGATTAAACTCCAGTCCTCAGGCCTGGTAGCAAATGCCTTTCTTCAGCCCTGACCTGTCCTGCCAGCCCTGTACCCTTACTCTAATGTAGACTCAGCAGAACCAACGTTTAGCTCCTGCTCCCCCGATCTGTAACAGCCTCTTTGCAATGCACCTTTTGCCTGCCTGCATCACATACTCTTCTCCTTTCCAATTCAGGAAGTTTGCTGTATCAGCAAAAATCCCCGACACCAAGGGCTGTCAGAAGTGCTGTGTGGGTAAGTAGACTCCCGCTCTGCAGACTGTAAGGGAGCCCTGTGAGGCTCACGTCCTGTAGGGGGTAGCTCAGCTCCCCTCCCTCACCCCTCAAATAAAGCAGCGTTCTTGGCCTTTCTCTGTCTGTGTAGACTGAGGCAAATACAGCAGCTCCACATGGCAAGTGCTCAGCAGATGCTTTGTTGATTGTTGTAATCACTGATGGTGGTGACTCTCATCACCGGAAGTAAGCGTGGCTTGTTCCCTGTGAACGCTTACAGGGGGCTCAGGCAGCTGCTCTTGTTCACGCAGCGTGCACTCTGATGCCTGTGGTTGTGAACCGGTGTTCATGACGTGAAGGCTGTAGTTCCCCTGGGCACACACTTCTGGGCCAGATTGCTCCCCGACCCTTATCACAACTCGTTTTCTGATCACACATGACAGCAGAAGCCCAAATGGTTTCCTTTCCGTAAGTGACTGTCGGGGAAGGAGGGACAGGAGCACGCTGTCCTTACACTGCCGATGTGTGGAAAGACCGCTAAACACAGGCCGCAGGGAAAGCCTCTGTCTGTGCAGGCCTCGGGAGCATGACCCGGGAGGAGCTGGAGAGGACACTGAACAGAATGACATAAACATGCGGGAAATGGATCCTGTCACAGGCTGCAGAGCTGGGTGGGGTCTCGTGAACAGATGAATTAGGGGTGTGAGGACCAATGTGGCCGTGACCTCTGCTACCGTACACTCACAAGGACTAGCTGAGCCAGACAGGAGCAGGGCAGGGAGACGAGATGGGCAGGGCTGAGGCTCCGATCCAGAGGCCGGGCAGAAAGCTCAGAGGAGATGGCAACAGCTGCTGGCCCGGCTGCTGACAGGGCCGGGTGGACTTGGCCCTTGAGTGGCCGCTAACCCGGCTCGCTGACTTGGCTCTGTGTGAGGAAAGAGACCGCGTTTTCCTTGTCTCTGATTTCCCCGCCGGGCTTTTCTGTTGGCTTTGGCTGGGTCGTATTGCCCCTCGGTGACTCTGCCTTTTAACTGTTTCAAACCCATTTGAAGTTAATTGATTTTGTCCTTCAAACAGTTTTTGAAAAACCCCTAATTTCCATGTATTTAACTATATCTTAAATGTAAGAAAAGCTTTTTAAAAAAAAAAACCTGAGGCAATTCGGTTTTACTATTTGTAAGCTTATATTATAAAATGTGACTAGTGCCTGTAATGTTTTCTAGTGACCACAAAAGGGGTATAATAAAAAAGAGGATAAGTAAATATTTTAGTTTTAGAAGCCAAGCTCTACACATTTCTGTCCACAGCACCCTGTGACCACTGAATTTGAATTTCCTATCCTTTGACAACTTCTCCCCAAATTCGCCTTGGCCCTTTCTTCAGTATGGGGCAGCCTCAGCTAACTTCCCTGACACTGTGCACGTGACTCCTGCTCGTGTCAGCAGCCACGGGGGGGGGGGGGGGGGGGGGGGGGGGGGCATGTAAACAAAGATTCTTTAAGTGCTGGGGCTCCTCTCACCATCTGCTGAAACAGTATTTTCTCATCCCCCTTCTATAGAATTAAGAACGAATGGGCAGCCTGCTTTTGAGTTTTTGTTAAAAATATTTTTAGAGGGGAGGACGGGGGCATGTAACTATTATTGTAAGGATTTTATATACTAAGAAAACTGATGTTTACTTTTTTGCCTTTTCAGTAAGAAATCCTTACACGGGCCATAAATACCTGTGCGGAGCACTGCAGACGAGCATTGTTCTGTTGGAATGGGTTGAGCCAATGCAAAAGTTTATGTTAATTAAGGTAAGCAGTCATGGCGTCCTTAGTATGAGCCCCTGTTAGCTTTTCTGTTCTTTGAGAGAAAGCTTTTTTTCAGCTAATTCTCAATTCTGATGATTTTTGGATTGTGTGGTAGATTGTAAAAGCTACGTGGTTGGCCACGGGAAAGTTCTACAAGAAACCAGAGAGGTAGTTTAGGGTATGGCAGTGAGGGACTAGAAAGAGACCAGCCTTCCCATGGCCTCCGGAGAATCAGGGGCTTTAAGTTTCCCTAGGATCTTTCACTAATAATTCATCTTCGAAATATTTTCAGGGAAGGTCTAGGTGTGGTGGTGGTGCCTGTGATCCTAGCACTTGGAAGAGGGAGGCAAGAGGATCAGGAGTTCAAGGCCAGGCTAGGGTAATGAGACCCTGTCTCAAAAAAACAAACAAAAACAAAAAAAAATAAGGGAAAATAAAGAATTAAAGTCTAAAGAACAGCAGTCCCGCCAAGTAAATGCCAAGTGACGTTTTTCCAGTTGTTTTATTTGCTCTGGTGTGGTCATGTTTCATGAGCATTTGGTCCCTGTGGAATAACTGTCAGGAAACTGGAATAGGTGCCCTCAGAACTGTGGTACGGAACAGAAAGTCCCTGGCACTGGCTTCCTGTCACCTGAAGTGTACAGACAACAGCAGCCAGCTTTGGTCCTCACGTTCATATCACTCTCTGGCTTCATTGATGCTAAAGAAAATTTGAAAACCTTTTGAGGTAGAAATTCCAAAATAATTTCACCGCAACAGAAATTCTCTAACTCCAAGCCTAAGGGAAAGTAGCCATATTAAGTTCCTAGAGCGTGCGGCCTTTTTGAGGCAAAATTGTTGTGTTTTTTTTTTTTTTTTTCCAAGCCTCTCTTTTATCTTGCCTAGTTCAAAAAAGTATTTCCCTAGGTGGAGCGGGAATATCTGTACAGTTTGGATTTTCCAGTCTCTCTCTGCCCTTCCTGCCTTTTCTTCCTTATTTTACTTCAGCTACAGCCTTCCTGGTCCTCCCATTCTTCACCTCTATAAAGCTAAAACTTCCGTGGTATCCGTTACCCCACACACTGAGAAGGTGATTAAGCTTCAGCATGAATGACTTCTGTGGGTCACTTCCTGTTGTGTTAGATCATGTCTCCCTCCATGAAAGGGGCTAGAAAGACCAAGAACGTGCGGGAAGGTCTGGGGACGAGGTTCAGTAGAGAAGATAAGAATACTCGCTGTACATGCATGAGGCCCTCCTGTGGATCCCCATGTAGAAAGAGGGGTGGGTGTAGCCATGTGCAGGTCCTTGGAAAGTGGGGGAGGGTGGGGAGGGTCTCTGGGGCTGCTGGCCAGCCTGCCTGTCAGAGAAACAGCAAGCTCCAGGGTCAGTGAGAGACCCTGTCTCAAAGGAGTAAGGAAATGACTGGTGAAGAAGACGCCCGACAGCCTCCTCTGGCCTCCACACACACATGACACATACATACAACACACAAGGCACACAGGAGGGAATACGTGCAGCGAGTCTCAGGGTCCCTCCATGGCTTCTCTTTTCCAAGTGAATGGCACTGGGGAGCTTGATCTGACTGACTAGCGAGGCCTGTGGCCAGCATTCTGGGACAGCGGGTCGGTGCACACTGGCCCCTCCTGAGGACTGTCCCGCACCCTCTTCCCGATGTTTCTTTAGCCCCTTCCTGTGTCCGCTCTGTGACTTCTCTGCACTGCACACTCGTTTATGAATTTGATACTCATTTTTCTCGGTGCTTCTGTACTGTGACTGTTTATTAGACGCATTCAAAAACTTGCTTTCTGTGTTCTTCCTCTTGGTGGTATTTCTGGCAGTGTGCGCCTCATTAGGCTATGTTTTTGTTTTATCATAAATAAGGTTAAACTAGAGATCTTCCCCACCACACTGTTCTCCCTGTAAAGACTCAGTGCTGTGTACTAGAGTAAGTCGGATGGAGGGACTGCCCTCACTCACTGGAGCTCCTGGGTCTGCATCAGGAATCCATGCTGTTAGGGACTTCTGTGCTCAGCCTGATATCACCGAGAGTCAAAGCCTGTTGGCTCCTTTCATGCTCAGAACAGAAAGATCCAGAAGGATCATTTTCTTCCTCCTTTAGTAGTCTTAACCACATCTGAAAGTTCTTTAAATTCCCTGATCATAACTATGGAAGGCTGGGCTGAAGATTAGGAGCACATTCTGCTGTTAGAGAGGACCTGAGTGCAGATCCCAACCCACATCAGGTGCCTGGACCTCCTGTAACTGCACATCCGTGGGATCCAACACCTCTGCCTCCTCCAGCACCTGTAGACACACACACACACACACACACACACACACACACACACACACACACACACACACAATTAAAACTTAAGTTATTTTAAAAGTAAGACAGGCTTAGGTCTGGAGAGCTGAATCAGTGGTTATTCTTCCGGAGGACACAGGTTCAGGTCCCAGCACCAACACAGTGGTTCACAGCCATCGGTAACTGATTTTAGGAGATCCGAGCCCCTCTTCCGGCCTCAGTGTTCTATCCCTCCTGTTGCTGTCAGCCAGTTGAATGTTTCCTAGCTCTTCTGAACAGTCTGCCATGAACACTTGGGCACAGTCTCCTGTGAATGCCCGTCCCTTCTGTGGATTACCTCAAATACTGTCAAGTCGCAAGGCAAGTGTTTAACGTCGGGAGATGGCAGCTCTAACCATTGGCTGTCCCCACCACCCTTTACTGGGCTCTCATGCTTGCTGTCACTCAGTTTCAGCCATTCTGGTGGAAATGGGCATATTGTGTCGTTTTGTCCCTGGGCAGTAATGAAGTTAGTGTTCCTTATTTTCAGATCTCCAAACTGGGAATGTATTTGTTTCCTTTAGAGCAATATAAAAATAATTGTAAAGTGACATAAAATTACAGTTAATGTATTGGTGAAGTCACTTGAGTCGGGAGGCTCTTGTCTCTTTTTGTTGTCTTCCCTCCACGTTTGCTCATCTGGTGAGAAAAGCGGATGAGCGTCACTAAGAACCTTGTGGCGCATGGCTAACCAGTCACTCAGCTCCTGAACTTCATTTTCTAGCTCTCTCGAGAGATTCCCTTCCGGCACTAGTATCCAAAACTGTGTAATTTCAACTTCCGGTTAATAAAGATTCTTTGAACTTCAGATCGATCTGCACACTCTGGGTCCCGGGAGCAAGAAGCAGTCTTGAGAGCGGAAAGCCCTCCCGCGTCCAGGGAGGCTCCGATCTCTCCCTGCCGCTCCGGATGCTGTGGCCTCGGCCCCTCTGCTCAATGTGTTTGTGTCTCCCTCCAGCACATAGACTTTCCGATGCCGTGCCCACTCCGGATGTTTGAGATGTTGGTGGTCTCCGAGCAGGAGTACCCTCTGGTGTGTGTTGGGGTCAGCAGAGGGCGAGACTTCAACCAAGTGGTTCGATTTGAGACTGTCAATCCAAACTCTACCTCGTCATGGTTTACAGAATCAGGTTTGTGACCATTATGGAGTTATGAAAGCTACTACATGTGGTTGTTTTAAAGGCAATAAGCGTTCTGTATTTCCCAGCAAGCAGAAACTGCATAAAAAGCCAGTCTTAAATAACTATATTAGTAAACTGGAAGAAGAGGTAACATGCTCTACATTATAGCTAGTGTGTTTAACACATTTAAAAACACATATATAGAAAGTGCATACACTACTTAAATGTGGACATGAATTTGGTGTCTGAATCTGTTATGTGTCTTTTTATGGCCAAAATACATACCAGGAACAACTTAGAAAGATTTATTTTGGCTCATGGCTTCACAGGGCTTCAGCCACTGTGGTAGAGCAGCCTGCTGTGGTACAGAGCAGAGCAGTTCATGGCAATGGGAGCATGGGAAGGGCCACCATTCAGATCGTGCCCGACCAGGAAACAGAACAAGACAGGAAGTAGGAGACAGGCTATTTATACCCCTTGAAGGCCTTGTCCCTACTGATAACCTTCCATCAGCTTCTTAAAAAAGCACCACAACCAATCGAAACAAGAATAAAACATGAGGGGCCAGCAAGAAGGCCCAGAGGGTAAAGGAGCTTGCTGCCAAACATGATGACCAGCGTTCTATACCGGGGACCAACTGTTAGGGTACTAGAGAAGTCCCACAAAGACCACCAGATGCATATGCAATCAACAAGAGCATTTAATTCTCGAGAATAAGAAATACCAGCATGCTGGGGCCACACATCCAACACAAAGGCAAAATGAAGATCTGGAGAGAAGCTTGCAGGCTCTTTTATCCACAGCTCAAGGAATTCTAAAAGCAGTTAGGTCATTCTGTCTATGATTGGCTTACGTGAGTATGTTTGGTTAGGGCTAGCAGGGGTTGACTAAAGCTATAGTTTTTTTCCATTTGGGGGCAAGTCTGGACAAGTCCCAGGCTGTCCTTATTTGGTTATTGCCTGAGCTATTGTGGGGCTGGCTCAGGCCTGGTGCTGTAGTTCCCCTCATCCTTGCCATTGGGGGCATTGGTGATCGATTGCCCTTTGTTCGTGGCTTCCTCGGAAACTGTCTGTCTAGTTTCAAGAGGCAGGAACTGAGGCCTGGTCCTTAACTGAGTTATTAGGAGCCTGTCATGGAATTTGCCTGGCCTTCTCACCACATGGCAGAGCACTGACTCCTGCAAGTTGTCCTCCGGCCTCCATATCATACTGTAACTCACATGCACACACACACACACAAGTAAATACATTTGTAAAATGTAAAATGAAAGGTTTAAGACATGAGCCGATTGAAGACATTTCAGATCCAGACCACATAACCGCGTATATTTGTTAAATGTTTTTTCATAGGAACACACATGTCTTACTATAAAATGAGGTAGATCCCAGTGTGTTCTTCTGACTTTTGAGGAATATATTACTTAAAGTCATGTACTTCAGACAGCTGTTTATCTCAAAGGCAACAAATCTGGTCACTTCTGCAGGCTGCTGGTGTGGCAGGGTAGGAATTGCATGTTTAATGCAAAGTACACGCAGGCCAGGAGCTTCGGTGGCTGCAGAGAAGTCACAGAAGGGAGGGGCACACGCTGCTCTTGCAGAGGACCCAAGTTCATAGCAAGCAGCTCACCACTACCTGTAACTCCAGCTCCAAGGGATCTGACACCTTCTTCTGACCTCCAAGGGAACCTGCGTTCATGTGTACAAATCCCTACACACACACACACACACACACACACACACACACACACACACACACACACACACACATATGCATAATTAAAAAGAAAATCTTAAAAAGTGCACACACAAAGTCTGGAGTCCAATCCCAAGTGCCCTCTCTCCACCTCAAAATATAGAAGTCACACACATTTCTAGTAATTTTACTTTGAGAAGGCTGTATTAATATTTCCAACTGAATCATGTTTCTCAAAAACCAAGTAACAGTTTAAGATGTGGGCAAATCTTAATATTTTGATAGTGCTTTCCATCTCTTTTCACACTAATTTTTAGAGTTTTATAGAATTCAGTTGTTTGGTACTACTATTCACATAAAGATTGAGACTTCCTGAAGTGCATATTAATGAAGGAACCATTTACAGCTGCCAGAGGCCAGGCCTGGAAGTGCACACCAAAAGACCCAGCACTTAGGAGGCTGAGTCAGAGAGATGGCTAGCCTCTCTGTATGTCTCAAAATAATATTTTTTTAAATGTATGCATTTCATAGCATTTATATTTTCAGGTATTTAAATTTAATTTTTACCTTTTTAATCTCACTCTGTCACTTTAGTAAGGATATCAATCAAAGGGATCACTGAGTAGTTAGTGAAAGCCAATGCTCCCCAAATGTGAGCTGCATCAGAGAACTGCGAGGCCCCAGCTCCAGAGTGCTTCCTCTGTAAGCCCCAGTCAGTGCTGGGGATGGTAAGGAGACCACCGCGCCTTAAGAGAATAGTGCAGGCTCTGGAGAGATGGCTCCGTGGTTAAGAGCACTGGCTGCTCTTCCAGAGGACATGGGTTCTATTCCCAACACCCACATGGCAGCTCACACCTGTCTGTAACTCCTTTTCCAGGAGCTCTTCTGGCCTCCTCAGGAACCAGGCAGTGAAGTGGTGCACAGACAGACATGTAGGCCAAACACCCATAACACATAAATAATAAAATAATTTTCTTCAAATTCATATATACACCAATCTGAGACTAACAGAGAAGACAGTGCCTTGGAAGGGAGGCTACATCAGAATACCTTCAGAACGATCTTCAATGAAACTTTAAATGATTTCAAGTTCAGATACATATTTAAGTTAATGGCTATTTCTGAAGTATTTGTGAGGATATTTGAAAATAATTTCTATATAATTTATTTTCTCAAGTATTAAATCTTTATTGCCAAGTTACAGAACAGGCACTTCCTTTATGGCAGCTTACCCCAATCACCTTAGCAAATATTAGGTCCGAACAGTCCTTCTACAGAAATTTGATTATAGTTTGAAACTCATATTGTACTGTAGCAAAATAATAGACATAAAATGTTAGTTTTGTGGTAAATAAAGCAGATTGAACTCTCACACTTTAAAAAAATGACCTTTAAATGTCTTATCTTTAGTTTTTGAACAACCCATTGATGGTGAAAGCCCCTTTTACTTTTTTCTCTTTAAAAATACTGTAGAGCCAAGTGTGGTGGTACACACCTGTAATCCCAGCACTTCGGAGGTGGAGGCAGGAAGATCAGGAGTTCGAGACCAAGCTCAGCTACATAGTGAGTTCAAGGCCAGCCTGGATTACATGAGACCCTGTCCCCCAAACAACAACAACAAAACACACACTCCACTATGGAATGTTTGCTGTGCAATAGAAAATGGACATCTCAAAAGGGGAAATGTGAAAGAAACAGTTTTCTAGTAAGATATCGTTAGGCAGGAGTTGGTTGGAAGTCTAGAAGACTGCTAATAAAAAGAAGAAGCCTGGCCGGGCGGTGGTGGCGCACGCCTTTAATCCCAGCACTCGGGAGGCAGAGCCAGGCGGATCTCTGTGAGTTCGAGGTCAGCCTGGGCTACCAAGTGAGTCCCAGGAAAGGCGCAAAGCTACACAGAGAAACCCTGTCTCGAAAAACCAAAAAAAAAAAAAAAAAAAAAGAAGAAGCCTGGAACCGCAGCACTCAGGAGGCGGAGGCAGGAAGATTGCTGGAGGCTTAAGGCCAGCACAAGCTGAACAGCTTCCAAACCAGCCTGGGCTAAGAGAGTGACAGCCTGTAGGAGAACCGGAGAGGGGTGGAGGTTGAGAAGGAGAGAAAGAGAAAGGGGACAAAAGACAGACAGACAGACAGACAGACACACACACACACGCACACGCACACACACGCACGCATGTGCGCGCGCGCGCGACCTGAGCAACTTTTATACTTAGGTGGGGAATAAAAGATGTCAAATGCTTTCCCAACACGTGGAGCCCGAGGTGTGGAGCAGCACACTGAACTGAATCGTATCTCTTCACAGAGACTTTGCGGAAGGAAGATGTGTATAATACAGCCCTCTGCAGTATTGTGAGGTTTCTCTTTGGCTCTCCCAGTCTGTCACATTCTCCATTACCCGCCGTCTCCCCGTGAGACAGCTGGGACACGCATGCTTTCCGGTTCTGTCTTTATTTGACAGGAAAAGATTGCCGAGTGAGAAATATTTTGCTGTCAGTCAGTTTCAATAATGTCTTAGATCTCTGAAGTGTTTGAATTTTAAATGCACTCTAATTGTTAAATAAAAGGCCTCATTTCCTGACAAAAGACTTTAAAACAGCTCCCTTCCAAGAAACTTACCATGGTTTTATCTGGAGGATTTCCATTAATACAGAAAATATCTCTCAGAGTTCACGAGATGAAGAGAGAGGGAATGATTTGGGCTCTCATTTCTGTCGGCCCAGGCTCTCACACTCCAGTTTCTCGGGGAATCTTGAGAGTATTGTTGGGGCACCAGTGTCTCCTAAGGACAATCTGGGGCCTGGGCGATGACTCGGTGGCTACAGTGTTACCGTGCAAGCAGGAGGGACTGAGTTTGGATCCCCAGGACCCACGTGTCGTGCATCTGTAACCTTAGTGAGGGATCAGTCAGAGGACCCCAGGGACGTGTTGGCCAGCCAGTTTAGCTGGAACAGCAAGTTCAGGTTCAGTGACAGACCCTGACTCAAGAGACGAGGAGAATTGTAGAAGACACCCAGTGTCGACCTCTGGCCTACACACAGAGCACAGGCCAGCACACACACACATAACCAGCTACACACCCCACAGACACATTATGAGCTTCTGGAAAAAGCTTCACTATTTTAGCTTATTTACAGTTAAAAAGTAATTTGTTTACTCTCCAATTCTTTCATTAATACACATTGATCACATGAGCTAAGAGCATCTGGTGATCTTCAGAGCATAGCCCAGATCTCCTGAGTTTAAAATCAGAAATTGGCCAGCACGGTATCTACAAGGCAAGACTCCTGACTTCAAATGTATTTACAATAATGTATGAATAGCGCCCTCACTAGGCGTAGACCAGACAGGAGCCAGCTCTGCTGTGCCTGATGTCCACATCGGTGTCAGAACACACGTGACCCAGTGTAGACTGTGTGTGCCCTGCAGGAGACGTCCATCCGTTTCAAACGCAGCAGTTCACAAGTCTTTGTGTAAGAAAAGTACGTTGTAAATATTGTAGCTTTCTGTAACTTTATCCGGCTGCATTTGTGTTGTAGATACCCCGCAGACAAACGTCACTCATGTAACCCAGCTGGAGAGAGACACCATCCTCGTGTGCTTGGATTGTAAGTGTCCATTTGTGTCTTCTCTGGGAAGATTTCTCTCCTCAGACTGCTGAGTGACTTCTGTTTTCCTGTAGGTTGTATAAAAATAGTGAATCTCCAAGGAAGATTGAAATCCAGCAGGAAATTATCATCAGAGCTCACCTTCGATTTCCAGATAGAGTCCATAGGTGAGTCGTTGCTTTGTATTTCTTTGCATTGTGAACTGTTTCAAATGGTCTATCTGATAGTTACTCACGTTGTGGATATATATTAAGGCCTTTTTCATTTGGATATAATAGCATGAGGTCACTGTCAGGGTTCTTTCTTGTACATTCTCCAGTCTGTGTAATAGTCACATACACTGTAAATGGTTGCTTCCTTTCAGATGTGGCGCGCACAAAGTTAAATAGTATTTCTTACAACATGTTAGGAGTTTACGTTTCCTCCAGAGTCCTACGGATTCCCTGTCGGTGCTTTAAGATCCGGCACTTGGTACACCCTGCTGCATTTGCAGTTGTTCCCTGCTGCTCCGAGAGTTTGATGTCTAAGAGTTTCTTCAGCCAGGAGTAGTGATGCATCCGTGCATCCCCAGAACTCAAGAGACTGAGATAGGAAGATTGTGAGCTCATGGCCAGCCTGGGCTACAGAGCAAATTCCAGTCCAGCTCAGAAACCTAGCATCTTGAGAGCCTATCTCTAAAACATAAACAAAATTTACTTCTTGCCATTTTCTCGTGAGTGGTTGTAGTCTCTGGAAGGGATTTCTGCCATATCAGTATCTTAAAGTGCTGAGGAAGTAAAACAAAGTGATCATGAAGTGCAGGGCTGGAGAAAAGAATAATTAGGATTAAAATGCACAGGTTTGGGGTGTGTGTGTGTGTGTGTGTGTGTGTGTGTGTGTGTGTGTGTGTGTGTGTGTGTGATGCACGGGTTTGGGGTTTGGGATGGGGTTTTTTATGTATTTTACCAATAAAATAGTTTTTCATGTACATACATTGGCAGAGGCCAAGGCCAAGAGCAAACAGTGTGTTTGTCAACACAGATACCAACAGAAGAATGGGACAGAGAGAAGGACCAGAGTAGGACCACATGTAAATGGAACCTTAGAGTGTTGTATGTCAGTGGGAAAATGATGCCAGCACCATTAGATTTCTTCAGGAAACAAATCAGATTTCTTCCTCCAGTTACACTTTATCAACGGTGTAAATAGGGAACTGGAAGATAGAAACATGTAAAACTAAAATCGCCCTTATTTATGCCTGTGCCCTATGTCCCGCGGTTTCTGCTTCTAATGCCATGCCTCAGAAAATATTGTGCAGGTTTTCAGAAACATGCGCAAGAATGACTAGTGTGCTATTATTTATAATAAGGAAAAATAGAAATAATTGTTCATCATAACAAGTGGATGGCAGTAGGAAACTTCAACATAACGTTGTTACCTTGACAATGTAGAACTGGGTTGGGGATTTATCTCAGTGGTGAAGAGCTTGTCTAGTAAGCGCAAGGCCCTGGGTTCAGTCCTCAGCTCCAGAAAAACAAACAAACAAACAAACAAAAACAAAAAAGACAATGTGGAACTAATTAATGTAAACACATCTGAGACTGATAAATGCAAAGTTGATTACAGTGCTGTCCGAGCAGGGAAGGCAGGCCAGATGAGATGTGGGTGGGGTTGAGGGAATCTAGGTGTGTTTGTCTTCTTTGGAGCAAAGGCCTCTGGGGTAGAGTATTTAGATGTGGTAACCGGGAGGAGCGTGCCTATGGCGCCTCTACTGTTGTCTGTACTTTTGTGTGCTCATAGGTTTTATTTTTTAACTTAACAAAACAAATGTCTAGTGCATATTTTCAGTAAGTTTTTCATACCAAAAAGGTGAATGCACCATGTGTATTGAATGTTTTAAATCCCAGAGGGAAGGACGCCGTATCTGTGCAGTACTGAGGTGGTGGTGGACCATTGCTGTGCGGGATAGGCAGGAATGAAGGGTGCTTGGCGCTGGACTCCTGTACCGTTAACAGTAACTGAGTTGTTCTTGCCCACTAGTTTGTCTACAAGACAGTGTTCTAGCTTTCTGGAAACACGGGATGCAAGGTCGAAGTTTTAGATCTAATGAGGTAAGCTGTCTTTTTTTTTTTTAATTTTATTTTATTTTACAATATCATTCAGTTTTATATAACTAAGCTGTCTTTTTTGAAGTGTGTTCATAAGTAGTCATAAGGGGGCAGGCATATTATCATCTTAGTGTTAGGAGGATCTTAGTGTTAGTGGATCTTAGGCCAGAGGATCATTTGAGCCAAGAGTTCGGATCCAGCCTAGGCAACAGAGTAAGCCCTGTCTCCTTTTCTGTTTTGGTTTTTAATTGAAAATAGCTTCTTCTCTCATACAGTATATCCCAACCACGGTCTCCCCTCCCTCCACTCCTCCCAGCTCTCCTGCCCCTTCCCCAGATCCGCTCCCTCTCTGTTTCCTTTTCAGAAAAGCCTCCAAAATTTGACAGCCGAACAGAACAAGATAAAATAAGACCAGACACATACCCTCCCATTGAGGCTGGACAAGGCAGCCCAGGGGAGGAATAGAGTCTGAGATACACCTCTCTCCCGTTAGGAGTCCCACAGAAGCCCTGACGGCCGTAAGACGCACACAGAGGACCCGGTGCAGACCTCTGCAGGCCCTGGGTTTCCTGTGTCGGTCTCTGCGAGCCCGTGTGATTCTATGGCCATGTTCTGGTGTCCTCCATTCCCTCTGATTCCTACAGTCTTTCCTCCCCCTCTTCCAGGACGTTCCCCAATCTCTGAGGGGAGGGGCCCGATGGAGACCTCCAGTTTGGACTCTCTCCATGTAATGTCTTGCTGTGATAATACAAAATCTGTTTCAAGCAATTCTCTCAACACTGTGAAGTTCCTAGGTGACCACAGTGATAGCTCTGTTTATGGTTACTGTGTTCAGTCCAGTGACGGGATCAGTAGCACATGCTCCGAGACTCTAGCACCTTCTCTCCAGTCATCAGCCAATCAGCTTCAGTCCGTACTCCATGTGCTTCCACACAACCACCCTCAGACTCCAACAAGAACCTCTGCCACTACTCACATGACCTCCCCAGACCCAGGACGCTCTGTCCTGCCTTAATGACAGTGACCCCCGAAGCACTGAGGAGCCATCTTGCCTCCTGGTCCTTTATTCACGTGACGTGACTGTTGTCCCCTTTGTATAAGTGCTTCCTACTGTACAGAAATAACTAAGACACTGGTGTCCTTAGTTCAGCTTAGCCTTTGTGCTGGCAGTGCTGGGGTTAGCATGAGCAAGAAGAACGGTTGCCCCAAAAATATTATAGGCAGGTAAAACCATCAAAAACTCCCCGGGATCCCCAAGCCAGTCTCAGGAGCATCACTTGAACAGGTTGGAATTGAAAAGGGGGGTTGGGGGCAGGAGGAAGAAGGAAAGAAAGTTTGTTCAAAATCTTACGTGGAGGCCTTTTTAAAACCACACAGTACACCTCCAAGAACGTCACATCCTCCCGACCGGCCAGACCCTGCTTCCCTGGCAGTCACAGGCCCCAGCCACCATTGCTGAAGTGAAGGGGTTTCCTTCACCAGTGCCCTGTCACACCAGAGGGAAAGAGACACTCATGTCTATAGAATGGCTCGTTGTAGGGCTTTAGTGGAATAAATTTCATTTCACCATCAAAGTGAGTGTTAAGTTTCAGCCGGTAACACTAAAGGGGCTTGTTGCTAGAGGCATCGTTTGGACTATTTTGTGTTCTATAAACACTGAGTTTCTCTTTTGTATTTCAATCTTCATTCCTCAAGTGCTTAGGTTAGTAGTTAGTTGGTCCCACTGAGGGATCGTCCACCAGGGAAGAAGTGGGAACCTGCTTGTTAGTCTGGAGCATGTCCCAAGCGTTAGACTGACTTGAACTTAGAGGGATGTGGGGAGAGACCATTCCTGTCCGTCTACAGGACCAGAGCTGTGCCCAGCCAAGCACACCTCTCCCCTGAAATCCCAGCTAATAAAGTCAAACTCTTCGCTGACTTTTAAGTGTTCCTGTCAGCCTGCATAGCAACCATTCACGTTAACATGAATGACAAGACACTTTGGATGAATAAAGTGAATTTGTCATTAAAAGTTTCCCTGGAAGTCTATGGTCCAGCAAGTAATTTTCTTTCGCTAGTATTTTAGGACTAATTCCAAATCCACCACATTTTTTCCTTAACTAAAAAATTGATGTGATTACAAACTTATAATGCATAAATAATGAGGCCGAGAACTTTTCCATCCTACACATTGTGGGGGTTTGTGGGGTGTCGTTGTTTGCTGTAATGTTGCTCATGAACTGTCCAAATAAGATTTTATATTGGAGACAGGTATGATGCCACATACAAAAAATCTCAGTACTCAAGAGACTGAGGCAGGAGGATCAGGAGTACAGGTCTATCCTGGGCTACATAGCAAGACTCTGTCTCAAAAGAAAGGAAGAATTTTTTAAATATTTTGTATCTTTAATTTGAGGAGTTTTTAAAAATTATTTTTTAACTAAACAGGTAACACAAGAAATTTCTGATAACACAAGAATTTTCAGGCTCCTTGGATCTGACAGGTATGAAGATGGCCTTTATGAAGTGACTGGTACTAAGTATGTTTTCCAGGTCCAATGTAAAGCTGGTTACTCTTTCAAGAGAGTTGAAATTTCTGCATGGTGAACACTGTTTGTTCATTTTTTAACTATTGAAAGACAATCTTCCGAGTAGCGGGAACTCACGGGCCTGTTGGGGATGTTTGCCTCAGTCTCACTGTTGAGAGTGACTTACAGCGAATGTGAACAAACAGAACTCTTTAGTTTTCATGCCAGATAAGATTTTGGACATTTATTCTGAATTACCATCAGATTCTAAACTGCAGATTGTTTTAGGATAATTAGGAAGAACCAAGTTCCCCCCACCCCCAAATTATTCGTATGTTATTGGTTTCTCCTCATCCCTCGCCCTTCACTCCCAAGTCCTAGAGCAGCTTTGATCTGGAGGTAGGCGGTGGTGGGCACCTCCCAGAGCTGGACCCAGCCCTGTAATCATAGGGCCTGGAAGTGGGTTCTGCCCATAGTCAGTGGGCAGCATTTGGAGAGGTCACTAACAGAGAGGCGGGCACGGGGATCTTGTTTTCAGCTGATGTTAGTTTTCATAAAGAAATAACTTTGTGCCCTTGTGTGTTTCTTCTTACTTCTAGGGTTGTGGTTTTGGAAAGTAGACCAACTGAGAACCCAACAGCAAATAGCAATTTATACATTTTGGCGGGTCATGAAAACAGCTACTGAAGACGTGGTGTTCTTGACAGTGACCTGTAGGGACAGTGACCAGGCTGCTGGGCGTCGGTGGACAGGCGTCGGTGGACACGTGGAGCTGTGCAGAGAGAGGCCGCAGGCCTGGCTTCAGTCCCTTCTGAGTTGTTGTGGCATGAGGCCGACAGGAGGGCTTTGTGTTTAGTGGTATGACGTATTTAGCATATTGAACCACACAAGTGCTTAATCCATTGTTCTGTAATGTTTGTACATATAAGCAGTATTTTTCTGTGAAACTTCATTTGCTGAAGACATACACTAAGAATTGATGTAGATAATGTACTTTTATGAGATGTAAAAGTGTCTTATCTGTACAGATGTAAATGTTGATTAAAATGCAACTGGGGTAAATATTTTAAGAATTCTTTAGTATATTCTTGGGTGTGGTTATATTACAAAATGGGATGCTGGCAATGAAACACATTTAACACTATTGTATTTTTATTATATGTAATTTAGTAATATGGATATAAATCTTGTAACTTTTAAAATGGTAACGAGCTGTAATCATTTTATAATCTTGTTTTCAATTTTAATGCAAGTGTACTGGTGTTTCCTTGCACAGAGTATTGCTATGTGATGGACGAGTCACAAAGAAAGCTGTGACGCCGGGAATATGCATTTGGTTCTACAACGTCTTTTTTACGTGGATTTGGATTGTTTTCTATGTGAAACAAACCGATTAACCCCCTGTTGTAGTAACTGATCTTTTTCTATTGAAGCAGAATCGTGTAAGATTGCTTGTCTGTGCTTAGGTACACATTTGAAAAAGACTTAAATCACAGAATGGCGGTACCGTGATAGAACACTGAAGTCGTCTGGGTTAGTGTGCACGAAGACAAAACAGCACTGTTCAAGAGTCCACACTAGACATTTCACAGAATCACACTGAAAAACTG
Organism: Peromyscus maniculatus bairdii; assembly: GCF_049852395.1. Lineage (NCBI taxonomy): Eukaryota > Metazoa > Chordata > Mammalia > Rodentia > Cricetidae > Peromyscus > Peromyscus maniculatus. The sequence continues at coordinate 49,242,521 of NC_134873.1, read as the reverse complement.
TAACATTCCAGAGTGAAGTGATCAAATTTCTCATGGAATTTTTACTTTTGTTGGCCTTATTTTATTATCATTTTCTTATTTCTTTTGATTTAGAGTATTAATACATGGCCAAAATAATTTAGTTACTACCTCATATAAACATTATAATGGTTACTACACATCACAGGAACTTAGTTTGGTGAAAATCATTTTTGATTGGTTTTTTCCAATGAAATGTATCTATCTTATCGAGATAGGTATCAAGTTGTAGCAAATGCACACTTCTGGCTCTTTTGGTATATGTTCTTTATATTTTGATGTGAGTATGTATACACTAAGAACAAACTAAATTGTGATTTATGCTCTTCATTTATTCTAAGTGATAATGGTTTTAAACATGTTCCTGATTGTACATACTGTAAAATAAACATGTTTTTTAACATGCTGTTGAGTAGTTGATTGTCTTCTGGCTTAACAGCATTAAAGGGAAATGCTTTGTTTTGACTTAAATCTTAAATATCCAATTCTCCCCCAATAGTCATCGTTATTTGACCTGTATTTTTAATGTAATATTCCCGCATTTGAAAAAAGGACATCTTTTGTAGATTCTTGTATTCTTGTCAGGAAAATCAAATTCATAATGTTTTAGTTAGAACAAGAGTTGGCAATTAATATCTTAGCCAAATCTAGCCCACCCCATTTTTGTCAATAAAGTTTTATGAGAACAAGGCACCCCCTATGTATTGACCTGTTGTCTAAAGTTCATATTCAGTATCAGACTTGAGCGGTTTCAGAGGAACATTCTGGCCTGCAGAGCTAAGTGTCTCTTGTCAGGCCTTTTACAGAACATAGTTTGACATGGCCTGAGATAAGACAGCCAAGGAGTGTTGGGGAACACAGTTCTGAAGGTCAGGAATGGAAAGATGAAGTGGGAAGAACTTGGTTGGGTGACCAAGAGTTGCTGTTACAGCGACCTTGGATCATTCATTTCAGAGCCATGTCTGTGTCTAGAATCAGAGCAATTGCGGATATTATTTCCCTAATTATAAATAACCCACATTAATTTTTTAAGATTTATTTATTTATTATGTATACAGTGTTCTATTTGCATGTATCTCTGCAGGCCAGAAGAGAGCACCAGATCTCAGTACAGATGGTTGTGAGCCACCATGTGGTTGCTGGGAATTGAACTCAGGACCCCTGGAAGAGCAGTCAGTGCTCTTAACCTCTGAGCCATCTCTCCAGCTCCCAACATTATTTTTTTAATCCACTTTTATGAGAATAACCACTAACTAGCTGAAAAGCAGACTTGAGGGCAAGCTTTTGAGAAACCAGAGTCTGCTCTTCATGTTGGTGACCAGGGCAGGTGATGTCCTAAACCTCAGCTGGTGTTTACTCCACTTTCCAATACCTGTAGGCTTTGTCTTGGGAGTGTTCACCACATTAAACCGCCAAGCACTTAGAAATACTGCCCCTTCCCTGAACATGTATCTAACTGGTTGTTTATTAACCATAAGCTTTCACAAAATATCCTTGGAATCAAACTCTTTAGGAGTAAGGTCCAATAACTTTGCTTTTATGATATATAAATTATTCTGATATGCCCCACAGAGTAAGAACTGCTGGTATAGATGAAATTTAAGTCAACATTTCTGAATGTGGCCCAAGGATCACTGGTTTCAGAGAATCATTTAGGTGACAGATCCAAGACTCTGCAGAAGAGATCCACTCACACAATCTTGTCTTCATTAACATTCAGGATATCTTTCTCCTTAACTGTGTCCTGGTTTTGAAAAAGGCAGTTGTTTGTGGGTGTTTTGACATGTCTGAGTTGTGTTTTAGTAGAGACCACAAAAATGAAGGTTTAGTCGGTTCCATCATGACTAGCACAGAAGGAAAGGGTGGAGTATGGGGGTGGGTAGCCTGTAACCACTGAAAGGAAGGACTTCTAATATCTGTTGGTGATTTCCTATCTCAATCTCCAGCTTTGGAGAAAAGACAGAAATCCATCCAGGGAGTGTGTTTGGGTAAAAGGAAGGTAAATAGCAGAAGTAAAAAGTGGTCAAGCATGCCTGTAACTCCAAAGGAAGGTCACAAGTTCAAGGCCAGGCTGTGTAGAGAAGGTGCTCTCATGCATTTCCTCTCTCCCTCCATATATATGTACACACACACACACACATAAGAACATACATATACTTTATATGTATATGTATATCATACATACACAAACATTAACAAAAGACACTTCGATGGTACTTTAGGGAAAGAGAAACTTTTATATAGACAGCTGTAGACCGTGTTGGCAGAGAAAAGAAACTTTTGATATAGGGGTGGTCTGGTAGTGGAGATGTTAGAGTTTAGACACGCAGAAATGTGGCATGCTCAAGGAACAGTGACGTTGAACGCAGTGGACAAAGGACCAGGCACCGTGCTGGAGAACGAGGGTGGGCCAATGAAGAGTCTCTGTATCAAGAAGTAGCTTGGAGAAACCCGGAGTATGCACATATCACCCCAATCCTTAGTATTGGGACGTGTAACGCCAGGGCACTCAGTTCAAGTGTCTTCCTTGGCTGCATAGCAAGTTCCAGGCCAGCCTGGGAAATGTGAGATCCCATCTCACAAAAGGTGGAGAGGAGCCCAGTCATGGTGGCAAAGGCAGGCAAATCCTGAGGCCAGCCTTTTGTACTTTGCAAGTTCGAGGACAACCAGGACTGAATCGAGAGACCCTGTCTCAGAAAAATAAAAATAAAATAGGTGGCAGGCTGGAGATATGGCTCAGTGGATAAAGCGTTTTCTGTGCAAGTGTAAAGACCTGGGTTTGAATCCCTAGAACTCACCGGGCTCAACCGAAGTCATTTGTAATCCTAATGCTCTTAGGGCAAGATGGAGAGGCAGGACAATCTCCCTAAATTCACAGGCCAGCCACTCTGTCATACACAAAAGCAAAGACCCTGTCTCAAGTGAAAAGCAAGGAAGACACCCAAGGCCACACACACACACACACACACACACACACACACACACACACACTCACTCACAGGAATCCAGTAGAAATGGAAACAGGCCAACAGGTTTGGACATAAAGTGACTTGGTACACCTGATGAGAAATGTTTTCCAGCAGAAAGGCAGAAACCATATAAAAGCATGTAGGCGTGAGTTTAGATGAACTTAGCGGAATCGTGTGGTCTTGAAAGAGGAGCGAGATGCATGTGGTCCCTGGTTTAATTCTGTTTAAAATGTGATGTTTGAGCATACTTGTGAGAAGATCAGTGGAGAGGTAGAGGAGGAGACACCTGAAGGGAAGTTCGGACGATACGAAGAGAAGCAAAGCACATAGTAGGTGTTTTGTGTGCGTGCCTTGACGTTCGCTTTATAATGTGGGTAACGACGCAAATTCTCCTTCCAGAGGTTTGTCTCTATCCGATGATGTTTGCCTCGCTTCCTTCTACGCTGGGGTGACCAACCTTGTCCCTACTCTGAATCCGCCCGGGACTCCGGAGCATCGTTGCTGAGTTAACGAAAAAAAGGTGTTTGTTCATGAGCCAGCCATGCCTGATGCCTCAGAACCTGACTTCCAAACAGCACAAGGTAAAAGGAGCTAAGAGTGATGGATGACTAACTGAAGGCTGCCCTGGCAGGGAACGAACCGAGCGAGCTCTGGGTGGAAACCTTTGTCTGGAAGCTGCGCGGCCCTGCGCGGCCCGGTTGTCCCGGCGACGGCGACGCTGCTGCAGCTGAGTCTCTCGGGAGTTCCCGTAGCTGCAGCAGACGGATGGACAGACGGCGCGGGCTGGGGTTGCTCACGGCTATACACTGCGCCACCCTCGCCACACCGAGTCTGTGCTGTAAGTGCGGGTTCCTAGGCTAGGGATGGTGGAAAGAGCGGGGTCTGCGGGGCTCCGGAGGACGGGAGCGGGCGCACCCCCGGGAGGGCCGGCCCCTCGTGGGCCGTGGGGATGCCCGGGAGGGTCACGGGCGGGCACGCCTGTGCATCTCGAGACCGCGTGTGGCCTGGGCGCAGGGAAAAGTCAGTGACTGGCTCAGAGGCTTGGAAACGAAACGAGTGCCTCCCGAACTTCCAGGTCTCTTGTGCGCACACCTGAAGCGTGGGGCATAAACAAAACGTTGTGCAGATTCTGTAAACGACGCGGCGAGCTAGTTTCGAGTGTTCTAACGAGATCGACTGTGTTGACCCGAACACCTCCCTACGCAGGTGTGTGCGTTTTAAATTGTAACTCGGTGAGGCAGATCGCAATGCTCCGTCTGTGGAGTCCATTTTCCCCGTCGAGTTTATTAAACATAAATGCGTCTTTGGTTTCACTGGAAACCGGTGACAGTTAGCAGTGGACGGCATCCCTGAGTGATCTTCCCTGGCCTTGACACTGTCCTTTTTTTCCCCTCAACATTCCTAAAGCCAGGCTTTGGTTTGGTTGATTGGTTTGTTTTTAAGTTGCCCGTTAGATCTTAGATTAGGAAAGTCGGTTTTCCTACCTTATTTTTTTCCTGCTCACCACTTCCTCCCTGTCTTAATTTGTTTTGCCTGTGTATTCCTTGTGCTTCCTTAAGCCCTCGGGACTATAAAGTGAAACAGTCGTGAAAATGATCCTCCAAGTGTTCTTTCCTCCTGTGAACCTTATTCTGTAAATCCTTAGCAGTAAGGAAATTCCATGGAAGCTTTCCAATGAATTTAAAAATTTCAGTCAAGTATCACTTACTCCTCTGTCTGTCTATGCGTCTTTTTGCAGTCGTGGGTGGCCCCCAGCCTGCTCCTGCTTCTGTTTTACAGAACTCAAGAGTCAAATACTTTATGAATTCTGGAGTTAGCATGGAAGGTATACCCCTTCAAGCTGAAGGTGACTGATAACTATGCGAAAACATTTTCCATCAATGGCTGTATCTATCCATTTAATCTTGCCCAAATATTGTGCTAATAATAATCAACATGTACAATGGCTTTTGCTTTTTAAAAGAGAAAAAGGAAGATTAGAAAGTGAAACTCTAATAAGACTTAAAAGCCTTCTGTATGCCAGAGAATAGGGAGGGTATCGATGGAAATCCAGTGTGATGAGTAATGTCAGGGGATGTAAGCATCATGTGTGTCCAGAAAAGAGCCCTGCCTTTGGGGACTGGGGCATTTGAGTTGAACTGTGAAAAATGAAGAGATTGGAAATACAATCCTGAAAGGTCAGACATTCCAGGCTGAGAAATAAGAGAGGAGGCTGAAGGTGTTTGGGAAGAATCTGAGAGACAAAACAGGAAAGCTGAATCAGGGTGAGGGAGGAAGAGTTGTAAATATCATGCTATCGTTTGAAGTTGACTCTGTGGCCTTTAGAGGCCATAATGTACTTTAAAGAAAAAAAAAAAATGTACTGGGGGATTGAGATCACTCAGTGCCTAGGAATGCTTGCTGTCCCTGCAGAGGACCTGAGTCTGGTTCCCAGTTCCCCGGCTGGGCAACTCACAACCACCTTAACCGTTCCAGGGCGGTGGCTCTCAGCCTTCCTAATGCTTCAGCCCTTCAATACAGTTCCTCACGTTGTGGGGACCCCAACTATAAACTTACTTTTGTTGCTACTTCATAGCTGTAATTTTGCTACTGTTATGGACAGTGATGTAAATGTCTGTGTTTTCCAATGGTCCTGGGAGACCCCTGTGAAAAGGGTCGTTCGATGTCCCAAGAGGGATCATGACACACAGGTTGAGAACCACAGTTCTAGGGGACACCCTGCTCTGGCCTCTATGGACACCCACACACATGGTGCATGCACACACACAAATACACAAATCACACATTCACACACACACACACACACAAATAAAAACAAATCTTCTTAAAACTTTATTATTGATGTGTGAGCATGCCACAGTGTGTGTGCAGAGGTCACAGGATGGCTTTGTGGGGTTAATTCTTCCACCTTTATAGGAACTCGGGGGATTGAACTCACATCCCAAGGCTTGCCTGGCTAGTGCTGTAGGAAGCTGTTGAGGCCTCCTCCTCCTCCTCCTCTTCTTTTTATTTTAACATCACCACAGTACAGATGACCACAATCAAGAAATTTAAAGTCAAATCCACATACGGTGTTGAGATGTTTCCAGTTGCCCTGGTATTGCTCTTTGCAAACCCTTTCCCCCCACTGCAGAAGGGAATTCGGGATCTCACACTGCATTTCCTTTCCAGTCTCTGTGAATCTGGAGCAGTGTTTTGACCTTTGTCCTTCCTGACCTTGGCATTCTCAGGAAGGGTACAGGCTGTTCCATTATGACGATGCCTGCCAAACACCAACACAGTGGAGATGCTGTGTCTCCTAGGGGTCTTGTATTTTCTAGAAACTTTATGTCTCTAGAAGTGTACCATATGTGTGGGTGGGTGTGTCTCTGACTGCTCTGACCTAGCTTTACGTTCTTAGATTTTGGATTTTGTTTATTTTGTCTTGTTTCTTCTGTTTTTAATGTGTTTTGTTTGTTGTATTGGGGCGGGGGAAGGGTCAGTGTTTTGAAATAGAGTCTTGCAACGTAACCCAGGCTAGCCTCCGGTTCTCAATCCTCCTTCCTCAGCCTCCCAAGTCAAAGTGGAACCTCACTATGCCCTATGAGGTCACTGTCTCAGGAGGCCCATTTATTATTCCTTTCATATGGCTATTCAGTTGTCCTGACATCATTTGCTGGAGAGTCTTCTGTCCCCACTGAAGCACTTTGGCACCATGATTGAAAGACAATTATCAAGAGCTGCGGCGACTTGAAATTGCCGTGACACTCCCAAACGTACGTTGAAATGTAATTACCGTTGGCCGTGTCGGGAGATGGGACCTTCAAGAGGTAATTAGGCCCTGAGGCCTCATGGGTGGGATGCATGCAGTTATTAATCAGTGCATGAGTTCAACCCTCTTAGCTTCCACCTCCCATCATTTGACAGAGCAAGAAAAGGCCGGTGTCTTCATACTGGACTTCCCAGACTCCAGAACTTGAAGTCAGTACATGTCTATCCATTATGAATTATCCAGTCTCAGGTGTGGTATTAGAGCATCACAAGATAAACTAAAGCAAACATAAAAGGCTACTTCTTGACTCAGTGCTATGTTCCATGGATATATATGTCTTTTTCCTTTTGTTTTGTTTTTCTAGACAGGGTTTCTCTGTGTAACAATCCTGGCTGTCCAAGAACTCATTCTGTAGACCAGGCAGACCTCGAACTCACAGAGATCCTTCTGACTCTGCCTCCCTAATGCTGGGATTAAAGGTGTGCGCCACCACTGCTGTGTTGATAATATGTATTTATGCCTCACTTGATTTATTATACCTTTATTAAAATAAATTGTAGCATTAGTAAAATTTGAGTGCAGGTGATATAAATCTCCCAGGTTTGTATTTATTGTGGCTATTCAGAATCCTGAGCATTGTCATATAAATTTCAAATTCATCTGATCAACTTCTATTTTTAAAAAAGCCTATTGACAGCCAGGAATGGTAGTTCATGCTTGTAATCATTAGCTGGGCAGCGGAGGCAGGAGGATTGCCGCAGTTTGAGGTGGCAGTGGTGGCGGCGGTGGCAGCGGCACACACACACCTTTAATCCCAGCACTAGTCAGGTAAAAGGTAGGCAGGTGGATCTCTGTGAGTTCCAGGGATACGTAATGAGACTTTGACTTAAAAAGAAGGAAAGGAAGAAAAGGAGGGAGGAAGGGAGGGAGGGAGGGAGGAAGGAAGGAAGGAAGGAAGGAAGGAAGGAAGGAAGGAAGGAAGGAAGGAAGGAAGGAAGGAAGAAACAAAGAAAAGAAAAAAGAAAGGAAGAAACAAAGGATGAACCAGTGTGTATTCTGAGTCCTGAGAGAAAGCATCCAGTGTTTCATCACTAAGAATGGCATTGACTGTGTAGGTTTTACACATGTTCCTTTGAAATTCCATCCCTTCTATTCTTAATTTGTTGAGATATTTTTCATAAATAGCTATTGAGTTTGTCAAATGTCTTTTCCATATCTACTGAGATAAGCCTGTGAATTTTGTCTTTTCTATTTGTATGACCTTTTTTTTTTTTTTTTTACCTTATTGACTTTCAGATATTAAACCAACTTTGCATTTCTGAGGTAAACCCCATGTCATAAAATCCTTTTCATTTGTGTCTTAGTTGTTTGGGTAGACATGTTGTCGAGTGTTTTCATATGTACAGTGGTTTCTTTATCTGGTTTCTTACCATGATGATACTGGCCCTGGGGAACAAATTAAGAAAGATTTCTTTCTCTTTAGGAATAGTTAGGAAGAGCTATGAAATATTTGTCTTGTATTCTTTGAATATTTGGGCGAATCCATCCATGAGCCATCTCATCCTGGACTTTTGTTTATAGGTAGATTTGTTTACTCATTCACTTTCTATGTAGTCAGATTTTCTATTTCTTCTTGAGTATTTTTGTCTTTCTAGGCACTTGTCCAACCAGCTTGACCACTTTGGTTCCATAAACTTATTTGTTGTGGTCTCTTTAATTTTTAAAGATGCCTGGAGGAGAAACACGTTTGTTTCTTGGTCCCTCAGGGTACGTCCGTCTCGCTGATCTTTCGTAGGGCCAGCCTGTGTGGGGGCAGTTTCTGGTGCGGCATCAGCCCTTAGCCAGCTGGCTCTCTTGTGTTGGGTTCTTGATCATCTGTGGTTTGCAGCAGTTGTGCCTGTGATGAAGGGGATGGATCTCATTTTACACTACCTGTATCTTTTTCTTCTTGTAATGTATTGAGCTTTTTGAAAGTGTAGACCAATGTTCTTCATTAAATTTAGAAAGACTTAGCCATTATTTTGTCCAAAAAAAAAAAAAAATCCTTTTTTGCCTCTGTCTCACTGTTTTTTTAGTTATCTTATTCTTTACGTGCTGATGCTGCTGATTTTGTCCCGGGCATTTCTGAAACTCCCGTCATTTGAAAGTCTGGGGCACTGAAATGGCTCAGCAGATAGAGGAGCTTGCTGCACAAGCCGGGAGACCTGAGTTCAATCCCCGGAACCCACGATGGAAAGACAGAACTGGCTCCACAGACCTTGACCGCTGTCCTCTGACCTTCGCCGGCATGCCATAGGGTGAACACACGCATGCACGCGCACACACACACACACACACACACACACACACACACACACACACGCACACTAATAATTAACTGATTACATTACCAAAGAGTAAACACTGTGGGAGGAGGCTAGACGTCTTAGATGAGGTTAGTCTTGAGAGGAAGATGTGTGTGTCCTTGTCTTTCAAGGATCTCCTGTGTCTTGTAAAATGCCACCTGTGCCTCCACTTATCCCTTTTTCCTTCCCTCTTCAGCCTCCAGTGGGTGCCTCTCCTGTCTCTCTTATCTTCTGACTGTATCAATGCACATGGACTTGATTTTGAGTCTCTCCTAGACCTTTTTGTCCTCTTCACTCTTCCTTACAGACCACACCCCTCTCTCACCTTTGCTCTGTGCTAACTCTTAGAAAGGGGCTTCAAGAGAGGACTCTCCCAGAGCTGGGCTTGGTGATTCCTTTGTGGAGGGCACGCCTCTCGTCGTGCACGGGATGCTCGAGGTTTGTGTGTGCTTCGTGCGTTATTTACAAAGAGATCACATCGTGCAGCGTCCTTCTCCTTGGTCGCCTCTGCACTTCCCTCCGCTGCATGTCTTGGAGAGTCACTGCGGTGTAATGTGGAGTGTGCTTGGGAGCCTTGGATAGGAGCAGGGGGTCAGAGAGCAGACTAGGTATCACTTTTAGCATACCCGTGTCAGGATGACCCTGCATGCTACTTTAATGTAATTAATGATACTTCTGTAAAGCAATATAGTATAATCAATAAAGTTTCCAGGGCCTAATCTGCTGTGGATTTTCCCTGCTGTTTTTTTTTTTTAATGGGGTTGATATTTTCCTCCTTTAATGGGGATTTGAATCCACTATTTAAAAAACTAACAAAAATTTTTCTAAAAACACTATACGAGTAATAATCATTTATCCAGCTAAACGTTATTTCCCATAATATAATTTTGTTCTGCATTTTTGAGACAGTGTCTCACTGTGTGGTCTATACTGGCCTTTCATTTATAATCTTCCCACCTCAGCATCCCAAGGGCTACTGGTGTGTGTGTGTGTGTGTGTGTGTGTGTGTGTGTGTGTGTGTGTGTGTTTTCTGAGAGAAAATCTCATGTATCCCAGACTTGCCTGGAGCTCACTATGTAGCTAAGGGCGACCTTGGGCTTTCTGATCATCCCGCCTCTGCCTCTCCCCAGTGCTGGGACTACAAGTAAGCACTACCACGCCATCAAATCCGAGAGCTTCCACCATGCTAGGCAAGCGGTCTACCAACTGAGCCACACAGGCGCCCCCTAGTGTGTCTTTTTATTGTGGCAAGTAAGGGTCCATAGCGTCTCTCTCCATTGAGATAACCTCTGGATGAAAAAGACAATATTAATAATCGCCTGAAGTATATTTATTTGGAACATGAGAACTTTTAGCAGTGGTTAGCTCCTCCACTTAATATTATTACTTCCAAGACCTCAATGAAACAGTTCTTCAAATTGCGTACTGTTACAAAATAGGCCAGAGGCGGAGTAGTGTGGTTTCAGTTGTACCTTGTGGAACCTGAAAGTCTGATTCTGATTCCATACCAGCTCCACCACGCTTCAGTTTCTCATCTACACAGCTGGATAAAATAACACCAGAGTGTTTATACAGACTGTATGGAAGTAGGCGATGCTATCTCAATGCTCCCTCCTACAGTTACCATCATTAAATTATGCACACAAGATTTTACTGGATAAAGGGGTAGAATTTTTTAGGCTAATTTCAAATTTTATAGCATCAATTTCCTACCCTGATTTATGTAATCATCTTGGCCTTATCTCTCATTGAATGTTTAGTCACAATTATAAGCATAAACAATGGGAATGATAATAAAATGAGAGCCAGTGTTTTCTTAGAGATCCCTGTGGATATGAAACCCTTGGGGAAGAATTAGAAAAATGTACCTCCTTTCTGATGTATGATTATTATTATTTTCTTGGGGGGATTTAAAAATGGGTCAGTCACCCCAATACAAATAAAAGCTAAGAACAAGAAATGGCACCTTAACCAGCTGGATGGATCAGGTTAAAAAGGCAACCTGGGTTACAACCTCAGGACTACTTGGTAGGAGAGGACTGGCTGACACACAAACACACACACACACACACACCCCTCACATCCATACCACATAGACCACTTCCTACACACACATGCACATCTCATATTCATATCACATACACACAATAATAATAATTAATAATGAAGTATAACCCAAACTTTTTTGTTTTGGTTTTTTTCGAGGCAGGGTTTCTCTGTGTAGCTTTGCGCCTTTCCTGGAGCTCGCACTCTAGACCAGGCGGGCCTCGAACTCACAGAGATCCGCTGGTGGCGCTTGCCTTTAACCCAGACCTTTTAAGGAAATGGTGTTCTGAGAAAATCCGCATTGTTCGGTGACCACGGTTTTCTTCCTTCTGTCCACCAGGTGGAGGTGTAGAGCTTTGTACTCTGCCTTGTTGCGAAATTCTTCCCCCTGACTGTGCGGTTCCGGTGAGTTAGTTAGGAAGGCAAACACCGTATTCAAGAGTATGAACGTCCCTCCCCTTCCTTCCAAGGCGCTTTACAGCCTTGCATTTTAATCATTTCCTCGAGGATAATAAAAGCAATAGATTGAGTAAAGGTTCTTCCCCCAGCTTGTTTCCCGTGACCTGTGGTCAGCACTGAGCCGTCATCAGAAATGACACTCACCATCCCCACCATCCCCCCCCCCAACCCCCCACCCCGCAGGCCTTGCAGTAGCTGGACGAATACAGAGCTGTGCTTGCAAAATAGCACCCGAGCGCTTATTTCTACTGCACGAAGAAAGCAAAAACCAGAGGGTGGAAATAAACCGCCGGCATCCCGGGCAATCTGTCCGTATATATGAACTGTGAGAACACTGTGTCCCGCGTAACCCCATGAATGAGAGTCGCTCTTGTTTTCTAGGTGCGACGCTGTGCGTCCATCACGACGCTACCTTAAGACGCTCTCACTGAAATGGAAAAGTATGAAAAACTGGCTAAGATTGGAGAAGGGTCTTACGGGGTTGTCTTCAAGTGCAGAAACAAGTCGTCTGGACAAGTGGTAGCTATCAAAAAATTCGTGGAATCCGAAGACGATCCTGTTGTTAAGAAAATAGCACTGCGAGAAATACGGATGCTGAAGGTAGGTCACGTGCTCCGCATCGGTTGCAAGGGGCACACTAAAGCGACCCAGACTTTTAAAGTCGGATGTCTTTTCCACTGGACTGAAATTCCTGGGGATCAGCAACTTTGGGAAACAGGGTTGGACTTTGGCCTCTTTGGTTTTTTTTAATCTGATGTGTGTGAGCCTAGCAGTAGGTGGTTAAAACATGGAAGTACTCGGCATTCCGTCCACCACATCCTGATTGGGAAACATCCACTCTGTCCTAAGTGTCCTGACCCTACTATTTACCAACTGCCCTCCACCTGGCCATCTTCTGGACATTGCCCCCACACACTTTCCCAACCAACCAGCAAAACTACATGAACACGTCCCAGCACAGAGGGGACCCCATGCCCCTGTAGAGATCAACATGGATCCACGCTAAGAATCACCCAGCCATGTACACTGGTTTTTACCTTTTTTTCTTTTTATTTCATGTGCATTGGTGTTGAGTCTCCTGGAACTGGAATTACAGACATTTGTGAGCTGCCTGGTGGGTGCTGGGAATTGAACCCAGGTCCTCTGGAAGAACAGTCAGTGCTCTTAACCTCTGAGCCATCTCTCCAGGCCCCTACATTTTTTTTTCTTTTGTTACCATTGCTTTTACTCTGACGGAACTCAATGTAGAAGTTTCATGTGTTCTCAAAAGAAATGTTTCCCTAACCTAAAAAATCCCTCCATTTTCAGAGCTATAAGACCCAGGATGAGCTTCTCCAACATGAACGCCGGTGGGAACCCCTGGGGATCCCACTGAAATGCAGAGTCTGGAGGTGGGGGGGTTGGGGATGGGTCCTGAAGCACTCATTTCTAACAGGCTTCCTGAGGTGGAGAAGCTACCAGTGTGTGAATGCACATTTGAAGAGCACACAGCCAGCCTTCTGTTTTGTTTTTTGTTGTTGTTGTTGTTTGTTTGTTTGTTTTTTGTTTTTTTGTTTTTTGTTTTTTTGAGAGTGTTTCTCTGTGTAGCTTTGCGCCTTTCCTGGAACTCGCAGAGATCCTCCTGCCTCTACCTCCCAAGCGCTGGGATTAAAGGTGTGCGCCACCACCGCCCCAGCTCATTTTCTAAGTATCTTCTGTTACTTTTTAGTGGAATTTCAGCTTGTAAAAGTGAATAGTTACATTATTTCTCCTTTTCAAATGTCTTGTGCAGGAGTTCCCGCCCCCCCACATCTAATCTATTGCAGTGTTTCATTTAAAACAGAATTTGATTTAAAACATGAGTCGCTCTTACCACATGACCAGCAGGGGGCGCTAGTGACCCAGGCTATTCTGGCGATACTAGGTTTTTGCTTACTTGTTTATCATTTCCGAGTTAAAACTGCCCCGATCTGAGGATGCGCTTTAACGTGCAAATTAGCCACGCGTTGTTCTGTGAGGCGTCTGGTGATGGCCCACAACCGCTTTCCCGCGTTTTGCTGTTGCTCCGTGGCTAGCCCCGAACACATCCTTTTTTATTTTGCTCACACTCTCCTCCTGTTTACCTTCCAGCGGCCTCCTTCTCCCTCCACTACCTGTTTCACTTTAGGCAACCACAGAGCGGGCTAAGCCAACGTCACCGGCTAAAGCTGCTGTGGATCGCCACAGGCTTGCCCACAGACAGTTTGCCCGGGTTAAACTTGGACACAGCGGCCGGCGGCGGCGGCGTGGAGCTGCAGTGTGTGTGAATCCCTTGTCCACCTGGCAGGAAAACTGTCCCGCTTCCAAACTGTGGTTTTGCTAGAGCACAAAGCAGCCCGACTCTTGCGAAACCACCCCGGCCACTTTTTGACCGTTGCCTCTTTCCGCCAGTGGAGTTGACAGAAGGCAAATTGATTTGGGGGCTCTGGACACATTTCTCATGGGTCTCGCGTCCCCAACCATTAAGAAGCAGTTGTCGTCGGGTGATTTTGTTGTTTTACACTCTGTGTGTGTGTGTGTGTGTGTGTGTGTGTGTGTTCAGGTGCCTAGGAGGCCTGAAGAGGGTCTGGGATCCCTTGAAGCTGGAGTTACAGGTGGGGTTGGTTGTGAGCCTTCTAATGTGGATGCTGGAAACTAAACTCGAGCTGTCTGCAAGAGCAGGAAGCACTCTGGACTTAGGAGCCGTCATTCCAGCGCAGATTTTTTTTTTTTAAAATGGAGCCACACTTGCAGATAGAGATCTACAGACATGCAATGGAAAGTTCTGAATGTGCCTAAGACTCTCTACTGAGCCTGCAAAACACTTATTGAACTGCTATAATATACAAAACAGTGTGTGTGCGCGCGTGCGTGCGTGTGTGTGTGTGTGTGTGTGTGTGTGTGTGTGTGTGTTGGAAAATTGATTTCTCTACTGATAGACAACAAGGAAAAGGAATTACAGATAGGTGAGGTCATATGTCCTGGTTTGCCCAGGGACGTCCAGGTTTGTAGTTTTTGCCCCAGATTCCTGTGTAGCTAAAGACCCCACCACTCTCGGGCAGTCTTCTGGCATGTACACTAAACCATGTGGGCCCCCTCAGCATAGACAGAGTAGCCATGTGTGCTAGTTTGCCTATAGTTGTTTTTTTGTTTTTGTTTTTGTTTTTGTTTTTCGAAACAGGGTTTCTCTGTGTAGCTTTGTGCCTTTCCTGGAGCTCACTTGGTAGCCCAGGCTGGCCTCGAACTCACAGAGATCCACCTGCCTCTGCCTCCCGAGTGCTGGGATTAAAGGCATGCACCATGACCACCCGGCTGCCTACAGTTGTTCTTGTTTCTACCTGTTATATTGACTTCTATACTAAGATTTTTATATTCACTCTTAGTATAGATTATCTAACTTGATCAGCATTTTAATTTTGGTTTAAACTATTGACCAAAGGGCTGGAGAGATGGCTCAGCAGCTCAGAGCACTGACTGCTCTTACAGGGGATGTGGGTTTAGTTCCACAGCCATCTGTAACTCGAGTTCCAGGTGATCTGATGCCTTCTGGCCTCTTTGGGTACCAGGCAAACAAGTAGTGCACGTATATACATACAGGCAAAACACTCATCACATAAAAAACACTTTTTTAAAAAGGCATGTATATAACATTATATTGCACAGAAAAACAAAAAGGAAAATATCAAAGACTGCTTTCTAAACTATTTCCATGTAGCAATAGAATTCAACATATGTACCTTCTGTATGTACATCAGAGCAAACAGCAGAGTCAAACGGCAGAGCAGAATGCAATGAAAAGAATACCTGAATGCATTAACTTGGAGGGACTCCTGTGATGAGAAGTGTACCAAAAACTTAAGCTCGAGGATCCGGTATTGCTGAGAGCCAACACTAGAAACCGGACTGCATCCAAATCCAGAAACATTTTCATTCCATTCATAGTAAAGGGGGACTGGAGAGATGGGCTCAGATTAAGAATTTACACTGCTTTTGCAGATGACCCAAGCTTGTTTCCCAACATCCACATCAAGTGGTCCACAACTGCCTGTAGCTCTAGCTCCAGGGCATCTGGTGCCCTCTTCTGGACTCTTTGAGCACCTGCACTCGCATGCATGTATATGCTCACACACACACACAAAATTAAAACGAAAATAAAACTTTTTTTAGTCCATGATCATGTGTAAGATATGTAGGCACTGATTATGTTATAGCCTTTTGCATAGTATTTCTTTTTCTTCAATTCTTCATTTATGTTACGACTTGTGTGTTCCTAGTTTTCATACACTGCACAGTGGTTTCACGTTAGTGCATTGTTTGCACTTTGCTATCACCGGAGAGTTTTAAACAGTTTGGCTACCATCATTATTGACTTGTTACAAGATCTTAAATGTATCCCATGTTGAGGTTCCTGTGGCTCTGAGAGCAATTTACCTTATGAAACACTGTAACAAAATTCTGTACAAGAGGCTGGAGAGATCGCTTAGCCGGTAAAGCGCTTGCCAAGCGCTTGCCGTACAAGCATTAAGGACCCCAGTTCAGATCCCAGCCCCCATGTACGAGGCTGTGCTCCATGGCATGTGTCTGTAACCCCAGTTCTGGGAAGGCTGAGGCAGGAGGACACCTAGGACTTGCTGGGCAGCCAGTCTAGCTGAGTCAGGGTAATTGACACAGCTCAGTGAGAGACCCTGTCTCAAAAATTAAAGGGAGAGGGGATGCAAGATGGCTCAGCAGGTGAAGACGCTTTCTGCCAAGTCTGAAGACCTGAGTTCAATCCCCGGGACTTCCGTGGTAGGAAGAAAGCATCAGCCCCCACAAGCTGTCATCTGCCCTCCACGCATGTGACATTGCACATCCACGAGTGTGTACACGCCCATGCACCCAGACACATATGTTAATTAATTAACTAATTAATTAGTAATAAAAAGGTTAAAGGGGAGAGAAATTAAAGAGAACACCTGATGCACACACATGCACACACATATCTGCACCCCACAAATATACATATACACCAGCACACACACTATAAAAAACAAAAACAAAAAACTTCTGCCCAGAGATAGAATGATCAAAGGGACCTTGTTCTCCTGGTGTCTCGGGAGTCTGGGGGGGCAGCTGTGAGTGGAAACATGCAATCACTCGAGTGTGCATTTCAATTCTTTCCGCAGCAGTTGAAACACCCAAACCTTGTGAACCTCATCGAGGTGTTCAGAAGAAAGAGAAAGATGCACCTGGTTTTCGAGTACTGTGACCACACGCTGTTACACGAGCTGGAGAGAAACCCGAACGGGTAAGCGACAGAGACACTGGGGTTCTGTGGCCAGTCAGTCGAGGATGGCCAATTTCAAATCCCAGCCCCGGTCCCGTCCCCTCACCCCCACCCCACCCCCACTCACCCGTCCATCCTGATGCATCTGGCTACCATCCTCCAGCCTCATGTAAGGTGTGCTCAAAGGGCCACGGCCGCTCACCTGGATAAAGTGTAACCAGGAGAACAGCTAGGCAGCGAGTCTAAATCCCCTGTAGCTTGGGAGGAAAGCACACACCGGATCACCTGACCTCAAGGAGGGACCACAATTCAGTTAGAGGAAATCGAATCATCTAACTCACCAGCAAGTTAAAGTATAGAGGTACATATGGGGCTGGAGAGATGGCCCAGGGGTTAAGAAAACTGGCGGTTCTTGCAGAGGACCCAGGTTCGGTTCCCAGCACCCACATGGTGGCTCACAACCATCGGAACTCCAGCTCCAGGGAACCCGATGCCCTCTTCTGTCCCTCCCTGCACATGTTGCACATATCTACATGTAGGTAAACACACACATGATTTTTTTTTAAATCTTTAAAAAAGAAAAAAAAGACAGCTGCAAATCTGACTGAAATGATTAAAGGATTTTATTTAAATGAGCATGTATTTTTAGATGAAAATACCTACTATAAATATGTAGACATTGCCTTTTTTGTTGTTGTTGTTTGGTTTTTCAAGACAGGGTTTTTCTGTGTAGCCCTGGCTGTCCTGGAACTCACTCTGTAGACCAGGCTGGCCTCAAATTCACAGAGATCCACCTGCCTCTGCATCCCAAATGCTGGGATTAAAGGTGTGCCCAGTGCCTCATTTTTTTTTCATAGCACAAAATTCTAATCAGAATGTGCCAATAGGATATTTTTGAAACTTGAAAAAATTAGAACAAACCAAGACATCCTTTTAAGAAGGAAAAGGGAACATGGTAAACAATTTTGTTTAAAAAAAAAAAAGTTCCACAAATAAAGCCAGAAAAGAATTTCCATAACCACAATTAATAATTTTTCAAAGTAAGTTGGATGCTGTGGTATAATAGAGAAACTGAGACAGGAGGATTACAAGTCCAAGGTGAACCTGAGCAACTTAGTCAAGACCTTGTCTCAAGTGTTTGAAGAAGGGTTAGGGATATAGCTAAGGCCTTGCCGGACACGTGCAAGGCACAGGGGTTCAATCTGAAGCCCCTCCAAACAAAACAAGTGTGCAGGCCTCCTCTACCTAGAGAGACTGTAACTAGGTGGATCATCTGGCAACGTATGTAAGTATTTTTAAAGCTGTTTTCATACTTTGACCAGAGAATTCCACTTAGAGAAATATGTATCAGGAAAATATTCAGATAAGGGCAAAAATACACATACAAATATTCAAACATCATTATGCGGAATTGGGATGGACCTAATTTTCCACAGTAAAGAATTAGGGAGCCAAGACACGACTCTCCGCTGGGAAGTCCATACCTACACTTGGATATGTTTATCTTCTCTAATCCCATGTAGAAGGGTAAGAGTGGATTCACATACCTGTCACCTTGGTGCTGGGAAAGTTGAGATGGGAAGATCCCTGAAACTGGCCAGCTACTCTATCCAAATCAGTGAGTTCCAGGTTCAGTGAGAGACCCTGTCTCAAAAATAATAGGGCTAGAGAGATAATAGACTGAGAGATGACTCAGCCATTAAGAACATGTACGTCTCTTCCAAAGGATCTGAGTTCAATTCCCAGCACACACACACGTCAGGTGGCTCATAACAGCCTGTAACTCCAGTTCCAGAGGATCTGACATCTCCATGGGCATCCACACTTGAGTGCAGATACACACAGACACTGTCTTAGTTAGGGTTTCTATTTCTGTGATGAAATACCATGACCAAAAGCAAGCTGGGGAGGAAAGGGTTTATTCAGCTTATACTTCCACATCACTGTTCATCATTGAAGGAAGTCAGGACAGGAACTCAAGCAGGGCAGGAACCTGGAGGCAGGAGCTAATGCAGAGGCCATGGAGAGGTGAGGTGCTGCTTACTGGCTTGCTCCCCATGACTTGCTGAAGCTGTTTTCTTATAGAACCCAGGACTACCAGCCCAGGGATGGCACCGCCCACCATGGGCTGGACCCTCCTCCATTGATCACTAATTAAGAAAATGCCTCACAGCTCAATCTCATGGAGGCATTTCCTCAACCGAGGCTCCTTCCTCTCTGATGACTCTAGCATGTGTCAAGTTGACATAAAACCAACCAGTACAGACATGCACACATACAAATTGGATAAAGCCGGCAGTGGTGGTGGGGGCACACACCTTTATTCCCAGCACTCAGGAGGCAGAGCCAGGTGGATCTCTGTGAGTTTGAGGCCAGCCTAGTCTACAAAGTGAGATCCAGGACAGGTGCCAAAACTACACAGAGAAACCCTGTCTCGAAAAAAAGAAGCAAAAAAGAAGAAGAAGAAGAAGAAGAAGAAGAAGAAGAAGAAGAAGAAGAAGAAGAAGAAGAAGAAGAAAGAGAGAGAGAGAGAGAGAGAGAGAGAGAGAGAGAGAGAGAGAGAGAGGAAGGAAGGAAGGAAGGAAGGAAGAGAAAGAAAGAAAGAAAGAAAGAAAGAAAGAAAGAAAGAAAGAAAGAAAGAAAGAAAGAAAGAAAGAAAGAAAGAAAGAAATTGAATAAAAAGAAAGCCAGGCAGTGGTGGTACACACCTTTAATCCCAGCACTCAGGAGGCAGAGGCAGGCGGATCTCTTGAGTTTGAGGCCAGCCTGGTCTACAAAGCGAGTTCCAGGACAGCTAGGGCTGTTACACAGAGAAATTCTGTCCTTGAAAACCCAAAACAAAGCAAAGCAAAAAAACAAAACAAGTTATTTTATTTTAAATAAAAAACAAGTCATTTTATTAAAATTTAATTATAAAATAATGAAAATAAAATAAAGCTTTAAAATAGAATAATTAGGTGGACAGAAGATGCCAGGAAATCAGCCCCGACCTTCAACACGTGCACAATATGTACACATAGACACGCATGTGCACAGACACACGTGCCTCACACAACACACACAAGTGAACTGTGAGGTCAGCGTCATCTTCAGGTGACCAAGGCTGCAGTTTCTGAGCTGGGGAGCTCAAGTGGCCTGGACGTGATGCCCATTCGGTCTCAAACTGAGCCAACGGATCTTCACTTTAAGCTTTTCAGTATTGCTCGTAGTATTTGTGTTTACACTCAACCAAAGTACAGCAGATAAACACGGAGTGGCGACTGATTTCTACGGAGGGTTTTGTTTTCGTTTCAATCGGCAATGTGTTGAAAGTTGCTTGCCCCTTGTGGCAGAACAGCCTTGGCGCGCTCTCCCCGTCTGGACCTGGCGCTGTCGATCTGCATCTCCACAGCACCCCCCCCCCTCCTCTCTAAGGTCACTGGGATTCATCCCTGGTGCATGCATGGTGTTCGGCCCGCAGTGGACTCTGCCCCTTGGACTCTGAGCTAACTGGACAGGGCCACGACATTCCAGTAAGAAATCTTGGCAAATCCTCTCGGACAGCCCCTATCGCATCTGCTTGGCTTCTCATTAACGAGGTTAGCAGTCAGGGTTCTGGCCGTTTCTGAACCCTCGCACCCGCCTTGCTTCCCGGTTCCCCTCACCTGGAGTCCCTGGGTGGCTACCCGGTACCCTGTGTCTGTTGATACAGCCGCCTCGTGCCTGTGCCCGTCTCTCCCCAGGGCGGAAGCCATCCCTCTCCCTTCATCTACACGGCCTGGGCTGCTAGATCAGCTCCCTAATTCTCTTCCCCGTAGTCACGTTACTCCCTAGAAATCCACTCTCTCTACTGTATCACTTCTTGCTTGATTCCTTTGGATGACTTTGGATTTAGAGCAAGGCCCGGGTTCTGGAAGGTTCCGTGGAACCCTACAGCTTCTTGCTTCAGCCTGCTCTTTCCCCACACTCCTAGTCTTTGTCTCCCCGAGAACATCTTCTATCTTTGGGACCTCTGGTCACTATGCCAGGGTCATGGCTATGGCAACTGGCTTCACCTGACCTCAGACCTTCATCTCCTAAACACAAGTGGATGTGAAGCCCAGGTGTTTGGGTGGTAGCTTTCTCAGAGAATTTAATTGTGTTATTCCATGTTCACAACAGGTGAAACAGAAGCTTCCATAACTCTCTTAAGTATAACTTATGAAAGTAGGAAGTAGCAGAGTGGGATTTGAACTTGAGCAGTCTGCCACCTCTTAGTGTCCAGGTTGGCTATGGTCACCTTTGCATTTCATTTAAAAAAAAAAAAAAAAGTTGTTGTCTTAGGTTTGCCTAGGAAAAGGTAGACAAGGATAAAATTATTAAAAAAAAAAAAAAACAACTCAGTGCAGGAAACAAATAGATACTTCCTCTGGAAAAGGATTTATACTGAGAATTAGGTCTCTCATAATATTAATAATCAGGTCTGGAGTCAAAGGTTGCCACCAGATACGTGACTGTCAAGAGCATGCTACTATAATCACGACCCAAAGTAAGGAACTGCTCTGAGGAAAATCGCCCCCTCCGTTCATTTTGCTGAATAGACCAGCCTCACGTGGAAGCACCTTGTCACGAGGGCCAGCCATAATGATGGCCAGAGTTCGAGCCCAGGGATCCAGATGGTGGAAAGAGAGCGCTCACTCCTCCAAGTTGTCTCCGTCCCTACTCACATACGTACGCACATGCACACGAAAGAAGAGGCTTAAATTTTAAATATAAAAATCAAACCTTTGTGTCTCTGGTTTCTGAAAATAGCAGTCCCATATGCATCAACAGAGTTGGAAAGATGAGCCACACCCCGAGAAAAAGATCTGCAGTCCTGTAACAGAGCGGTGTACACGGAGCAGGTGAACGCTGAGAGTCTGGAGACCAGTGTTGGCAACCTGATGAAATACAGTGGCCCCAGAGAAAAAGAAGATGAAGTAGGAGGGGAGGTGTTGGGAAGAAGAGGGACGGAAGTAAGGGTGGTCAGGGACAGGCTATCTAAGTGAGTGTGTGTGTGTGTGTGTGTGTGTGTGTGTGAAATCATGTAAGAAAAATAAATTATAAAACAACAAAAGCAGCTCCAGATGAGAAGAAAAAGATGAGAAGGAGAAGGAAGAAGGAGGAGGAAGAATAGGGAGAAAAAGAGGAGGAGGAGGAGGGGAAGGGGAAGAAGAAGAAAAGATTGGCCGGGCGGTGGTGGCACACGCCTTTAATCCCAGCACTCGGGAGGCAGAGGCAGAGGCAGGCGGATCTTTGTGAGTTCGAGGCCAGCCTGGGCTACCAAGTGAGTTCCAGGAAAGGCGCAAAGCTACACAGAGAAACCCTGTCTCAAAAATCCAAAAAAAAAAAAAAGAAGAAGAAGGGGAGGAGGAGGAGAAGAAGAAGACAGCCCAATCCAAACAGGATAAAGGCGAGATGGTGGGGGGTGGGGGTGGGGAAGTGGCTCAGCCATTTGCATAAGCACTTGAAACCCAAGCCCGTGGATCGGTTTCGACCCCTAGAAACCGGTGGAAATACCACAACCTCCCTGTAATTGCAGCATCAGAAGGCAAAGATGGGATCCCCGGAGCAAGCTGGCTCAGGGAACTCTTGGTTTGATTGAGACTGCCTGCCTCAAGGTAAATCAAAGATGATTCCTGGCATCAGCCTCGGGCCGCCATGTGCTTGTACACACTGTACACACACACACACACACCCATGCACATGCAAAAACACAATGCACACTCCACAAACGAATAAAGAAAAGAAGAATAAAAAGACACGAAATGGAAATACACGAAGTGTAGCGCCCAGTAAAATCATGTGAATGAACATGTGTTTATTTTGTTTTGTTTAATTTGAAGCAGCCCCATGCAGCCAGGCTAACCTCCATCTTGCTACGTAACTGAGGATGACCTTGAACTCTGATCCTCCTGCCTCTACCTTCCAAGTGCTGTGGTTACAGGTATGCCTGTCCATGCCTGATTTTATGGGGTTCTTGGGCTCAAAGCTGGGACTTCAGGCATACTAGACAGACCACATTCCCAGTGCCATCACGTGAGATTACTAATCACTAAAAAATAAGGAACAGCCAAAAATCAAAATGAGATATCATTTTATCTACCAGTAGGCAAGCATCACGTTGGCAAAAACCAAGTGTTGGCACAATGGCGAGGACACGGAGACGTATCTGCACAGATGTTCGGTGGGAGTGTGCTGGGTACAGCCTTCCTTGGAGAGGGTAGCTTGGCAGGACGTAAATGTGAAGGCACCATAGGGCAGTGATGTAAGTAATGCAGAGGCACCAAGAATGGAATGTGGTTGCTGTGGCTCACAGAGATGGTGGCATGAAGTTGAATGTCCCCAGACAGAAGCTGCCCAGCCCTTCAGTTCCCTAGTGACAGTGATAGCCAGCCAAGGACACTTGCCAGTGCTCCCACGCAGAAGGCTGATTCCTCCAGAGACAGGGAGCTCACAGCCTCCCATTCTTACATGACCTTTATTCTCTCTGGAGTCCTCGTGGGGTGTCGACCCCTCCCTCGTACAAGCTGGGCACCCGTTCCACAGCAACCCAGTGCCTGCTTTAGTTTCCAACCGAAAGGTTTAGAGGGACTCTTCCGAGCTTACCATTTTCCTCCAAAAAAATGCGCTGCCCCCCGCCAGGACTGTTTTTCCTGCAGGATCAAGATGTAACACCGACCCCAGACAGCCGACTTCCAGGATGGATCTTAAGAAGAAAGAGGAATCACTTGGCCCCAACCCTGACAGTGGGACTGGGACCCACAGGATGTGAGAGCTGACTCCAGCAAGCTATGTTCTGACCTCCACACGAGCACCCTGGCCCATGTTCCCTCTCCCTCATTTAACAACTAGAAAGAGAGAGAGAGAGAGAGAGAGAGAGAGAGAGAGAGAGAGAGAGAGAGAGAGAGAGAGAACAACTTGGGCATGGTGGTGCACGCCTTTAATCCCAGCACTTGGGAGGCAGAGGCTGGTGGATCCTTGTGAGTTTGAGGCCAGCCTGGTCTACAGAGTGAGTTCCAGGATAGCCAAGGTTACACAGTAAGACCCTGTCTCGAAAAGTAAATAAATAAATAGAAATTTAAAAAAAAAAAAAGAAGAACAAGCAAGATAGCAAGAAGGTATGTTTACGTGTCATCCAATGGAGAGTTGCAGAAACTCCTGGGAGCGTTTCTCTGTAGAACGGTTGGTTCAGCTGTCGTAAGTGGATGTCGAGCATCATCACCCAGATGAGCTCCACCCACAGCTACAGGAACGCATGTGTACATGTTGGCATTGAAACCTCTGCACATAAAATGTCCCTGAAAGAGGCAGGGGTGGAGTGCGAAGAATATATGGGTGACCAGGAAGGTGTCAGGGATAAGACATCATGTACACCTCTTAAAATTCAAAAGCAGTGAGCATATTTATTCAAGCTAAAGGTCAGGAAGCAAATGAAGAGAAAGAGACAGAGACAGAAAATCAAGAGGTGCCTGAATGTACAGCCATCCTAAAATATAGCAATTATTCTGAGGTTGGAAAGTTAGTTAATTTTTCATGCAGTACACATCATTTCATGGATGTTTTCAAACTATAAAATTACATACCTATCATTAAAAAGGCTTTGCTCAGCCGGATGGTGGTGGCGCAGACCTTTAATCCCAGCATTTAGGAGGCAGAGGCAGGTGGATCTCACAGAGAAAAACCCTGTCTAAAAAAAAAAAAAAAAAAAAAAAAAGGTTCACTTTTTGTTGTTTTCTTTTTGAGACAGAATCTCTCTATTACGTAACTCTGGCTGTCCTCAGACATGGTTTCATTTTTTTTTCAGAGTCTCATTCTGCAGTCCAGGCTGGCCTTGAACTTGTGGTGAGCCTCCAGCCTCGGCTTCCTGGGTGGTGGGATAGCACTACCATTCCTAGCTTTTTGCTTGTTTTTTTTATGTAGCCCAGGCTGGCTTCAAACTAGTGCTCCTCCTGCCTACGCCTCTTGGGTGTTGAGATGAAAGGGTTGTGCCGTGAGAAGAGGCCTGTAAACATGTTTGTTTGTTTGTTTGTTTGTTTGTTTGTTTTCAATGGGGAATTGAACTAGGGAAATGGCAATCTGGGTAAAGCATTTGCTATACAATTGTGAGGAATGGAATTCTCAAAACCCACATGAAACAAGACCCAGTAGCATGTACCCATAATCCCAATGTTTCCAAGGCAAAAGGAGAGGTAGAGACAAGAGACTCTCTGGAAGCTCCAGAGCCAGCTAGCCTGGCATATGCAGTGTAGCAATGAACAGACCCTGTCTCAAACCAAGCAGAAGGTGAAGACCGTCACTTTGACTTCTACATGTTCACCATAGCACGTGTGTCCACTCTCACATACATGAACATAGGCAAACACACGTAATTTTTATATATACACGAAGACTTTATAAAAAGCATGGTTGGAGAGATGGCTCCGTGGTTAAGAGCACAGGCTGCTCTTCCAGAGGACCCAGGCTTGATTCCCAGCATTCACATGACTGCGTATAACCAACCATCTGTAACTCCAGTTCCAGGGGATCAGATACCCTCTTCGGGCCTCCAAGGGCATCCAGCATGTATGTGGTGCACAAACATACAAGTAGGCAGAAAAAAACATGTAGATAATTTTTAAAGCAATCCTAGCCCCCCACCCCACCCCCACCCCCACCCCACCCCACCCCATGCGCTGTGCTCTTTGACTATGTGGAGCCCCGGTTTCCAGCCCGGGACCCCATCCCAGGAGTTTTCACGTCTACTTTTGTTCTTTTCCTCCAGCGTTCCTGATGGCGTCATCAAAAGCGTGCTGTGGCAAACCCTGGAAGCCCTTAACTTCTGCCACAAGCATAACGTAAGTAGCACCTTCCAATGTTAGGGAGGTCCCCGTAACAACTCTTCAGATAGAGAGAGAAGAGCGAGCCAGAGGGCTAAGATCAGGGCGATCCACACACGGAAGGAAAAACAGTTCACCACTCACGGCCCTGCTCCCATTTCCATGAGACCCAAGCTACAGAGAGCTTGTGAGTTCAAAGTTTGTGCGGGGCTTAATGTTTCCTTCCACCCCAGAGTTAATGATTCCGAGAATTGTCTAAATTGGGTTAGAATAATTTTCCATCTTTTCTATAGCCTGACCCATCACGGCACTTGGTTGGGCTTTGTTGGTACTGTAGAGTTTATGTGTGTGTGTGTGTGTGTGTGTGTGTGTGTGTGTGTGTGTGTGTGTACACATACAGGAGTTCAAGCCAAAGCAAGACATTGTCTTTCCCTGTTGTGTTTTGCCTTATTGCCTTGAGATCAAAAGGTTGCAGGTTTCATTAGGCTAGTCCATCAGCAACCTCTCTGGATCTGCCCGTCTCCACCCACCCCCGGTGCTGGTATTACAGGTGCAGACAGCCATGCCCTGCTTTTTGTTGGGAATCCAGACCCAAGTAGGTCCCGATGCTTACAGAGCAAGCCCTCTAACCCACTGAACCTACCTCCCCAGCTTTAGTTTCATCGCTGTTGTTTTTAGATAACCATGTTTGATGTGTATCGTCACATGCTTCTTACTGTATCAACATCACGAGATGTCGAATGTCTGGTGACCCTGACCTTGGTGATGGTCATCCTGGTTGGTAGGCTCAGGAGTTACTAGTCTGATTGCCCCTCAACCGCCCCCCCAACCCCCATTTTCAGTTTGCCTGTGAATCTTTCTACCTGATGGTTTCCACATTATTGTCTGGATCCAGAATTCCTGAAGATAAAGAAATGGTCATTTTCCAAGGGTATTATTATCGCTTCTGCATTGTCCTTGGGATTGCGGCCAAGTATGGTGGTACACACCTGTGATGGCAGTTCTGGGAATGCCAAGGCAGGAGGGTCATGACTTGGAGGAGGACAGCCTAGGTCGTAGCATGAGACCCTGTCTCAGAAATAACCGGGTACTAACAGTAGTTGGAACTGCATGGAAAGTGGATTACCCTCGTGGACTCTGGCTACTGTAAAATATAGGAAGACAAGTATGGGCTGGGGGTAGAGCGCCTTGGTAGAGCACTTGACTAGCATGCCCGAGGCTCTGTGTTCAATCACCATGCTGCAAATAAATAGTCTTTTAAGCCTGGGGATATAGCCCACTGGTAGGATGCGTGGTTGTATGTGCAAAGCACCTGCTAGTTGCAATCCCCTGAACTGCAAAATATTGCATATATATATGCAAATGAAAATAAGGCAAATGCATGATGACTTCCTTCATGTATCACTGTTCAGAGTGATGAAGACGTGCATGTCTCAGCATCCTCCCTCAGTGAGCAATGTGGTCTCGGGTTATCCATGGCTCATATCGATTGGGTGTTTGTGATGCCTACCGTCATTTCTGCACCCATTTTGGGCCAGTGGGAGCTCACTCCAATTGGCTCCTGGTGCTTTTGCTAGAATGAGAGATTTGATAAAATATCTCTAGGCCTTCTGAGTGGGTACTCAGAGCGCCAAGACACCGATTCGGTGTACCATATGGGCAGTTTTGATGCCAGCAAGACGTCGACCACGGCAGTCTAGGATCGCTGGAAAAGAAAACTCAAGATCAGGGAACTGAATGTCTGTACTTAGGGAAGCTCTCTTTAGTTTTACAAAAGCCACTGAAGTTTCCATTAGAATAGAACAAAGCAAATACCTTCATTTCCTATGGCTGGAAAGGGAGGCTGTTCACAAGCTACATAATCCTCGTCTTCATGCTGCAATTTGTGCCTTCGGATTTTTAGAAAAGACGGTGTTGGATGGAATCAATCTGTTGCTCTCCACCGTACTCCGGGAGACAGAACGTTCACCTAAAGCTGATAATAGAAATAGGCAGTCTTTAATTTTCTTTATGTGTGTGGGTATTTTTGCCTGTGTGTGTCTGTGCACCACGGGCATGCCTAGTGCCTGGAAAGGCCAGAAAAAGGCCTTGGCTCCCCTAGAACTGGAGTTACCGTGGTTGTAGGCCAACACGTGAGTGCTGGGAATTGACCTTGGGTCTTCTGGAAGAGCAACCAGTATTCCTAAGCGCTGAGCCATCTCTCCAGCCCTGTTATGGTTTTTTTTTTTTTTTCTCGAGACGGTTTCTCTGCGTAGCTTTGTGCCTTTCCTGGAGCTCACTTGGTAGCCCAGGCTGGCCTCGAACTCACAGAGATCCGCCTGCCTCTGCCTCCCAAGTGCTGGGATTAAAGGCGTGCGCCACCACGCCCGGCCCTGTTATGGTTTTTGAAGATACAGTTTACCTCGAGTGTTTGTGCTTTTGATCTGTACACTAAGCCCCTCTCTTGAGTACAGATTACTGATGAAGTGTCTGAGGCTGACCCATCTTTTTGCCTCTTCCAGGCTTAGCATGGACCTTTTATATAAAAGGTGCTCAACAAATATCTATTTAATAACCAGATAGCTAGGTGGATGGATTATCCAGTCAGCCTTTTTACCTGAGTGTAAGCAAACAATGATTAGAGCTTAACATAATTGGCATTGCATCTCCATTTGGAAGAACATATCCTATACCCCGAGCTTTAAATACCGCAGACTTCTCGTGAACAATCTATAGCCGCTATTAAAAACTGGATCATTTCCAAGTATGATAATCATTGTGGATATGTTCACGATGGGGGTGGTGCATGCCACAGTGTGCATGTGGAGGCCAGAGAACAGTTCTGTGATGCTGATTCTCCCCCTCCACCATCACACGAGTTCCAAGGATGGAACTCGGGTTGCCAGGCATGCAGAGTAAGTTCCTTTACCTGCTGAGCCTTCTCACTGGGAGGGTGAGTATAATTTCTAGACAAATTGAACTCCCCCAACTCTTCCAAATATGCTCATTTTCTCATGCTCCTATGTTAGCATCTCAATGTTGTTGAGTTGTTGTTGGTGGTGGTGGGTTTTTTTTTTTTTTCAACCTCTCAGATCGGCATTATTCAACCTGACCTGTGGTTTATGAATAGCAGTGATTCTTGTTAAAGGCACCTGGAGTCTCCATTCTTTACACTTCTCCATCTCCTATTACAGTTCAAATAGGCACAGTAGAAAGTGAATAAACTCACTGTATTATGTGTGTTCCTTTCTTCCAAAGATCCAGACAGACAGCTTCGATGTGTAGCAATTATGGTTTTCATATCTTTGATAATATTTATACTGACATTTAGATAAAGTTTTTCTTTAACTTGACAAGATTCATACATGAAAATTGACAACTTAAATTTTTCTAGGGAAATGAAGGCCATCTTTTTGTTTTTCAATTGTAAGCAATGAAGCTTTTGTAAGCTACCCATCATCTAAATTAATAGGCACTGTTGACTCATTGTCGTTTTTGATAGCTCGGATAATTAAGCAAATATCATCTTTCAGTGTATTCATCGGGACGTAAAACCCGAAAACATCCTAATAACCAAGCAAGGAATGATCAAGATTTGTGACTTTGGATTCGCACGAATTCTGAGTGAGTACATTTTGTCACCTGCTTCATCATCGAGTCCAGATGACTAGACATCGATGTCATTTGTGTTCTTTCTTAAACTAATGGGTAGAAGCTAAATGTCTTATTATTCAAAGGGGGGGAAATTCTCGTGTTAGCCTTTTAGTCAGTTGATAATTTGGCTTTTTTCCATTCAGTTGGAATTTATTGGATGGCATCTGCGTGCTTGGCCCCATAGGAGTGGAAAGGAAGCATCATAAGATGCATTTCTGCTCTGCGGGCACTTATAACCCAAAGAAAATGAGATGAAAGAAAAAGACAAGATGGTTGGCCATAAAGCGCTAGTGAAGGAGCAGATGGTCCCCTGGGGAGAGATAGCAACATGGCTTGAGTGATTGGAAAAGCTCCACAGAGCTGGTGAGGCTGTAGGAGTCAGCTGGAAATTAAAGAGCCACCAGGATTCAGAGAGAGGGCTAAGAGGAAGTACACCATCCCTAGGCAGTGAGGGGCCGGAGGGATCGGGGAGAGGTAGCCATTTCTCCCTCAGTATAGGATGCGGAAGCCTGGGGTGGGGTGGGGGGGATGAGGGGTACGAGCATCCTCTGCATCCCAACGGTACCCAGAAGTGACGGAAGAAGGTTGAAGAAGTTGAAACAAATCTGGCCAAGTGTCCCTGAGGCCACTGTGCTTGGTGGCACAAAACAATGGGGCCCGGATGATAACGCGTCCCTGCCGTGGCCGGAAAGAGAAACTGGCAAACCGACACGCTCCTAAGCTATGAACTCTGTAATAAGTGTGTTCGTCTCCTGGGATGGAAGATTCCGGTTAGCCGTGACAGTCACAGAGCTGTCAGTGACACTAGGACATGCCCAGAGACTGGAGACGTGGCTCCGTGTAAAGTCCCGCAAGTCTGGGGACTAGAATTGGAATGCCCAGAAGCCACGTAAAAGCTGGACGCGCAGCATGCATTTCTAACCCTACTGTTCTAGGGATGAGATGAGAGGCTAAGATAGGAAAAGCCCCAGAAACTCCCAGGCACGTAGCCTCGAGGAAAACCAGAGGCTGCCTCAAACAAGGAAGGTGAGGGCCAGTCCCTGAGGTTGACCTCTGACCTGCACACTTGTGCTCGCACGTACGCACACAGTACTCAAATACTCATACACGCATCCTAGATTTAAAAAGAAAGAAAATGGTGCACGCCTCTGATCCCAGCACTCGGGCGGCAGAGGCAAGCGGATCTCTGTGAGTTCGAGGCCAGCCTGGTCTACAGAGTGAGTTCCAGGACAGGCACCAAAACTATATGGAGAAACCTTGTCCTGAAAAACCAGAAAGAAAGAAAGAGAGAGAGAGAGAGAGAGAGAGAGAGAGAGAGAGAGAGAGAGAGAGAGAGAGAGAGGAAGGAAGGAAGAGAGAGAAAGAGAGAGAGAGAGGGAGGGAGGGAGGGAGGGAGGGAGGGAGGAAGGAAGGAAGGAAGGAAGGAAGGAAGGAAGGAAGGAAGAAAGGAAGAAAGGAAGAAAGGAAGAAAGGAAGAAAGGAAGAAGAAAAATGTTCAAGACACCTTAAGCAAAAAAGCTAACTGTATACAGGCAATGTCAGTACAATTACACAGGAAATAAATGTATAGGACCTGGGCTCAAATGGTAGAGGGCTGGCTTAGCATTCCAGAAGCCCTGCATACACTGGGCATGGAGAAATATTGTTGTAATCCCAGCACTTGAGAAGGTAGAGATGACCTTGAAGGTCATCCTTGACTACTTCGGGAGTTTGAGCCAGCCTGGGCTACACAAGACCTTGTCTCAAAAAAAAAAAAAAAAAAGTTCATGTAATTTTCTAAAAGAGCCATGGATAGCCGAGGTTGTTTTCTGTTCTTGCTCCGGGGACTATTGAGTGATGAGCGGCAGCCTCTGGACTGTGAGCTGTCTTTCGTGGTGGTCACACTGCTGTTTGTCACTGACTAAGGAGTGTCACCACTCCAGTGTAATAACACATACCTGTAAGTCGTCCAGGGCTTGGCAAATGAAAGAGGATGATCCAGACTTAGCTACATAATTAAATCTTGTCTCAAGCCGAGAAACGGCGCACGCCTTCAGTCCTGAGTTTAGGAGGCTGAGTGAGGCAGTCAGATCTCTCTATGAGTTTGAGGCCAGCCAGGGCTACATAAGACCCTGCCTCAAACAAACAAAACACACAACTGCCTGGCATGGTGGCTCACCCCTTTAATCCCAGCAATTGGGAGACAGAGACAGGGGGATCGCAATAAGTTCGAGGCCACCCTGGGACAGAGGGGGCTACAAGAAGAGGCCCTTTCTCAAAATGAAAACAAAACAACGAGAACATTTATTTGGTCTGTGTGTACCCCACAGAGCACGTGTGGAGGTCACAGAACAACTTGCCAAAGTGGGTTCTCTCCCACTACCTTGTAATTCCCAAGTTTCAAATTCAGGTGGTCGAGGTTGGCGGCAAACACCTCTAACCATTGGGCTATCTCATCAGGCCCCAGACCTGTTTTTTAAAGGCAGAGGAGCGCCCATCCCCCCCATCTCTGCAAGCCACTCTTGTACCAGTTCTTCTCTGTCTGTGGTACATCTGTGGACTTGGTCCAAGAACTCACATGTGACTCTTGTCACCGAAAGGCCCATGGGAATTGTTTCATCAACTCCCCTCCAGCCTCAGAGGGAGAAGAGTTGAGAGTCCCAGGACCTTCCGGCTCACGCAGCATCATGGGGTTGGTTGGATTCCACTCACCTGACAGAGCAGAAGGACATGTCTGACGGGAACAGTTTCACCCAGATCTGGGAACAGTTTCACCCAGATCTCCATCATCTGTCGGTCATGCAGGAATGACTCATGGGGCAAGGAGTCAAACCAGGTTGTCACCATAGTCCTGAAAAACAGTCACGGGCAGGGAAAGTCAGTGTGAGCAGCCAGCCAGCCAGGAGGCTTCCGTGGTCTCTGTGGCTGCCACAGTGAACAGCCACAACCCACGAGGTGTCAAGCAATAGAATGTGGTCTCTCCTGGTCCTGGAGGCTCCAGGGGAGGCTCCTTCCTACACCCCAGGCTGTTCTGTTCCTCACCTGGAAACCACTGCCTTCAGCATCTAACTCACATGTCTGTCTGTCTGTCTGTCTGTCTGTCTGTCTGTCTCTGTGTTCCTGTAGGACCACCTTGCAATAATGCCAGTCCTTGGACTGGAGTTATGGCTCGGATGGTTAAATGTTTGCTGTACAATCCTGAGGACCTGAGTTCAATCCCCAGGATCCACGTTAAATGTGTGTGTGTGTGTGTGTGTGTGTGTGTGTGTGTGTGTGTGTGTTGTGTGTTATATTGTGTGCTTGTTTATAATCTTGGTGCCGGGGAGGCAAAGGCAAGCAGATCCCCGAGGCTCTGCTGGCCGGCCAGCCTACACACAGATTAGGAAATTCCAGGTAAAAGTGAGCGTCTGTCTCGAATCAAGGTAAGGGTTAGGGACGTGGCTGGGATGCTCAAGTGCCCTACCTAGCACACATGAAGTGCTTCATAAACAGGTATGCGACTCACCTCTCATCTCTATACTTGAAGGTAGAGGCAGGGGCATTAGGAGTTCAAAGACAACATGGGATACACGAGACACTGTCTTTAAAAAAGTACTAACCAGGCCCGACCCTGCTTAGTTTCCAAGATCGGGCATGTTCAAGGTGTGAGTTCGAGGCCAGCCTGGGCTACAGAGTGAGTTCCAGGAAAGGTGCAAAGCTACACAGAGAAACCAAAAAAAAAGGGGGTGGGGGGGCGGCGGGGTGAGTAGGTGTGGGGAACAAAGACCTGAGGAATGATACCTAAGGGGAATCTTTGGCTACATACATGCACGTATATTCTCTCTCTCTCTCTGTCTCTCTCTCGGTCTCTGTCTCTGTCTCTCTCTCTGTCTCTCTCTCTCTCTGTCTCTCTCTCTCTCTGTCTCTCTCTCTCTCTCTCTCCCCACACACACATGTACATACATACACACCAGTCCCTGAATTTAGGACCTGCCTCACTGTAATTCAGCAACGTCTGAAAAGACCCTATTTCCACACAAAGTCAAATTCACAGGTATCACAAACTGGGACTTCAAACCTATGTTTGTTTGTTTGTTTGTTTGTTTGTTTGTTTGTTTGTTTTGGAGGACACCGTTTAGTGAAAACCAAGCACCGTGCTGATGATAAATAGAAACAAGTGAGATCTGGCTTGGATTCAGGTGACAGGACAGGAATTCTCACACCTGTCCCGGACGGTTCTCCCATGTTCTCCAGCTAGGGCGCACTCAGTGTTCACTGGGGCCCTGGCCCAGTGAGTGTCTTCTCCGGGCTGAGAGCCACAGAAGCCCTCTGAATGAGCTGCCGCACCAGCCGCTCCGGGGAGTGTGGGTCAGAGGCATTCAGGCCAGGATAGACGACATCATCTGATCTGCCTGATGCTCTCCCTCACAGTTCCAGGAGACGCCTACACGGACTACGTTGCCACCAGGTGGTACCGAGCCCCTGAACTTCTCGTGGGAGACACGAAGTACGGTTCCTCCGTGGACATGTGGGCCGTGGGCTGTGTTTTTGCGGAGCTCCTGACGGGTCAGCCGCTCTGGCCAGGAAAATCAGACGTGGACCAACTTTATTTGATCATCAGGACACTGGGTATGAACTGCATTCTGTGGTCCACGTGTGCCTTCTAGCACCCATGCGATAGATAAGGCCATGAGAGCAGGAAGCACATTGCTTCTCAGAGGCTCTGCAAGGAAGGTCTCTGGTCTCTCGGCTGTCGCCGAAGCCCAGTCCTGGCTGAACACACAGGGCCAGCCGTGAGTCTGCAGAGGACTTGCCAAGGAAATCCAGTAAGTCTCATATGATTTCCTGATCAGGGCAGCCAACATTTAAAGTGATATTAACGTAATTCATCGGTACAGCGCCTTACAAGTTAGGAATTCTCGGTTTTAAGAAAAACAGACGGCTCAGGGGTTAAGAGCTCATACTGCTCTTGCAGAGGACCCAAGTTCGGTTCCCAGGCCCTGTCTCAGGTGGCTCATAACTGCCTGTAACTCCAACTCCAGGGGCTTCAACACCTCTGGCCCTGCATTTATGTGCGGAACACCTACCCCCACCCTTAATCCCCAGACATACATATAAGGAAAATAAAGCAACTCCTTTTTTCCATATTAATCTTTTATCATTTTCTTAATAGGTTTTTAATTGAAATAGAATTATGTCACATTTCTCCCTCCCTTTTCTCCCCCCAACCCTTCCCATGCTCTCCAACGCCCAAGGTGACAGCCTCTTTTTCTTTGATTATTATTGTTTTATATATATATATACATGTATATGTATGTGAATATATGCACATTTATATATGTGTACATACATATAAAACCTACTGAGTCCATTTTTATTATTTGTGTGTATATGGCTTTGTGGCTGACCAGCCTGCCACCAGTAAGGGAGCTCATCCCCGGAAGAGCCTAATTTCCCTTCTCTCAGGAGTCGTGAGCTGCCCATAGTTCGGAGCGGGACCCCGTGAACATCCCCCCTTCCACATTGGTGCATCTGTGGACACTGCTATTGTTTGTTCCAGTCTTGCCATGTCTAGGAAGGACTCTTTCTCTACAGACTTCCTGGGGCTCTGGCTCTTACCCTCTTCCCACCCCTTCTCCTTGATGTTGCCCGAACCACAGATGTAGGAGCGGCAATGTCGGTGTTTCCATGGTAGCGGACTCCCTCCCCATGGCCTGTGGGTCTCTGCGTTGTGTCCAGCTGTGGTTTCCTGTGATGGTCTCTATTTGCTATAAAGAGGGGCCTTTCGGGTGAAGGGTTGTGGCTGTACTTCCCTGTGGGTGTAAGTATAAGATTTGGAATGCAGTAAGGACTTATTGCTGGTCAAGACAAGTGGCTGTAGTGTATTCTTTTCCAAAGCCCATGACCTCACTAGGCCAGGGAAGCTGGTTAGGTTTCCAGTGCCGGACGTGACTTCCCTCCCTCTGCATGGGCCTTACGTGCAGTTAGACAGCTGTCGCTTGTCACCAACATGTGGGTACCGCTATTGCACTTTTACGCATAGCTTGCATGCTGGTAATTGTCCTGGTTAGAGGTGTTGTGGCTGGTCAGGACTAGTTAACTGCTTCTCTCCCTTGGCAGCTTGTACAGTACTTTACATGAGTGAAGTATAAATAATAAAATAAAATAAAATAAAACCTGTTAAGGAATTTATATCTGGGGGGACACGGTGTTTTAGATTTTTAGTTTTGTTTTAGTTTTATTGGATTTTTTTTTTCCGAGACAGGGTTTCTCTGTGTAGCCCTGGTTGTCCTGGAACTCACACTATAGACGAGGCTGGCCTCAAACTCACAGAGATCCACCTGCCTCTGCCTCCCAAATGCTGGGTTAAGATTTGTTTTATTTTGGCCAAGTGTGATGACACATGCCTTTAATCCCAGCACTCGGGAGGCAGAGGCAGACAGATCTCTGTGAGTTCGAGGCCAGCCTCGTGAGTGCCAGGATAGCCAAGGCTATGTAGAGAGACCCTATCTCAAAAAAACAAAAATCAAAAACAAAAGGGTTGTTTTATTTTTATTTGTGTGTGTGCACACACGTGCACGTGCAGGCACATGCACATGCGCATGCGCACACTCACAGATGTATAGATGCCCACAGAGACAGAAGAGGCTGCAGAACACCCCTGGAGCTGGAGTTATAAACAGTTGTGAATCTGACCAATGTTGCTTCTGGGAACTGGACTTGAGTCCTGTAGAAGAGCAGCCAGTGCTCTTAACTGCTGAGCCATCTCTCCAGCCCCAAGTTACATCACTTTTAATTTTACCTATTTTATAAGTGAAACTAAGGTTCCGGAAGCCTCCATGGTTAGCCTGAAGTCATACACCCCCATAAGGTGAAGAATAGAAATAAGATTGGAGAGGTTGGGTGTGTGTGTGTGTGTGTGTGTGTGTGTGTGTGCGCGCGTGTGTGTGTGTGTGTGTGTGTGTGTGTGTGTGTGTGTGTGTGTGTGTATGATGCTGGAGGTGGAACCAGGGCCTCTCAAATATGCTAAGCAAGCCCTCTCCCACTGAGCCCACTTGAAAGCTTGACTCATGAGCTTTGTGTTATTCTCGACAGTCAGAAGTTGCAGTCTCCCGTGGTTGGAAGGGGATCTGACCCAGTGTAGGCTACAGAGCCACCCCAGGAGGCTGGATGCAAAGCCATTAATCAATCCCTCATTCCACAGGATGAATACACCGATTCTTTCCCAGAACTGCTCTGGCTTTTGCTGGGCAGCTCTTTGCTTCTCTCTCCTCATTCTCCTGGGGAACACCAAAGTGTGGGGCAGAGCATCACTGCGGATCACCCCTTCTACGTGTGTGTGTGTATGTGTGTGTATGTGTGTGTGTGTGTGTGTGTGTGTGTGTGTGTGTGTGTGTGCTCAGCTCCCCAACTCTTTAGACAGACCTGCTTTGACTCCCATTCGTATGACCAGCTAATGAACCTCTCTAGCCTCATTTCCTCACTGATCTGGCGGAAATAAAAACGGGCAGTTCTCAGGCTGGGCACGCAGCTCAGTGGTAGGGTGTGCTTGTCAAGCATGCATCCATCCCTAGGTTTGAACTTCAGCCCTGCATGGATCAGGCATGGTGGCCCATGCTTGTGACCCCAGAATTTGGGAAGCAGAGGCAGGAATGTGAAGAGTTCAAGGTCATGCTTGGCTACCTAGTTTGAGGCCAGCCCGGAACAGACAAGGTCCTGATAGCATAGAGAAGCTATCAATTCCGTCCAGCCAATGTTAGGGAAGGAGATGAAAACCCCAGCCACACTCTCTCACTCAGTCTTACAGGGAGGTGTTTGGCAAGGAGGATTGTGTGGAGAGTGGTCCTCACCAGAACACAGGGGCCTTTGCACAGGTTCACACTGCCAGTGTCTGCAGGGAACACTCAGGCACAGTGTTTCCTTAACACCTCCCATCCTAGGAGATTTTTACGATACGCTTTATGATTTTCTAGCCCGAGTTATCGTGAGCTGTGTGGTTTGTGTTTTACAGGAAAACTCATCCCAAGACATCAGTCTATCTTTAAAAGTAACCAGTTTTTCCGTGGCATCAGCATACCTGAACCAGAAGACATGGTAAACAGCTCTGGGCTGGATTGTTTATTGTTTGTATTGTTTGTGTAAGCAGATGCGTGTTCCACATGGGTGCTTTGGGGGCTGCTGTTTCCCACACGAAACACTGATGCAAAATCGAAGTAACTCCGTTTAAAAGGCATAAGCCACGGACAGTGGGACACAACGAAATTCCTAACTATTGGAGATGCTTGATCATTTGAGCTCAAGAGCTCGAGGCCAGCCAGCCTGGGCAGTTTTGAGGCCCTGACTCAAAAACTAGTTATAAAAATCCAGGCATCATAGCATGGCTATAATCCCAACACTCAGGTCGATTAGCACAAGAGCTATATAGTAAATCTCTCTGTCTCTGTCTGTCTCTCTGTCTCTCTCTCTCTCAGGGACAGAGAGATGCTCAGAGGCTAAGAGCACTTGCTATATAAACAATGAGGACCCAGCACCAATGCAAAAAGGGGGTGTGGCTGTGCCAGCAGTGGGAACAGGGGACGCTGGGACACTGGGGCTTGCTGACTGCCGGCCTGACTTAAAAACAGCTCCAGGTTGCCCTGGAGGAGGTGGGAATGGGGGGTGAGCTGGGAGTAAGGGGAGGGAGGGGGTGGGAGGGGGGAGAACAGGGGAACCCGTGGCTGATATGTAGAACTGAATGGTATTGTAAAATAAAATAAAAGGGGGAAAAAAAAAACAGCTCCAGGGTCAGTGATAGACCCTAACTCAAAGAAGAAGAGCAGACAATAGAGAAGGATACCGAGTGTCATCCTCTGGTCTCCCCACGCACTTATGTGGTTTTGCACATTGGCACACAGGTGTACCTACCACATAATACCAAATACCCCCCCCACCACATAATACCAAAATAATAATTAATAAAGGTGATAAAGGAAAGTAACCGTTTGCCTGACCTAACTCTTCCACAACTCATGGACATTTAAATTTAAATCATGCGCAGTATCACACAACACCTTGATGTTTTTGGTCAAACACTTAAAGTTAACTTTCCCTGAAATAATTACTTCCTCACAAATAAATAGTACTTCAGACAATTTTCTTTATTGTGAAGGTATGTTCTCTCTTAAGTATTTTCCATCTTACAGGACAAAGCTGAGAGCAATAGAAATAAAAACATTTTCCAAGTCAGGCTCAGTGTACCTATAATCCTAGCACCTGGGAGGCAGTAGCTTCAGGATTATGAGTTCAAGTCCAGCCTGAAACATAGAGGAGACTCTGGGCTACC
This sequence comes from Peromyscus maniculatus bairdii, assembly GCF_049852395.1. NCBI lineage: Eukaryota > Metazoa > Chordata > Mammalia > Rodentia > Cricetidae > Peromyscus > Peromyscus maniculatus. The sequence goes on along the minus strand of NC_134873.1, from coordinate 49,203,941 downwards.
CACTGCCCTCCATAAAAAATAAAAATGAAAAATAAAAAAATAAATAAATAATAAACACCTTTGTTTCAGAATTTGCGTTTCCTCCTGGAAGTTCATTCTACAAAATCTACTGTGTACCCTTGCAGTTCTTGATCCATGGACATGTCTGCTCCTAGTCTAGCATGGTCTAGCTCCCTCTATCAGGTCACCTAAGCTCAGGGTTCTGACCCCCCAAAAAAACACCGTGTTGATCTTGGTGTTGTGACACAAGCCTGTAATCCCAGCTCTGGGGAAGCAAGAGGCAGGAGGATGCTACAAGTTGAAGGTCAGCCTGGTCTACATGGTGAGTTTCAGGCCAACCGGGAAGACAGAGAGAGGGAGATTCTGTCTCAGGCCAATACCAACACAAACCATCTCCGTACTGTCTGCCCATTCATCCAGTGGAGGGAAAGACAGAACCTTCAGGAGAGGCATGACCACACACCACCAGGCTGCAGCCGGGGACGCTCAAACATGGGAAACCCGAGAAGCGGGATGGTGCCATGTGCCATGTGATTCAAGTCCATGATGCCATGTGATGCCTCCATTTACCAAAGATTTTCTTTTTAATTTTTTTTTTATTTTTTGCTATACATAGTTTGTAAGATTTTTCACAAATACAATACAAGGTTAAAGGTTAACTTACAAAGATAAAAGTTAAAAAAAAAGGGGGGGGGGGCTGGACAGATGGCTCAGCAGTGAAGGCATGTGTCTCACTTGAGTGTGAGGAAGAGAGATTGGAGGCCCCCAGGTCCATATAAAGGCTGGCTAGTCGCGGTGGCCTGTCGATAGTTCTCACCTCAGAAAGTGATTCCTAAGCCAGCGGGCTAGAGAGCCCAGCCATATTGATAAGCCCTGGGTTTGAGAGACCCTGCCTCAGTGAAAAGATGGAGGACAGTAGGGGATGACTCTTGACCTCTCAACCTTTGCCTCCATGGACACACACATGCACATCCCCCCCCCCCACATGCACGCACACACATGAAAAAATGGAAAAAGAAAAAGTCACACAAGAATTACTCATGTCACGTGTCTACTGTAAAGAATTAGATAACAGCGAATCCCCCCCGCTGCTGTTCTGTTTGAAAGGCAGAATGTTGCTATCAACTTTGCGATTTTTTCCATTCTCACCCCCGGCTGTTCTGAGACGCTTCACCTCCCATCGATTGCTGTAGTGTGTCTCAGTATGTTCTCAAGAATGCTCAGAGCACCCTCGTTCATATGCCAGGCCCCAACAACTAACTACTGCGGCAGGATCTCCCGTGGGGCGTCTCATATTTGAAGCGTCCCTGTTCCCTTCCCTCCCAGGACTACTAACACCAAGAGTAATCCACTGCAAAATTAAGAAAGCAACCCTAGTTTTAGATCTCTGAACCTTCATACTGCACTACAAAATTATGTAAAAGCGTGTCTAAAAAAACTTTAAAAGGGTCCTCAAACATATTAAGGGCGTTTCTCCCAAGTGTTTTGTTAGACACACACTGTGGGCGGGGAGATGAATGTTTGCCCAGCATGCACGGGCTGTGAATTTAGCTCCCCGAGACTATGAAATACACACACACATACATGTACATATTCATTACTTTGTGGTTATGTAACACTGAATCTCTTTGTTTTCCAGGAAACTCTTGAAGAAAAATTCTCGAATGTTCAGCCTGCGGCTTTAAATTTCATGAAGGTATGTGGGAATTAACTATGATTACTGAACCTGGTCATTCTGCACTGGGTGTGGGGGGGCTGTGCGGAACACATGGCCCAAGTCGGGAATAGTCATTTTAAATGTGAGGAGGAGGAAGAGGAGGAGGAGGAGGAGGAGAAGGAGAGTGATAAAGGCATGGGCATAGGCCTGACAACCTCAGTTCAATTCCTAGAACCCACATAAAGTTGGAGAGCACTAACTTCACAGAGATATCCTCTGACCCCACCCCCACCCCGACACGTGTGCCTGCACACACACACACACCCTCTCACAAACAACTTTTAAATTATTTTTTAGAATGAAACAAACCCCACATTGAACTCTGCCATTTGTTTCTCAAATCCCAACTTCAGACCTTTTACCAGGTTTGAAGCTGGCTGAGAGGAATCCTTCTAAGGACTTGTCTGTTTTTAACAGAAACTGTTATTTGGGGAGATGAGGACTCAGGAGCCCTGTCTCCATCAAATCAATATTAGTGCTCAAAAGAATAACCAAGCGCCCAGCTGTGGTGGCGCACACCTTTAATCCCAGCACTCAGGAGGCAGAGGCAGGCAGATCTGTGAGTTCGAGGCCAGCCTGGTCTACAGAGTGAGTTCCAGGACAGCCAGGGCTCCACAGAGAAACCCTGTCTTGGGAAAAAAAAAATTACTCAAGCAAGACATTGTTCTTGGTCTGAAGCTCCAGAGCATCTCAGGATGGCAGCCTCGTCTTAGATTCTGAAAATGCTCTTTGAATAAACAATGCATTTAGGGGACTCCATTTCCATGGATTGAAAACCCCACATAAGAATGTGAATGATATCAGGATGAAAGTGTGATGGATTTGAAAGTGTGGCAGTTAGCTATGATTGCCAACATGATACAGCCTAGAATCACCCAGGGAAGGGGACTCGATGAGGGATTTTTCTAGAGTAGGTTGGCCTATGGACACGTCTGTGGTGGGGGATTATCTTGATTAAATTAGCTGAGGTGGGAAAACCTGCCCACCGTGGGTGGACCCATCCCCTGGGCAGGGGATCCTGGCTTGGGTAAGAGTGGAGAAAGTGAGCTGGGCACTAGCAGAGAGCATTAATTCACCGCTTCCTGTTCTTACGGATGTAATATATACTAGCAGCTCCACGTTCCTTGATTTTCTCTTTTTATTTCTTCGATGGCACCAAAACCAATATCTAACATGTAAAACATATGAAATAAACTAAATAGATGAATACTATTTATTAATAAACCCACATTTTCAGTTCACCAGAGGCTGATGATTGTGTTTGCTTAGTCTTTCCATCTTTGAGCTGATCTTTACCGTGTGTGTGTGTGTGTGTGTGTGTGTGTGTGTGTGTGTGTGTGTGTGTACATGCCACAACACATATGTGGGGGTCACAGGACAACTTGTGGAAGTTGGTTCTATCTCCCGCTGTGTGGGTTCCTGAGATAGACCCCTGTCAGTCTTGGCAGCAAGCACCTTTACCCTCTGAGACATCTCACTCCCCCACAACATAAGACAAGCTAAGGTATCGTGTAGCCCAGGCTGGCCCCAAACCTCCCTCTCCCGCTTCGGCAGGTGAGGGTAGGACCTGGAACTTGAATTTCTAACGTGTTCCTGGTGACGCTGATGCCTCCAGACTGGACAAACAGCTTCCACTCACGGTGAAAAGATGTCACAGATGAGAGACAGCCCCTGATGCGGGGGGGTGGGGGGGGGCCCAGTCTTCTCTTAGAAGTCCCAGTGGGAGGTCAGGGAGGGGCCTCCGTGGAGAAGCATTGGCTGTGCAAATGTGAGGACCCGAGTTTGGATCCCCTGAACATAAACGTCAGTGTGCGTGGCGGCCTGCCTGTGAGCCCAGCTCCCAAAAGGTAGAGAAGGGGCATTCTGTAGCTGTCTAGGTAGCTAGAGTAGCTGTACTGGCCGGCTTAACGGATAAGGTGGAGAATGATCAAGAGCGACTCCCACCATCAACCTCAAGCCTCCACAGGCACACATGAGCAGGCTTATCTGCACATACATGTATGCCCCTACATAATCATGAGCACACACACATGCACGTATACATACACGTGCACACAAGCAGTCATATACACATGCAGAACCATGCATGAACACATAGACACACATGCATGCACGCACACATGAACGTCTGAGTGCCGAGAGCATGTCTAGCTGTGATGGAGTTCCAAGGACTCAGCCAGGTATAGTGGCACATGCCTGTAATCCCAGCACTTGGAAAGTGGAGACAGGATCAGGAGTTTAACATCACCTTTGGTTATATTGCAAGTTTAAGGACAATTTGAGCTACATGATACTCTCTCTGAAAAAAAAGAAAAAAAAAGCTAAAACAAACAAGGACTCAATAATTTGATGGTTTATTTATTCATTTATTTATTTATTTTCTGGGGGGAGGTGTTCCTGGGTTTTTGTTTGTTTGTTTGTTTGGTATTTTTGGTGACAGAGGTTCTCGTGGCACAGGCACAGGCTGACCTCAAACTCACGTAGTCGAGGATGATCTTGAACTCCTGACCCTCTTGCCCCCTGAATGCTAAGGTTACAGGCACCCGGTTCATGTTGCTCTGGAGCTCAAACCCAGAACCGCACGTGTGCTCAGCCAGCGCCCTGCCGCCGGCATCCAGCCTGCCGCTTGCCTCCTTAAACCATTTACCCGTTTGTCCATGGAGTTTGGGATGCCCAGTCACCCCATCAGCCATTCTCTGACACCGACTTCGCTTTGTCTCCCCTCCCGAAGGGCTGTCTGAAGATGAACCCAGACGACAGGCTGACCTGCGCCCAGCTGCTGGACAGCGCCTACTTCGACTCTTTCCGAGAGGAGCAAATGAGAAGGAAAGCCCGCAGGAGGCGTCAGCAGGTACCTCGGTTGTTCACCATGTGAAGCGGTCTAGAAACACGCTGTCTCCCCCTTTTTCTCCTTTTCAAAGTGAGGCGAGAGGAGCGCCCAGGCTTGGATTGCGGCTGCTCTGACTTAGTTGTTTATCTCAGTAAATGCCGGTGATTGCTGGAATAAACATGCAACCGCAAAGGACCCAGCTTGTCGGCAGATCTCATTCTGACCATACGTCCCTACGGTTGGGCCTGTCCGTAGGTTTCCCAGGTCAGTCTCGAGCTGGTGGGCTCACGTGACCCTCCTGCCTCGGCCTCCCAAGTGGCTGGGAGTGGAGGTGAACAGCATCGTGCTCAGATTGCACTTGAATCAGACATTGCATCCTTTCTGTTACACTGGCGGGATGGATATACAATACAGCCTGCCAGATGGCGTACCGAAACCCTAACAAGGGCACCCTGATCACAACCGCCATTGTGAATTTTGCCATCACTGGGACAGGATCCCAACCCTTTCAGTAGCCTCTAGATCAGTGTTTCTCAACCTGTGGACGTGACCTCTTCGGAGATTGAACAACCCTTTCATGAGGGTCACCTAAGACCACCGGAAAACACAATTTTTGCATTATGATTCACAACAGTAGTAAAATGACAGTTATGAAGTAGCAATGAAAATAATCTTATGGTTGGGGGGGGGTCACCACAACATGAGGAACTGTATGAAAGGGTCACAGCATTAGGAAGGGTGAGAACCACTGGTCTAGAGGATCATCTTTTGCCCAGGAGAGCCACCAAGACAGCCTTTTCTAGGCTTTTCCTAGAAGCCAGGGACAAATTTTTCCAGATCCAAAGGAAGAAGCCGGGCTGGGGGATAGCTCAGTGACGGAGCCCTTGCCTAGCAGCCAAGCTATCGATCATAAAATGGGCAAATATGACGGAACAAGACGGCAGACTCCCATGAGAAACATCGACGTGGCAGAAAATTCCAAAGTTAAAACAAACTTCATGATAGTAGGTTTGTCTTGAAATTTTTCCTCCTCATCAGCACCAAAAATAAGTAATATGTAACATAAAAGGTACTTATTATCATTAAAAAAACTAAATAGATGTTATTTATTAATAAATCCACTTGGTAATTTTATCAGTGGCTAACGATGGATACATTTTGTATTTGATTAATCTCCCATCTTTGATCTAATTTTCAGTTGTTTATTTGCTTATTTCCATGTAAACAAAATTGCTAGGTATCCAAATTTTTATTGCACAGATCCTTTTACTTTTCACTACCAATTGCTTGCAAGCCCTTATACTTAAATAACAAATAGATCAGGGCTCGGGGTTTAAGATAATGGCTCAGTGGTTACAAACACTCGTTCCTCTTACAGAGGACACTAGTTCAGTTCCCAGCACCCACCCCGTGGTTCACAACATTCTGTAACTCCGGTGCCAGGGGCTCTGATGCCCTCCTCTGACCTCCACATGTACCAGGTAAACCTGCGGCACACATACATACATGCAGGCAAAATACTCATACGTATTCAAATAAAGTCAGTCTTTAGAATTTTAATAAAGATTAGGGCTTGTTGATGAGGCTGAGACAATGATCTGAAATACAATATGAATGTATAGGAAACGCCCTGCTGCCTTGAGAACCTCTCACCCCCCCACCCCCCACCCCACCGTTATCTTGGGAAAGGCTGCGTTACTACTTCCCCACCCCACCTCTGGGTACCCCAGTTGAATTGTTGCTTGGGAGTCGACCCTTGTACTAGCCTTAAAAGGGTTTGGGGGCGCTCACTCTTTAAACTCATAGAAGTACTAGCCTTGCCTTCAAGTGTGTCCCACCAGTACCGACCAGGAACTTTACAGACTGCAGTGGTTCTCAACCTTCCTAACGCTGCGACCCTTTAACACAGTCCCTCGTGTTGTGGTGACCCGCCCCCCCCAACCATAAGATTATTTTCGTCGCCACTTCGTAACTGTAATGTTGCTACTGTTATGGATCGTAATGAAAATAACTGTGTTTTCTGATGGTCTTAGGCGACCCCCTGTGAAAGGGTCATTTGACTCCAAAGTGGTAGCCACCCCCAGGTTGAAAACCACTGTTACGGAGGATTTCCAAGCGCGGCAAGTGTTAGGTAATCTCACTTACCAGCATCACGTGTGGTGTTGGTGGGCTTCCTCGGTAAACTGTATCCCCTCTGCCCACACATGGTGGGCCCCATAACGTACCCACTGTAAGACCTTTTACCCAGCCCACGCAGATCCCCAGAGAGCAAAGCAAAGAGGAGGGGAAGACAAGGACCTGAGCTCAAGGAATCTGAGCCAGGCAATGAAGCTGCTCCCCAGCAGTGCGTAAACCGGGGTCAGGGTGGGGCATGGGAGGACACACTCGGTGTAATTCCAGAACTTGGGAGACAGAGGCAAGAGGGTCAGCAATCCATGGTCCACGCTCTTTGTCTTGGCTGCATAGGAAGTTTGAGCTACTGAGACCCAGCCATAAGAAAGGAGAGAGGTGGGGGAGAGGGGGATGGGGAGTGGAAGGGTGGACAGAGGACAGACAGATGGACTGGCTGGTCATGGTCATGCATACCCATAATACCAGCATCCAGCATTCTGTAGGTGGGGGTGGGAGACGAATGAAAGTTTAAGGCTAGCCTGGCATACACTTCGAGATCCTGTCTCCAAAATTAAAAAAAAAAAAAAAAAAAAAAAAAAAAAAAGAGTTTGGAGATTTGGAGATTTTCCTGAGTGGTAGAGCCTTGAGTTTGTTACACATTCTCTAGGATCCTAGTGGAGAGGATCCCCATAAAAGACCAGCCCCCCCTACACACACACACACACACACACACACACACACACACACACACACACACACAAAGAGGAGAACTTTAAAAAGACAAGTGCTGGGAAAGAGCAATGCCCTTTAAGACAGTGGTCACTCCTGCATGAGGTCCGATCCCCGGAGGAGATCAGGCCACGCCTCCCCCTGAAGCTCTCCCTGGGACGGAGAGTTAGGAAGCTGTACCGTGCTGTGTTTTTTATAGCCTGTAATTTATGGTCCTAACCGGGACCTGGCTCACCCACACTCTCTCGAGTATGCAATGCCGAACTGGATCACGTGGAGTACAACGTCCCAGAACCCCCTAAAAGCATCGAAACACCTGATACCTCTTTGTTCTAGGGATTGCTTGGGGGACTTCATCTGAAGGGAGCTCTGCACCCCTTTCCTGGTAGCGATCTCCTTTTTTCTCCCTGTCTCTCACATCCTCACTCTTGAGTCTGGCACCTTGGGCCACTCGGCTGTCCTGGCGCAGCTATTTTCGTCATGAAGTCCTTTCCAGGTTTTTATTCGGAAGCCTCTCTTTCCCTTGGAGACCCCATCGTATTTGCCTCTCACACATATTGCACCCTTGCTGTCTCATGTCTCCCCCTCAACCTCAAGGTCCCAATCGTGGTCTCGAGACCCTTTCTCCTAATAAACGTCACTCCTAAAGGGTTCTTTCATGTCGGCTTCCTATCCTGGATGGACTGCTGCCATTCTGTTATTCTATTACAGAAGGGAGACAGGTAAAACTCAAGGGTCTTTTCCCTCCCGTGGCTTCGCCTCAGGAGGTCAACTGTGTACCTAGACTAAGACGCTGGGTCTCTGCATGGTAAGCAACCACTTAAGACCAGTGTCAGCAGATAGAGGGGGAGGCCCCCTTTTTAAAAACATGATGCGGGCAGGATGCTGTCTCCGGGGATTCTTGCAGAATAGCTGGTGGAAATCTTGTAAACCTGGACTGCATGCTTAGAGAAGTACCATATTGAAGTAGGCAATAGTACAAACCATGAGAACCCTGAAAATAGCTCACAGAACCAAATTTTCCATGCAAGTATCAGAGGAGCACAATTTTTGGAAAAGGGAGCAAACATAATTTTAAAATTGGTGAGTTTTGCCATCTTTGTGCTGTGTGTGTGTGTGTGTGTGTGTGTGTGTGTGTTCATTGTTATTGTTGTTTACCTTAACTCTTTTAGCCCAAATGGCACCCGTAGAAATGGTTTTCAATTTGCTTTCTCATTTTTTTTTGTCTTGTTCTGCTATCAGAATCAACTGTTGCCTCTTATACCTGGAAGCTACATCTCCCCCACACCTGATGGAAGAAAACAAGCCCTCCAGTTAAAATTTGACCATCTCCCTAACATTTAGGGAACCTGTTCCTCCCGGTGCGCTCACTTAATATGTAGATATTTTTGTACCGAGATAGGAATCCTCGGTGTTTCCAATGCGAACGAGCAGTGTGAAAATGAAGGTGCCCCCGGGAACCGATTCGCTCTGAGGATTCTGATTCCTTTTCCCTGTGCCTTCTCCACGCCAACTCCGTCTCCTAGAACAGTCTCTTTAAATGCCGTAATGCCAAAATGGCGCACACACACGGAGGAGACGCTTTCAATTCCATCAGAGTTGTGCTTCTTAGACACTGCGACTCTGGGCTTCCGCTTCGATTTAGGGGAAGATTTCCATGCGTCATCTCTCTTCAGCTGACTGTGTAGCATCCTGAGCAGAAGCAGATCTGCTGGCTGCTGTCGACGGAGGGGACGACATTGAGCTTCCACACTGGAAGGTCTTCTCAGTGGAGCCCAGTCTTCTTCATTCTGCATTTACATTGCTGGAGCATGGCGATCGTGAAAGGTGGTCTAGGTTTACCTATTGACTAAAGGGAACACTCTGCTGTCTTTTTCTCGTGAGGCATTGATAATTCTGCTTTTACAGCAAGTTAGAGAAAATCCCATACACGACCCATAGCAGACAGACTACAAGGAATCACCCACCACATGACAGTAATGTCCCCGAATCACTGGCTGCCCACTCTAAGGCTGTCCCTGGGGCACCATGCTTTCTTTTTCTTCTTTTTTAATCTACTGGGGGCGGGGTGGGGGAGGGAGGACCTTATGTGAAAGTCAGAGGCCTCACCGGAGGCCAGCCTGGTCTATATAGCAAGACCATGTCTTGACACCCACTCTCTGAAAGTTGACTGAGCCCAACTTATGTTTTATGCTGCTGGACATATAAAATATGTATAATTCATACGTATGTAGAACGCCATTGTTGTCATTTAAATAGCTAAAGATCTTGCTAATAGGGGCTGGAGAGATGGCTCAGAGGTTAAGAGCACCGACTGCTCTTCCAGAGGTCCCGAGTTCAATTCCCAGCAACCACATGGTGGCTCACAACCATCTATAATGGGACCTGATGCTCTCTTCTGGCATGCAGGCATGTGTGCAGATAGAGCACTCATACCAAAAAAAATAAATTAAAAAAAAAAAAAAGAAAGAAAAGAAATTCAAAGTCACTGTCCTTGGCTCCCTGTAGAGTTCAAGACCATGCTGGGCTGGCATTTCCCCCCCATTTTTATTTATTTATTTTTCTATTATCAGCTTGATACAGTATAAATTCTTGTCGTAATAGTGAAATGTTTGATTGAGGCTTGGCTGGGCTAGCATTTTCCAGGCATGGTGGTGGTGCATGCTTGTATCAAGGGGAAGAAAGGGAGATTCCAAGTTCAAGACCAGCCAAGGCGGCACAGTGAGGCTGTCTCCAACAAAACAAAAGCAAACTAATTAGAATTGTTAATGGCAGCCTCTGACTGTGTCTCTAAATCACTACTCTGAAGAATGCTTAGTGTTTACTGATTGTTTTAGAGTGTGTTTGTGTGGAAGCCTGCCTATTTCAGATGGCTTGAAACTGTAACTATTGTTAATTAGCATTTAATAATTATCATAATAGTAGAGTTTACTACAAAGCAGTTTTGACTGAATTATGTTAAAGGCATAATATCTTGGTGAAGATATTTAGAAAAGCTGCAAAAGGATTAAGCACTTCAGTGACTGTATATTTGTGTATTTAACTTAACTTGACTGCTCTTTAATTTATTTTAATAAAAGCCAGAAACAGTTCTGTCTCCTAATTTCTATTCAAATCAACGATCGCCTAATGCTTCATACTCAAGTCAGAAAAACCATCACCTCTGTCTGTGAATTCCACCACGTGCTTTCTGACAGGTTGCAATGTCTGAGCGGCTGACCCGGCAAACTGTTCTTGTGGGAATTTGGACAGATGGGAACCTAACCAAATCTCTTCCAGCCTGACCAGCCCCGAGAACATCTAGGCAGCTTTACCAGAAGGCTGCAAGAGTCTTGCCATTCCAATCCATCAGCATGTTTCTCCGCCCCTTGATAGTCCTGCAGAATGCAGCGTGGTCTTGTGTCTCCGGTGTGAGCCTGCAGAGTGCTTGGTGTGGGCTTCCAAAGGGGAGGAGGATTCCAGACCAAACGCAGACCAAGGATCAAGGGAGAGAAAAGTGATTCCTCGTGAGTGAGGTCACTGTTGGAATATGCTGCGCTTCCTTTCTCTCCAACTAATGTTTCTGCTTCCACTGTCTGTGGGGTGTGTGTGTGTGTGTGTGTGTGTGTGTGTGTGTGTGTGTGTGTGTACGTACACACCTGTGTGTGGTGCACTCACCCAGTGGGCACGCATGGAGATCAGAGGTGGGATGTATTCCTCAGTCCTTTCTCTACCTCACTCTTAAGCATTTATTTTTGTTTGTTTGTTTGTTTGTTTGTTCCATCAAGAAGTGAGGTCCCCTTCATCCCCCTTACCTTACATCCAGGATGGCTTTGTGACCTCCTGAGTCACAGACTGGACAGAGCCCTTAAAGGCCTGGCAGCTCTATTTCTTCTCTCTGAGAAGACAACCTAACATGCCTGAGGCCCTGAGTTCAAACCCCAGCATTGAAGAAAAAAAAAAGAAGTATTGTATGAAACAATTAAAAAAATTGTATTATATGCTTTGTAATCTAAGATGCTACATGATATATTATTCTCATCACCCTCTAAGACTTAAAAATGTCTTTAATTATACCTGTTTCTTTAATGTCTGGAGAGGGACAGGCATGCTGAGGGGTGTGTGTGTGTGTGTGTAGGTCAAAGGTCAATTTGTGAACTAGCTAGCACACCGCAAAGGGTGAAGGAAGATTTGTGGGGAGGGGAAGAGAAGCGGTAACAGCTGGCTCACCACTGGAAACAAATCCATGCTTGCTACCTGAGTTGAAGGAGCCACGTCAGGATCTCCACCGTCCCCCCTCCTCTTCAGTGTAGGAGGGCCTTTCCCAGGGTTCCCAGTCCCTGGTGGGCTCTGCTGGGTAACATCCGGGCAGCACAGACTCTATGCCCCTTGCTCACTACTCACAGATTGGGTGGGTTTTGTTGTCGGGCTTTGTTGTCGGGCTGTGGTCGCTGCTGCTGTTTTGTGTTGAGGTGGGCTGTCTTGTTGCCCAGCCTGGGCTTGAGCTTGCTGTGTAGACAAGGCTAGCCGGGAACTCCTGACCCTCGTGCCTCCCCCTCCTCGCCCAATCCACCAGTGCTGGGCTCACCACACCAGCTCTTTTGAAGTCTTTATGGCTTGAAATTGAGCAAAACCAAAACCAATTCTGCCCTACTAAAATGGCTAGCCTAAAAGAGTTCAAAACAAGACAAAAGCCTCCCACATTCTGCCTTAAGTATTCTACGAGACCCTACCTCAAAAAACAAAAATGTTTAAAAATATGCTAAAATATGCCTAAAACAAACTTTGTGTGCTTGAAATATTTCCTAATGCTAGCCTGGGCCCTGGGCCCTCTTTCCTTCCAAACAAATGCGTTAGAGGACTGATCATGTGGCTAATTGCTGTGCTCCTCACTGGCTTCACCGTAGGCGATGAGCAGTCAAACGAGATGGCTTTCAGGATCTATAGCGGTTGGGTGCATTGTGAAATGATACACACAGCTTCTTCTCAGGTCTGTCGTAGATGGAATGCAAGGTGAGGACAGAGAAGCGTGCCCTAGTCAGGGTGCATGCTCGGCCAGCATCCCAGAAAGCGAGTCCCGTGTTATCTAGCCTCTCAGCCTCCTGCAAGAGTCCCCTGCTCCTTCCTGTCTGCGGCAAACGAGCTAAGTTCTGTGGTGTAGAATCCTGGGTGGAGTTGCTGTACACACTCACACACACCCCCCACATACACAAGCCCAAGTTCACACACCTACACACCCAAACCCAGCTTTCATTTTTGAGCAAACGAAAGCTATCTAGGAGGTGTGAGGTAGGTTTTGCAGTTTGACTCTGGGCCGGGCGGCTTGCTTGGTGTTGCACACTGAAGTTCTTACGCCACAGACAATGGCAGAGCAGAAATAGACCCACTCGATGCCACTCTGAAGTGGAAGAATGCCACTCCTGCCCGGTAAGGGCATACATACCAGGCCCTCTGATGAAGAAGAGCGTTCATGGTGGAGAGAACGGATCTTTAAGTCCAAGTTGGAACGAAGCTTGAGTTTCCCGCTTGCGATGTCCCAGGGAATAAAGGAAGTCCTGGAATCATAGAGGTGATGATTTCTCTGACAAATTTTTCCCCCAAATATTTTCCCTCAGGCTCCTATCTCAAGAAATAATCAAATAAATGCTTAATGAGTGTTTTATATAACCATCCTTTAATATTGTTTTGCAGCTTGATTAAGTATTTTACAAGTTTGCTATGATGAGAAGGTTAAAAATAGTACTGGCTTTTCTTCTCCCCAAAATAATATAATCTATTCATGGGCAATCTGGAAAATACAGATAAACCCAAATTTAAAAGAAAGAAAGAAAGAAAGAAAGAAAGAAAGAAAGGAAGGAAGGAAGGAAGGAAGGAAGGAAGGAAGGAAGGAAGAGAGAGAGAGAGAAAGAAAGAAAGAAAGAAAGAAAGAAAGAAAGAAAGAAAGAAAGAAAGAAAGAAAGAAAGAAAGAAAGAAAGAAACTCGTGACCTCAGCAACTAGAGATAATAACCTGGCTGTTTAGATTCTACACAAGTACGTTTTAATCATTTTCTGTACACACACACACACACACACACACACACACACACACATACACACACACACACACACACACACACACGTGTTTCTCAGAAGTAAAATTGCCATGGCCATAGCTTTTGTGACTGTCCCTTGTCAATTAGACATGCTGTGAATATTTACACCTTTTGATTACATGTTCATAATGGGGGCTAGGGAGTTGGCTTTGTGGTAAAGAGCACTTTTTGCTCTCGCAGAGGACTTAGGTTCAATTCCCAGGCACCCCATATGAAGTCTCACAACCATCCGAAACCCCATTTCCAGGGGATCCAATAGACATGCATGTGATGTGCATACATGCAGGCCAGTAAAACATTCATATACATAAAAATAAATAAATTTAAATATTTAAATGAGTATTCATCACTTTTATACAGGCTTTCGGTTGTTGCTGGTTTTTGCTTTTAAAATCGATGCTTTGGGTATCTGCATGGCTAGATCTTTGCACGCATCTACTGAACGAGATTTCCATCTGGAGAAACAGCTCCAGATGGAACCGCTGGGTCAGCAAGTCTGCAGCCCTGTTCTGCTTACGGTACATGTTGCCAAGACACTCCTCAGAAAGGCTTTTGCAAGTTCTCTTTCCAGCCGGGGTATGAGGTAGCGGTCATTTTCCACACTTGCAGCAGGGTCACGTGGCATTAATCTGGGAAATCTCTGTTTTTGTGTTACTGGAGAAATGGCAAGGCTCTGTTACAGACACTTAAACCACATTGGTGACCAAGGAGAACAAAATAAGAACTGACCATATTACAAACCACCTGTTTTTGTTGTTGTTGGGGTTTTTTTAGTTTTTTTTTTAATTTTTTTTTTTTTTTTTTTAAGATTTACTTATTATGTACACAATGTTCTGCCTGCGTGGATGCCTGCCGGCCAGAAGAGAACACCAAATCTCATTATGGATGGTTGTGAGCCACCATGTGGTTACTGGGAATTGAACTCAGGACCTCTGGAAGAGCAGCCAGTGCTCTTAACTGCTGAGCCATCTCTCCAGCCCCCCAACTACCTGTTTTTTCTCTCCATCTCTTCATGTGTATACAGATGTGCACACAGTTTCTTAATTTGCTAAAATTATGTAAGAGGTGATGGTTAATCGTATAAAAGATGACTGTGTCCTGGAACAATTTACAGCAAATCATCTAATGAATTCTTCACAGCCCTATATCAAAATAGTGTTCTTAATATTTAATATCCATTTCGGTTTCATTTGCCTTTTCAGATAGGATCTCATATAGCCCAGGCTGGCCTCAAACTTGTTATGTAGCAGAGGATGACCCTGAACTTGCCACCCGTACCTTCTGAAGTGATAGGATTACTGGTGTGTGGCAGCATCCTCAGTTTCTGGGGTGCTGGGGATCAGACCCAGGGCTTCATCCGTGCTCGTTAAGCGCTATCGACTGAGAATGGTCCTCGCTCTTTTTGTCTTAAACCTGTTTGTAAGTTAGCGTACAATGTGATGGCTTCCACTGGGGCATAGTTACACATACGCACTTCCCTTTATGTCCTCACCTGACTCCTCCCCCAAGGCCACCCTCCATGTCCCCTGACCGTGTCTAGCCGGTCTTCCTCCCCCAAATACCAACCCACCCCATTTGCTTCAATGACGCATGCATTTCATCGCCCTCTCTCTTCTCCACACTCCCCCCCGCCCCGCCCCGCCCCCCCCCGCCCCCCCCCCCCCCCCCCGTTTTTAAGGATTCCATCCTTGCTCTCCCTGTCTCTTTCTGCTTTCATGGCCACTGTCGCTCATCCCTCCATTGACAGACATCTATGCTGATCCTATTTAGCGATTATGAATAGCGTGATTATAACACCGATAACAGAGTATCCAGTTTTTAACACATTGCGTGTGTGTGTGTGTGTGTGTGTGTGTGTGTGTGTGTGTGTGTGTACACACGCATCCTCAGATACCATAGCACACATGTAGAGGTCAGAAGACAAGTCACAGGACTTAGTTCTTTCCTTCTACTGTGTAGGTCTGGGACATTGAACTCAGAGTGCTGGGATTAAAGGCGTGCGCCACCACTGCCCGACTCATACCCATATTTTTAAAGAGCAAAATCGAGATGAGAAGTCAAACACCTGGCCCTAGGCAGGAGAGCTGATGTGCCACTGAGTTCATGTTTGAGTGCCTGTTCTCAAAGGCCCTCTTCTAAACTCCGTCGGGAGCTTCAAGATGGATCTCTGTTCACCCTCTATTGTCGAGGAAGACCAGCTTCCCTAATGGCAGAACGTGTATTCCACAGAGGATACAGTGTGTTTAATGAAAAACGTGCTGTATTTACAAATAATTAGATAAATAAATGGGCTGGGTGGAGAGAGGAGAGGGAAGAAGCTTTCCCATTAAGAAATTTCAAATAAAATATGTGGACCCTCTCCTCTCTAAGGGCTGGGTATCAGCCCCCTTTCCCTTTGAGGATGGGATGGGCTCAGCGACTCTCCTAAGCACAGACCGTGAGAATGAGGAAACAGTGACTTTAAAGTGGAGGGACCTGGAGGCTCCACTGGAGACACATCATCCAGGTGTCACCGTTGAGAAATCACGACCTCCTATCTTTGATCTGCTGTGATAGGAGGGAGGCTTGGACTCTGGTCTCAGTCCCGTAACCCGTGGCGTCAGTCTACCTGTGTGAACAGAGCATCAGATGAACGCAGACCGTGGGAGAGCTGCCAAACACCCAGCCGGTCAAGAATAGGAGCCAGGGAACTGGGTCAAAGGTTAAGAGCACGTTGATCCGGGGGCTTGAGTTCGATTCCCGGCGCCCACAGTGGTGGGTCACAAATGCCTTGGCATCTGTAAGTACTGCACATATATACTCAGGCACGTGCTCCGGCACATCGTCCTGCTTGGGTATCTTGTCGACTTTGACACAAGCTAGAGTTATCTGGGAAGAGGAGCCTCGGTGGAGAAAATGCCTCTATCAGATTGCCTGTATGCAAGTCTGTAGGGAATTTTCTTTTTCTTTTTCTTTTTTTTTTTTTTTTTTTTTTGGTTTTTTCGAAACAGGGTTTCTCTGTGTAGCTTTGCACCTCTCCTGGAACTCACTTGGTAGCCCAGGCTGGCCTCAAACTCACAGAGATCCACCTGACTCTGCCCCCCAAGTGCTGGGATTAAAGGCGTGCGCCGCCACCACCGCCCGGCGGGAATTTTCTTGATTAATGGTTAACGGGAGCAACTGAGGGAATAGGAGGGTCTCACCCCTGGGCAGGTGATCCTGAGTTATACTTGAAAAGCCGACTGAGTAAGCCATGAGTGAAAAAGACATTAAACAGTATCCTCTCCCCACCCCCCATGGCTTCTGCTTCAGTTCCTGCCTCCAGGTTCCAGCCCTGACGTCCCTTAGTATGGAGTATGGAGTTGTAAGATTTGAAATAAACCCTTTCTTTCCCAAGTTGCTTTTGGTCATGGTATTTTATCACAGCAATAAAAACCCCATGCCAATAATAGACACACATACAACAAATAAATTAAAAAAAAAAAAAACTATCAAGGTTATTGGAGCTGAGAATATATATAGCTCAGTGTATAAACCAGGTGTGGTGGTCCACGCCTGTAATGCCAGCACTCCAAAAGCTGGAGGCAAGAGGGTCAGGAGTTCAAGGTCATCCTTGGCACCCTATTAAGTTTGAGACTAGCCTGGGTTACGGGAGGGCCTCTGTCAAGAGTGAGTGTCCTCTGAGCCAAGCATTTAGCTGCACCCCCTTGGGGAAGATGGGCTTGTTGCCGCTTTACACCCCTGCCTGTAGTGGCGGAGGAGGGCAGGAGATTCTGAGTATCCAGCTGTCCTGTGCCATCTGGTCCTGCTGCAGGTGGCCTGGGGGAGGGGCAAAAGACAGTCAAGAGGAAGATCAGAATAGTGGAGCTCCATCCAGGCAGCCGTGGGGAAGCCCCCCAGCCTGCTGCAGAAGGCTTTCGGGTGCAGCGGTTTGGGGAAGGAGCGCCCACACCGCTGTAACCTCTCACTTCGTCGGTCCCCCAGAGTGAACGATTTGTTTGTTAGGTTGCCTGTTCCAGTACGGTCACTCCCGTGATGAAAGAAAACAAGGGTGGTGTAGCCTCAGCCGGTTTTTAAGACTCCCTGGACCTAACCCCGTCTCTGCCCTCCCCTGACACTGCTTCCCAGCAGCCATCTGGCGCCGGCAGAAAGGAAACTCAGATGGGACACGCGGAACGATCTCCCAGGAAAGCCTGTTCCTGGGACTCCAGCTAGGATCGGCTTTATATAGTTTCTGCAGGACTGAAAGCACCCTGGTATTGGCGAGTCCATGCCTGCAACGTGTCTCTTTCTCATTAATTGTTGGCAAGCAACGGGGATGTGCTGTGGGCCAGCCGTGCTCAGCGTGGAAAAGAAAAGGGCATCCAATCAGCAGAACGTAATAACCCTGCCTGTTGTCTTCGTGCTGGCCGTTTCTCCGGTATCTCCTTGGATCATGAGCCAGACCACTTCTCTGGTTACTAAGGCCAAGTCACTAGGACAAAGAGCCCCGTAGCTGGATCGTGGCAGGGATTTGTAAGAGCAAACGGCAACCTTGGGTCGAACTATGTGTAGTCCGACGCATTTGAAAGAGGCCAGTCAACAGATTTACAGGCTGGCGAAGCTCTCCAGTCCTCTGTCATCTGCTAGGTAATTTATTTTCAATTAATAGCTTCATGAACGCCTATGCACACTGTTAAATATTCTACAAATCTTCCACAAGTATGATCTCAAAGTTGCTAAATAAGGGACACATGAAAGGGATAATCATAGTAGACCTCCAAATATTTATACTGAACAGTCTCAAAGAAGTAAGTATAAAAAGCCAAGGGCAGGCTGGGCGGTGGTGGCGCACGCCTTTAATCCCAGCACTTGGGAGGCAGAGGCAGGCGGATCTCTGTGAGTTCGAGGCCAGCCTGGGCTACCAAGTGAGTTCCAGGAAAGGCGCAAAGCTACACAGAGAAACCCTGTCTCGAAAAAACCAAAAAAACAAACAAACAAAAAAAGCCAAGGGCAGAGCAGTGTGCATAAAATGTCACCATACACATGAAAGAAAATATTGGCAGATACAGATATTAAAGTAGGTAATGATATAGATGTGGGTTGTTTTCATTTTGGTAGGATAAAAATACAACATAATACGTATTTTTCTTTTGTGTGTTTAGTGTATGTGCATGTATGTATGTGGATGGAGGCCAGAGGGCAACCCTGGGTATCTTCCCCAAAAGTTCTTCACTTTTGAAGTGTGTGTGTGTGTGTGTGTGTGTGTGTGTGTGTGTGTGTGTGTGTATAAATAGTGTTTCTTCCTGAACCCTGAACTCATGGATTGGCTAGACTGACTGGCCTTTGACCTCCAGGGATCGGTCTATCATTGCCTGCTTACTCTAGGCTTACAGAGCACCCATCTACACCCACGTGTGTTTGTTTGTTTGTTTTTCCTCACATGGGTGCTGGAATTCAGGTCCCCGCTTGGAGGGCACTTTTCTGACCCACCCATTTCCACAGACTCTCACTTTCTTTTTTGATTTCATGATGTGAAGGGAGAATGTGGGAGTCCTTAAGCTCCATTGGAGATAGGATCCCCTCTCTTTTCTTTCTTTCTTCGTTCCACATGTACTGACTGTGGGGGTGTCTGTGGGGGGGGGATGGCGGCTTAAATGTAGAGGTCAGAGGACAACCCAGCGGGAGTCATTCCTCTCCGTCCATAATGTGGGTTCAGAGAATCAAGGTGAGGTGGTCAGGCTTGGTGGTAACCATACTGGCTGAACCTTCTTTCCCTTCTAGAGACTTCCAAAGTTTGGACTTGGTTAATGGGTGTTTTGCAAGATTAGGTAGCACAGTGACTCAGAGGTCTTTGCTGCTTACAGCAGCAGATGTTCGTGTCCTGCTCCTTTCAGAGGTCAGTTGCTGTGACCTAGATGCCTCAGCTCTCCTCCAGGCTGCTGTGATCCAGGCTGCAGGTGGGGCACAGGTCTGAGTGACTTTATCAGGGACTGAGGCTAAAGTGAAGGCCCCGACAGGGGATAGTTCCTTCTTGGGTCAGAGGTCACAGGGACAAAAGGCCCAGTGGAGACTTCACATTGCCTCTAGAATGTTGTGCTCAGGTGTGGTACGTGGTCACATCTACTCACAGCTAATCTGTTTTCTGGTGCAAACTGAAGAGCCAAGCCCAAACCAAGGCAGCTCCTCTTCACTGTAGAGTCTACGGGAAGGAGTGATTGGATGTCTTTCTTGCGTCTTTGTAGGACATAGCCATCCAGAAAGCCAATGCCATAAATTCGATTTCACAACACTATGAGTTTTTATCAACTTGATACAAACTGGAGTCATCTGAGAAGAGGGAACCTCAATCGAGGTAATGCCCACGTCAGATTAGCCTATACCTAAGCCTGTGGAGAATTTTCTTGCTTGAGGATGGATGCGGAAGGGCCCAGCCCACTATGGGCGGTGTCATCCCTAGCCAGGCGGTCCTGGGGTGTATATGAAAGCAAACCAAGCAAGTCAGGAGGAACAACCCCGTCTCCATCGTCTCTGCTTCAGTTCCTGCCTCAAGTGCCTGCCCTGACTACCCTTCATGGTGGGCTACAACTATAAGCTGAAAGAAATTCTTTCCTCCCCAAGTTGCTTTTGGTCTTGGGGTTTACCAGAACACTAGAAAACAGACTACAGCAATCAGAAGGGAGGCAGAGGCAGACAGTAGTGATGGCATAGAATGAAACTTTCAAACTTGACTTTTGGCTTACAGATAAAAACCTCCTTTAATGCCCCAACCACAGGGGACCTTTTCACTCCCAACTTACCCCATGTAGCTCTCTCTTCTCTTTCCTCCCCACGTCCCTATCTCACCTCCTCAGCTCTTTACTCCCTCCAGTTCTTGGAATTTTGGGGATTGGTGTTCTGGAAATTGGGCAGGAAGTGGGCGACCCGAGAGAAGATTAAACATGCCTGGTTTCTGGTTCCATTATCTTTGCTTACACAACCACCCCAAACCTGAGGGCCAAAAGCAGCAGCCATGACATTATCTCCCACAGTTCTCGGGGTTTATGGGGGGGGGAGGCTCAGCAGCATGAGTCTTTGTGCTTGCTGGCTCCTCAGACCCATGGGGCTGCCCTCAGATAGTCGGGGCCTGAGGAGCCAAGACGGCATCACCCCTGTCTCTTTTCAAAGATGGAGTATGGTTGAGTCACGTGGGTAGTGAGTTCCCACCTCCCTCTCTCTCTGTCTCTGTGTGTGTGTGTGTGTGTGTGTGTGTGTGTGTGTGTGTGTGTGTGTGTGTAGCTGTGTATGTGTGAGTGCAGGTGCTGGAAGAATCTGGAAGAGGGCATTGGGTCCCCTGGAGCTAGAGTTATAGCAGTTGTGATCCACCTGAAGTGGGTACTGGGAACTCAACCTGGGTCCTCTGCAAGAGCAGCCAGTGCTCTTCACCACTGAGCCTTCTTGGCAGCCTCCGTGAATGACATCCTACGTTCCAGAGACTGGAATTAAGCTGAAAGGGGGAAAGAGGCATGGGCTTTAAACTTTTTTTTTTCTTTTTTAAGATTTATTTTTATTTTATGTGTGTGAGTGTTTCACATGCATGAATGTACATGCCTGGTGTTTGAAGAGGCCAACCCCCTTGCAAATGGAGTCATCGGGGCTTGTGAACCTCCGTGCAGGTGCTGGGAACCGAACCCAGGTCCTCCTCTGCAAGAGCAGCAAATTCTTTTCATCATGGAGCATCCCTCCAGCCCTCCTTGAGCATCTTATAAGCACTCCATCTTCATCCCTACATATACATTAACCACTAGCCACCACTGCATTTGGGATTAAGGTTCAACACAGGAATCCCAGGAGACAAACATCCAGACCTTGGCATCAGGAGGCCAAAGGTTTCCTGCTGTTTATCTTGAGGCAAAGTCCTTACTGGAATCCTCCAATTTGCAGAAGAGTTATCTTTGTAACGAAGAGATAAGCATTCCAAACAAACTGACATTTAAGTAACAATAAGGGGCTTTTAATAATTTAAAAGCTTAAATCTTTTGGAAAACAAACCAGAGTTAACAAAGGTAACACAGTAACTGTCCCCTAAAAGAATCTTATACTTAGGGGGATTTTTCTTGGAAACCCATGCTCAGAAAGGGTTATAGATAGTTACTTAAAAACCTCAACAATATAATCATGTCTCAAAACAAAAACATCACAGTTCTGCACTGTGGCAGAGGCAGGAGGATCTGTGTGAATTCAAGGCCAGCCTGGTCTACAGAGCTAGTTCTAGGACAGCCAGGGTTACACAGAGAACCCTGTCTGAAAAACAAACAAACAAAAACCCCTAGGAAACAGAATTTTCCAACATATGTTGAATATGTCTTGTTAAAGGTTTAAGAATCAATCAGCTTCCATCAACTGGCAAGAATTAATTAGCTGGTCTCAGGGAAAAAAATATTTTTTTAACTAAATTTCAACAAAACACACAATTGTTAGGCTTAAAATGAGTATTGTGATTTAATAATCTTATTCAATAATAACATTCATAGGAGTTATTCTTGATTTTTTTTTCTTGAAATAGGGTTTCATTCTGTAGCTTTGGCTGGCCTGGAACTCATAGTAATGCTCCTGCTCTGCCTCCAGAGTGCTAGGATAGGTCCGTGACACCACACCAGCCTTGACCACACCAGCCTTAACCCTCCCTCCCTCCAGCCCTTCCTTCTTCCCGTCCTTCTCTGGTGCTTTTTAGCTGTGTAACCTTTATAACAGTGGTCCTCTACCTTCCTTAACGCTGTGGCCCCTTCATACAGTTCCTCATGTTGTGGGGACCCCCAACCATGAAATTATTTTCATTGCTACTTCATAACTGTAATTTTGCTACTGTTATGAATCATAATGTAAATATCTTATTTGCAGGAGATCTGATATCTGTGAAAGGGTCGTTCCACCCCAAAGGGTCATGACCCACAGGTTGAGAACCTTTGCTTTACAAGCATGTATTTTTTCAAGGGGTGTGTGTGTGTACGTGTGTACGTGCATGTCTGTGTGTGTGCAGGTGTGTGTACAGGTGTGTCACAGCCCCAGGATGTTTTTTACGTGTAGGTGCATTTTACCCATAGTGGCCCTGTCTCCAGGGCTCATATGTGGCCAGTGGCCTCTGTACAGACTACACTGCTCTAGGGAGTTAAGCTTTTGTTGGGATTGATCTTCCTTGTTTCCAATGTCATTCCTAACATGGGTTATTTCATCCTGGACCAGTGTATTGAAAACAAACAGTCATAGACTCTTTCCCCAACAATCTTTCAAAACAACAGATCAGGAAGACACTGTCTACCAGGATCTGAGTTCTGCCTGCTTCTGTTGGAAATGGTCTGGAGACGTTGGGGTTTTTGCATCCAAAATCCCTTCTCGGTTTCTTCCCTGGACCTAGTCTGAAGGAATTTTGAAGCAGGTGAAATAAGCCCCACCTACCTTCCGGTTGCTAAGACCTTGGGAAGTAGTTTTTAACCAGAATTGTGCTCTTCCACCCAGCTTCGGCTACCACCTCTCAGACACATGAGTCAACTTCACCACAGCGCTTCAAACTGTTGTGAGCCCTGAAGTCAAGAGCTGGCCACCCAGAAGGCCATGCCATGCCTACCCTGCCATCGTCCCTTCTCACTGCCTCCTCGGCTACCATACATGCTGAAGAAGTTGCTAACTAACGCAAGAGAATCTAAGTAAGGATAGTCCTCGGGAGTCCCGTCTCTTCCTCAAGAGCAAGCATTACTCTGTTTGCCTCCTGCCTTTTGGTTGGAATGGGAGTAACTGGGTTAACCTTGGAAGGTACCTGTTAAGGGTCCCTCTGCCAAGGATGTAGCTCAGTGGTGGTGTGCTTGCCTAGCATGTATAAGTCTTTCAGTTCCGCCATCAGTGCCACAAACAAACATCAAATACACCCTGAATGTTCGTGGAGTATAGATGCCCACTGGTCAGTCTAGAACTCCTACCTCGGACTGTTTCAGGACAGAGAAGAAAACATCTGCGAAGCTTGAATGGCTAGATTTGGGAGTCTGGGTGGGATAGGTGTTCTTACTCCAATTACTTTAGGTATTCACCCTGGAGCACTGTTTCCTTAGGTGTACTGCTACGGCTTTTTGAGCGCTCCTAATACCAAGCCAGACTCCAACGAGTCATTCTAGAAAAGCTGGAGATAAAGGAAGGAAATCCCTTAGAGGCAGCGTATTAGCATGGAAGTGTCGCGTTATCTCTCCAGTGCTCACCTGCATCATCTGCCCAGGGCTCCAGCCTGGAAGGAAACACCCGGGGCTATTGTTTATCTGATGTAAGGATGGCTGTTCTTTGCTTTCTGTCTCCGTGATAAACACCAAAACGAAAAGCAACTTAAAAGGAAAGGGTTTATTTCAGTTAATGCTTCCGGGTCAGAGTCCATCATTAAGGGAAACCATAGCAGGAACTGAAAAAAAAATCAGGAAAGAATGAATGCTGCTCATTCTCTGGTTTTTGCTCAGCCAGCTTTCTTATATTAGCCAAGAACCACCTGCCCAGGGATGGTGCTGCTACCGTGGTGGGCTGGACCTTCTTCCATCAATTAGCAATCAAGACAATGCCCCACAGACATGCCACGGGTCAATCTGAGCTGAGCCATCCCTCCCTTGAGACCTGGTCAGCTAGAGGCTATATCAAGTTGACAGCTGCAGCCAGCTAGGACAACGGCCAGTAGTGGAAGTGTTAATTTCCTTTACAGGAATCCTGTGTGCCTGTGCCGTCCTGAAGTTGGACCGCACAGCTTTGCCTATTGCTAGGCAAGAGCTCTACCTAATCAAACCAAGTAATTTTCTTCTTTATTTAGTGTGTGTTGGGGGAAGGGCGTGTGTGTGTGTGTGTGTGTGTGTGTGTGTGTGTGTGTGTGTGTGTGGCTGTACCACAGCACACACGTGGAGGTCAGAGGACAACTTGCAGAAGCTGGTTCTCTCCTTCCCCCACATGGGTCCCAGGATTGAACTCAGGCCATCAGGCTTGGTAGCAAGGATCTTTATCTGCAATCTACCTTGCCAGCCCAGGGAATTTTATTTTTACACAGAATGGTAGAAACAAATGACGAAAATATTTCCAACATCTGAGTTACTCAGTTGTAACAGATGGCCATGCAGAGCAGCTGCTGGCTTAGAATAAGCCAAGTCCTTCTCAGGCTTTCTCTACTGAGTGTTTAAAACCTAAGGGGCCAGGTATGGTGGCGCACGCCTTTAGTCCCAGCACTTGCAAGGCAGAGGCAGGCGGATCTCTGTGAGTTCAAGACCAGCCTGGGCTGCAGAGTGAGTTCTAAGACAGGCTTCAAAGCTACACAGAGAAACCCTGTCTGGGTGAGGGGAGGGTGGAATCTGGGGGGCGGGGGGGAGGGGGCCGTAGGGGGGAGTGGTGGGGGGTGTGGTACGGGACTAGACAGACATCTCCTAAGGGCTAGTCTCACATCATACTACACACTACATCATGACTGTTTCCTCTTCCTGCATTCTGAAAATGATTATTCTCACTTGGGGTATAAAATGTACTCAGAGTGACTAATGGTCAACTATTCTAGTGTCATTTCTGGTTTTGTGGTGAAACACCGATCACAAGAAACTTGCAGGAGGAAAGGGTTTGTTCAGCTCACAATTCCGGGTTATAGGCCATCATGGAGGGAAGTCAAGAACTTGGAAGGCAGGCATGGCTCCGTCGTTCCAGGCTGCATTACCTCTGGCCAAAGAACTGACTCCACAGCCAGAGAAACCCAGATCAGGAATCACGGCAGATGCTGCTCGAAGCCCAGCTTCTACTCAGCCAGCTTTCCTGTACAGGTCAGGACCACCTCTGGGGATGGCGCCACCACAGTGTGGGACAGTGTGCTGGGCCCTCCCCCATGAATTAACAGTTGAGACAAAAATCTCCCAGACAAGCCCATGGGGCCGATCTTACCTAGGCACTTCCTCAGCTGACTCTAGGCGGTGTCCAGTTGACAGTGAAAACTAACCAGGTCACTGCTGCATAATCCTCACGTTTTGCACATATGCATGCGACGTGTGTGGATATATGCGTTTTGTATAGGTGTGTGCGTGTGCGCAGGTGTGCTCTCCCATACGTACGTACGTATGTGTATAAATGGCAGGCGTCGCTGTGGGTGTATCTCCCTCAATCTCTTTCTACAGGGTTTTTGGAGACAGGGGTGTCTCACTGAACCTGGGGTTCACTTGGTTTCTCAGGTGGGTTCTGGGGACCTGAACCCATGTCCTCACGCCTGCCAGGCAGGGACTTCACTCACTGAGCCACCTTCCCAGCCGGATCCTCACATTATGTGGTCCTCATTGTGCTGTGTGGGTCAGCCCTACCTAAACTGCCTGCCGGGCTAACACCCCGAGTGGATTAAGATTATATTCCAAATAGATTTAAAAATTAGGAAATCTGAATACTTGACTTTCTCTCTGGTGCTGGGGATTATTAGTCAAGTACATGCAGGGCCTTGCACGGGCTAGGTGAGCCCTCAGCCACAGAGCTATATCCCCAGCTGTAATTTTACTTTCCCTTCCTTCCTCCCTCCTTCCCTCCCTCCTTCCCTCCCTCCCTCCCTCCCTCCTCCCTCCCTCCTTCTCTCCCTCCCTCCTTCTCTCCCTCCCTCTCTCCCTCCCTCCCTCCCTCTCTCCTCCTTCACTCCCTCCCTCTCTCTCTTCTCTTCTCCTCCTTCCTCTTTTACATAATTGAAGAGGAAATACTATTAGAAAGAAATAATGGCTTTTGAATTTAATTCATTTTTGTTGTTTTGAGGGAGCCTCCCACTGTGTGGCCCTCCAGCCTCCAGTCACCTCCCAAGAACTGGGATTATGGGTATGGTGGCTCATAATGAAATATCATTAAAAACAAAGTGAATGCGAGCTTTGACGGCGTTCTGCTGAGAGAGGCCAGAGACAACAGAAAATAACAATACGGTTCGATTTGTGTGCTGGATCGACTATCCAAATTCCTAGAGAGAGTAGCACAGTGATTACCAGAGAGTGGGAGGTGTGTGGCGGGAAGAAAGGTATTGTTTGATAAGGACAGTTTTAGTTCAGGGTGATGAAAAAGTTCTGGGGATGGACAATGGGGATAGTTACACAACCCTGTGAAAGTACCTAATTCTACTCCCTCCATTTGGTGCATGCCTATGATGCTAGCATTTGGGAGACGGAAACAGAAACCAGTGTGAAATCAAGGCTATCCTGGGCTATATT
Source organism: Peromyscus maniculatus bairdii (assembly GCF_049852395.1). Taxonomy (NCBI): domain Eukaryota; kingdom Metazoa; phylum Chordata; class Mammalia; order Rodentia; family Cricetidae; genus Peromyscus; species Peromyscus maniculatus. Next base: position 49,177,317 of record NC_134873.1, on the reverse strand, counting down.
TTGAGACACCACCACCACCACCCCATCTCAAACAAAATAAAATGAAACAAAACCTCAAGGAAAACAAAGCTAAAAACTGCTTTTTTAAAATGGAAGCAAGCATGGTAGTGTTTGGTAACATCATACAGTACATGGAGGCTGAGGTGGGAAAACTGAATTCTGCATCGAGCCTGGGCTACACAGTGAGCTCCCATCCTAAAAATCCAAACCCAACAAAATGGTAAAATGGCAATTTTTATGTGTTTAGTCATAATTTTAAAAAGACAAAAAAAAAAAAATAAGGCATGTTGACAAATTTGTAACCCCAGTTTTTACTTGGTGAGTTAAAGCAAATTCAAAGCCAACAAGGACTACAGAGTGAGATCCTGGGTCAAAACACAGACAGATGGACAGACACACACACACACACACACACACACACACACACACACACACACACACACCAAAACCAAACAAACACAAAACAAACAAAAAATTTAAAAATAAAAATTTAAAGAAAAAAAGGAACTATTGATAGCTACAAACAGCCACACGGGTGAAAGGTTTGCCTGTTGTAGAAACCAGGGTGAGTGAGAAGTGGGACCACAAAGGTCTGCTGAAGTTCACTTACATAAGTGCAAAGAGATAACCTACTGCTCAATAAAATTCTAGGAAGTCATTGGTTTAGAATGTCTGAACCCGGCCCCGCTAAAGTGGAATTGGAGTCAAGCTGAAGTTCCCTCACCAAACCCTAACTAATTTGTTGGGCTTTCCCAGAAATCAGGAGAAAGAAAGAATAGCCAAACCCCCAAACAGGCCAGTTTTAGCACGTTAAGGAAGTGCCCTCCGGGTTAATGCTGAAGGAAGGTACCTTTGAAATGACCATCCCCTCTGTTTCCGTTTCTGCTTTCTTCGGTCCCTTTTTTGCCTTTAGAGACCACTTCCTCTGCTCAGCACATTAAAAGTTTTCTTTTAAGTGTATTCATTTATTATGTGTATACGTGTGTGCCTACAGGAATTTCTGTGCGCCGAGTGCATGCAACCAAATATGAGCCTCTTGGTGTGTGTGGGTCTTGGGAACTGATCCCAGGTCCTCTGTAAGAGCTCAGAATTGCTAAGCCATCTCTCCAACCTTCCTCTGAAGACCTTGTGTTTTATTTATTTATTTACTTACTTACTATTTATTTATTTATTTATTTATTTATTTAAGAGAGTCTTGCTATGTAGCCCAGGCTGGCTTTGAACTCATAATCTTCCTGGATGCCTGGATTAGAGGTGTGCACTATCACATCTGGTTTGGTACTTTTTTTTTTTTTTTTTTTTTTTTTTTTTGTCAATAGGGTGGAAATGGGCTAGGGAGATGAGAAAAGACAGTCACCAAACGTTTTTTGTTTTGTGTTTCTTTTCCTTTTTATTCTTGAGACAGAGGCTAACATAAGAACTGGCTTAGAACTTTCTGCGAAGCTGAGGAAGACCTTCAACTTTGGATCCTCCACCCCTCAGCTCTCCCGGGCTGGGATTAGAGGCGTGCACACTCCGCCCAGTTTATTCGGTACTGGGGATCAAACCCAAGGGCTTCCTGTGTGGTAGGCAGGGGCTTTATTAACCAAACAACATCATTGACGTGTCCTTTAGTCTTTTGACACTCTCAGCCCTCTACTGATAGACATCAGAACAGTGGTTTCCTGGAGTTGTGTTGGGGTGAGTGAGATTAATTGGAGGTGAGTACAAAGGAACTCTCTTAAGTGACAAAAATGCTTTCTGTCTTGCCTGCAGAGGTGAATACACTTCGCATGCACAATTGTCAAAACCCCTAGGATTAGACAGCTAAGTATCTAAGCATTGTTCCATGTAAAGTGTCAACTAAAAATAAAAGTCACAACACAAACTAAAGGAAAAATAATTAAGACAATTTAAAATCAGCTCTGTGAGTGTGGTGTGTGTGTGCACACACACACACACACACACACGCGCGTGGCAAATGTGCAGATGTCTGTATCTGTGTGTATGTATATGTGAGCGTTTGCACACAGAGGGCATCTGGTCCCCTCTCCTGTCATTTCCTTCTGTCCCCTCCCTACACCAGCACCGAGGTTGAGGTTGTAAGTATGAGACCAGGCTTAGCTGGTTACATGGATGCTAGGACCATGTAATTCAGGTCCTTATGGTTTCACAAAGAGCACCAAGCTTGTATCTCCAGCACAGTTAAAAACTTTTTGTTGTTGTTGTTGTTGTTTGTTTTTTGGAGACAAGGTTTTTCTGTATAGTTTTGTGCCTTTCCTTGAACTCGCTCTGTAGACCAGGCTAGCCTCGAACTCACAGAGATCCGCCTGACTCTGCCTCCCGAGTTTTATTTATGTATAAAGTGTTCTGCCTGCATGTATGCCTGCAGGCCAGAGAGGGTACCAGATCTCCTTATAGATGGTTGTGAGCCACCATGCGGTTGCTGGGAATTGAACTCAGAACCTCTGGAAGAGCAGCCACTGCTCTTAACCTCTGAGTCATCTCTCCAGCCCCAAGTTAAAAACATTTTTATTAATATCAAATAAAAATTTGGCTGGGGCTGGAGAGATGGCGCAGCAGTTGGGAGCACTGACTGTTCTTCCAGAGGACCCAGGTTCAATTCCCAGCACCCACAGGGTGGCTCACAACTATCTGTAACTCCAGTTCCAGGGGACTCAACACCCTCACACTGATACACATGCAGGCAAAACAGCAAAGCGCAGAAAATAAAAATAAATCAATTATTTTTTAAAGATCTCTTCCTTCAGAAACATCTTCAAAATTTTTATTTAAAAAAATAAATAAAAATTGGCCCGGTATGGTGGCCCATATCTATCTATAACGGAGGCTGAGAACGGGCGATCGTCCTGGTTTAAAGGTAAGCCAGGGCCACATAGAGAGTGCCAGGTCCCTGTCTCAGACGCACTAAAATAACAGTGACTAAAATTTTAAAAACAAAGGTGTGAAACATTACCAAGCAAAATGATACCGAGACAGCAGGATGTGGTGGCTTTTTACGTGCAGTGTGTTTTCAGCCTTGGAGTCTGAGGCGAGCCGGCTGCACAAATTCAAGGCCAGTCTGGGCTAAGGGGTAAATTTCAGGTCAGTCAGGCCTGCAGTGCAAAACTGTGTCTCAAACAAGAAAACAAAACAGAATTCAAGGGGCTGAAGGGGCGTCTTGGCTGTTAAGTGCATGTACTGGTGTGACGGAAGACCTCAGCTGGATTCCCTGCACCCACTTCCGGTGGCTCACAGCATCCTGCAACCCCACCCCCCCACCCCCACCCCCACCCCCACCCCCGCCAGGGAATCCAGTGCTGCTAACCTCCATGGACTTGTGCACTCCGGGGTGCATGTACCCACACACAGATTGACACACGTACACAGAATTTTTTTTTTAATTTATATTATCTATAAAATAGAATTCAGGTTTCCCGGAGTAGCAGAGTTCAGCTCCTCTCAGTACAAGCCAACATGAAAACCCACAAGTTCTTTCAAAACCTTAAAATAGTTTTTCAGGGCTGGTACGCATCTCAACGATACAGCTGCCGGCTTTAGCATATGGAAGATGCAGGGCTCACTCCTCTGCTGAACTGAAAATAACCATACAATAAAATAATAGTTTTGGTTGCTTCTTGCTTTTATTGCGTTATTTTGCTAACATGTATGAGGACAGAAACAAACAGAATGTCGGGGTTTGGTGGCACACACTTAAAATCCCAGCACTGGGGAAGTGGAGGCAGGGGGATGAGGAGTTCTTCACACTCAGCTACTAGTCCAGTGTATTTGCGGCCAGGCCAGGAGACAGGAGACACTGTCTCAAAAAGCCAAAGAAAAAAAGAGAAATCTCACGTACCCTAGTTTTGCTTGGTGGCATTCTGCTTCGTTTTGTAAAGGTTTAATTTCAAGAAAAACAAATTTGGTCATGAAAATACCCTGCTTCGTCCCCGCCCCCCCAACCATGAAAAGGGCCCAAACAATGGATTACATCATCAATGCAAACTAAAATGTAAATCCCAACTGAACTTTCTGGGAACCACACCCAACTTCCCCGGTAGCGGGGTGAGCTTGGGAAACAGGGCCAGGACTGCCTGGAGGGAGGGGAAGATGGATGGGAGAGTGAGTCCCCCCCACCCCCCTTGAGCTGGGTCCTTCTCTGTGTGAGGCTCTGTTTTAGGGCCATTACTGTGAGAGTTTAGAAGGGGGATCTGAAGGAAGGACAGAACATTCCCTGCCTCTTTACCCACCCAATACAAAGCTGTATCTCAGCGAAACTGCCCGACGACAGGTTCCAGGAAGGACAGCATGGAGGAAGTCACCACGACAGTCACCTCCTAAGAACTCCAGCACCTCCTTCTCCCCAGCAGGTGGCCAGGCTTTTGCAAGACTCGGCTAACCAGACAGTGGAAGGCATGTGTTTAAACTCGGGGATGGACATACTGTTTCACACAATTGCTTTTTTGTTGTTGTTATTTTGTTTTTGTTGTTGTTTTGTTTTTTTCATTCCCTATTTTCTGGGGTTGGAAGAAGTTTGGCGAAAGTTCCATCTACGGAAGAAGTTCAGGCTGGAAGCCAACTCCCTGGGAGTTTGAACCATCATCACCCTGGGACCCATGGCCGGGACTGAAAATGAGAATCTTTGAAGAAGAGGGTTGTGGTCATGCAAATTTTGTCTAGTTCTCTGACTGGAAAGAGAATCCCATCTGGCTGACTTCTCTTTTTCTTTACTTTCTTGCGTGAACTATATGTAGGACGTAAGCTACAGTCAACAGAACAGTAGATTACATTGCTTTAATGTTGCAGGTATGATTGATATATGACATATGTTAAATACTGACCTCTAGGAGAAGCCATGTAGTGGACAGTTTATGTACATGGTGAGGTTACAAAAGGTTTTTGTTTTAACTTTACATGTATGGTGTTTTGCCTACATGTATGTATATGTACCACATTGGTGTCTACTGTCCAGGGAAGCCAGAAGTGGGCATCAGTTCCCCTGGAACTGTAGATGATTGGGAACTGCCACCCGAGTGCTGGAAATGGAACCTGGGTCCTCTAGAAGAGTTGCCAGTGTTCTTAGCCACTGAGCCACCACTCCAGCACCATTATAAAATACTTTAATAAATCTGGGATGGTAAAACAAGTGTGGGAGAAAACAGCCAGCTTAAAAAATACAAATGAAGGGCCGGGCGTTGGTGGCGCCCGCCTTTAATCCCAGCACTCAGGAGGCAGAGCCAGGCGGATCTCTGTGAGTTCGAGGCCAGCCTAGGCTACCAAGTGAGCTCCAGGAAAGGCGCAAAGCTACACAGAGAAACCCTGTCTCGAAAAACAAAAAAAAAAAAAACAAAAAAAAAAAAATACAAATGAGGTATAAGAGGAGCATACTTAGGATTTAGAATACATATTCTACGTATATATGCATTTTTGTTTTGAGATCTCCTACTGCAGCTCAGGCTGGAACTCAGTACGTAGCCCAGGCTGGCCTAGAACTCCTGCCTCAGTTGACTGCTGTTATAGGTGGGGGAATGGGAGTTTTGGAGAGCATTGCTGTCTTTCTTGGCTCTTCGTGGGCTTAGTGCAGGGGGCTAGAGTTCAAGAAAACTGTGTGGTCACCAAAGTCAGCCTGAGCCAGTGGCTTACAGTTTCATTGTCTCACAAACCTGAGCAACGACAAGCCAGGACAGACAGACGAGCAAGGTTTATCAAGAGGTAGAAAAGCCCTTGCAGCTTGGAGGGAACTTGAGAGAGAGTTATCAAATAGTCTTCACTGGAAGCACTTTTATGTGTTAAGAATATTCCTGATTGGCTCAGGCTATGTATAAAGCAGGCATTGGTTTGGGATGAACCTGATTGGCTAGTTTGGATGTAAATGGAGAGTACTGATTGGACAGCTTGTGTCCTGTGACCATGCACACACTTCGGAAAGCCCAAGGCAGAGTGAAAAAAAGCCATCAAAAGAGTTCTGAATTGGGGCAGTGGGGGTTGGGGTGGGGGTGGCGGGGAGCAGACAGGAAGTTAAAAAAAAAAAAAAAAGGCCAGTGATGAACTGACATCTTGATCTTGATGAGTGAGGGCTTTTAAGATTTTACTTTCTTGATGTCCTCAGAGTTGACTATTAGTTTCAGCAGACACAGAGACGTTTTGTTTTCTTCATGCCTGAAACCATGCCTGCTTATCAAATGGAGGCAGGATGCCTTGTTCCTAAGTACTATTGGGGTGACCCACCATACCAGGCAAGATTCTGAATATTTCCAACTGTTTGGGCTGGTGAGATGGTTCTCTGGGTAAAGACACTTGCCACCAAGTCTGCCAACCTAAGTTTGATCCCTGGAAGCACCCTGGTAGAAGAAAAGAATGGTGCCACCACTTGAGTGTGCACACACATGAAGTAAGCAAATCTGTAAGAAAATCAAATATAGTTGGCCGGTGATGGCACACGCCTTTAATCCCAGCACTCAGGAGACAGAGACAGGAGGATCTCTGAGTTTGAGGCCAGCATGGTCTACAGAGTGAGTTCCAGGACAGCCAGGGCTACAGAGAGACCCTATCTCAAAAAAACCAAAACAAAAAGAAAATCAAATATTAGCCAGGTGTGGTGGTGCATACCTTTAATCCCAGGAGTCAGAGGTAGGCAGATCTCTGTGAGTCCCATGCCAGCCAGGGCTACAGAGTGAGGCATTGTCTCAAAATGGAAAGAGAGAAGGAAGAAAGGGAGAGAGGGAGGACAGGAGGGAGGGAGGCTGGGAGGGAGGGAGGATAGGAAGCTGGGAGGGGAGGCTGGGAGGGAGGGAGGAAAAGGAAGGAGAAGGGAAGGAAGGAAGGAAGGAAGGAAGGAAGGAAGGAAGGAAGGAAGGAAGGAAGGAAGAAAGGAAGGAAGGAAGGAAGGAAGGAGAAATTTATACCTAGGATGTGAACTTGGTCTATAAATAAATTTTAAAAAACACTAAAGATTGATATTTTATTATTTATTAAAATACAGATATTTTATTTTGTTAAGAGATGTCTAATCCCTTCGGTTTTTAACACTTTTATACCCATACGACTGACCATTCTGTAATTTATGAAGCACTGGCCAACACTTTTGACTGGCTACAGAAGAGGCAGGACGGCTGTTATTGGATCCGCTTTGCAAATAAAGACACTAAAACTCAGGTGGTTGTGTCGTAGTCGAACCTTATTTGGAACCTACAACAGGTCAAAATCCCTGGGCTCCCGCCACAGGACAGCACTGCTTGATTGTCTTCCTGAAATGATAAAAAGGTAAGTTAATCCTAGAGCAGACTCCTCAGTGAACTGTATTTAGGAGGACAAACTTAGAAAGGTGTTTGGATGTGGTGCCTAAGAACGTGGAATATGGAACCACTACCTCTTGGTGTGACCTTGACTAGGCTACTAGAAATATCGATACCCCAATTTACTTAGCTGTAGGAAAGAAATATTAAAAAGCACATAGGGATTTTGCAAATTATAAAATTAATTGAAACATGTTAAGTATTTGATATGGTCCCTGGATCATAAATAATTGTATTTGAAATGCAATGTATTGTGTTAGCAAATTAATTTTTTTACTTAAACTATGTTAATAAGCTAATAAGCTCTGAGAATTTTTTTTTTGGTTTTTTTGTTTTTTTGTTTGTTTGTTTGGTTTGGGTTTTTGGAGACAGAGTTTCTCTGTGTAGTTTTGGTGCCTGTCCTGGATCTCACTCTGCAGACCAGGCTGGCCTCGAACTCACAGAGATTCTCCTGGCTCTGCCTCCCAAGTGCTGGGATTAAAGGCGTGCGCCACCACCGTCCAGCAGCTCAGAGACATTTTAAGCAGTAATGCATGTGTGGTATTACACAGAGTTAAAACTGTACAGATTAGTGGCTGAAACTCATTTCCCCATCCCCAGCTTGCTCTCGCCAGTTATGAAAAATTATCTCTGTGTTATCTGATCAAGGACCAGACCTCAGAGTCTAAGTAATTAACCTTAAGTCACAATTTAACACTGCGGCCTATGTCAACCCTGAATCACCCTAAGTCAAAAAAAAAAAATCACAAGGACTTCAACATAACTGTAATGGGCTTTTCTGCTCTTCCTACAACAAGAGTCAGACATTTCCCTTGTTCTAGTATGTTTAATCTGTAGAACATAATTTAGACACCAAGTCTCCTCTGGGGAGGAAAGAACCTCGGAAGAATATGCAGAATGCAATCAGGCAAACAATGAACCAGTCGGGCGTCAAGAAATATGGTGGAGAGGCTAGGCATGCACCTTAGCGGTAGCGCCCTTGCCAAGCATGCCCAAGGCCCTGGGGTTCACACCAATACTCAAAAGAAAGGAAGTGGGAGGGGTGCTTAGGATGCAGCTCCTAGAGTGTCTGCCATAGTGCGTACTAGACATGAAGGCCTGGGTTCAAATCTAGCACTGAGGGAAAAAAATGGATATGGTGACACATGCCCATAATGTCAGCACTTGGGAGGTTGAAGCAGGAGGATCAGAAGTTCAAGGTCATCTTCTGCTATACAGTGAGTCTGAGGCCAGCCTAAGATACACCAGACTTTGTCTCAAAAAAAAAAAAAAAAAAATGCATGGTGCCACACAAGAATCAGCATGTTGAATTTCCAAAGTCTGTGAGTTGAGATGGAGGGCAGAGAAAGGAGAAAAAGTCAAATGAAGGTCACCTTCCTACATGATGAATATTCAACGGATGATGGAAATTCACCATGTTCTAACCCCAATATTATAATTAATTGAAGCGAAGCATTGTATTGTGGCTTGAATGAGAATGGCCCCATAGGCTCATAGATTTGAATGCTTAGTTGTCGGGGAGTGGCACTATTTGAAAGGATTAGAAGGATTAAGAGGTGCAGCCTTGTTAAAGGAAGTGTGTCACTGGGGGTGGGCTTTAAGGTTTCAAAAGCCCAAGCCAGGTCTGTGCGCTCATCTCTCTCTCTCTCTCCTCTCTCCTCTCTCCTCTCTCCTCTCTCCTCTCTCCTCTCTCCTCTCTCCTCTCTCCTCTCTCCTCTCTCCTCTCTCCTCTCTCCTCTCTCCTCTCTCTCTCTCTCTCTCTCTCTCTCTCTCTCTCTCTCTCTCTCAATCTCTCTCTCCTTGAGGATCAGGATGTAGCTCTCAGCTACTTCTCCAGCATCATATTTGCTTGCCATGATGCTGCCCACCATGATGATAATGGATTAAGCCTCTGAAACTGTAAGCAAGGCCCCCATTAAATGCTTTTTTCTATGGGAGTTGTCTTGGTCATGGTGCCTCTTCATGTAAATAGAACAGTGGTTAAGACAGATCTGAAGTGTCTCCTGAAGGCTCATGTCTTCTTACTCTTGGTCCTCTACTGGTGGTGTTGGCTTGGGAAGTTGTGAAACCCCTGGGAAGACGGACCAGTTAGCAGAAGTGGGTCACCGGGAACAGGCTTGAAGAGCTAGCTGCCTCTGGTTCCAGCCTGAACTTTCTGCTTTCTTGATTCACAGAGATGTTGAGGAACCTCCACCACACATCAAGCCACTATGAAACGTGCCGTGGCTTCATGATAGACTGAAACCAAACCGCGGTCTAGAATACATCTTTCCTCAAATCGCTTCTGTTAGGTGTCTCATCATGGTGACAAGAAAGTCAGCACACCAGGGCTATCTAAACTAGTGGTTCCCAAGTGTCAGTGGACATCAGACTCCCCTGGATGGGGGTGGAGCTGTAGCCAGGTTGGTAGAGCGCTTGACTAGTATGCACAAAGCCCTGGATTAAGTCCCCATGGTGAGGCACGCCTGTGATCTGAACACTTGGAAGGTGGATGCAGGAGGATTAGAAATTCAGGTCATCTTTGGCTACAAAGCAAGTTTGAGCCCAGCCTGGGCTACATGAGACTCTGTCTCAAAACTTTTATTTTATTTTATCTAAGGTTACTGAATTCAGAAGATCTGAGGGTAGGATCTTTTTTTTAATCTCATCTAATTCCAGATGATTTGGGGACCTTTTTTTTGGACAGGGTCTCTTTGTGTAACTCTGGCTATCCTAAAACTGGATTATGTAGATCAGGCTAGCTTGGAACTCATAGAGATCTTCCTGCTGCCTCCCAAGTGCTGGGACTAAAGGTATATGCCACCATGCCAGCTTTTGGGGACCTTCTGACCTGGCAATTAGGTGATAAATTCTCAGGAACAGCATTATTCATATCACAGTTTTTAAACTTTAAAAAAAAAAAACCACCCAGCATCAAGCCTCGGGAGCAAATATTCTTACCACTGAGCCATACCCCCAACTCCTACAGCTGGCTTTTTATAGGATGTAGGAGGAAGGAAGACGAAGCTGGGGTCTTGCTATGTAGCTCAGACTGCCCCCAAACTCACTGTGTATCCCAGGCTGACCTTGAATCCTGGAAAGCTTCCTGCCTCAGCCTCCTGAGTGTTGAGATTGCAGGCTTGAGTCACTGCGTCCAGGCTTTTTGTTGTTGTTGTTGTTGTTGTTGTTGTTGTTGTTGTTTTTTAAGTCAGGGTCTTGCCTTAGAGCCCAGGCTAGCCTTGAACTAATGGTGATCCTGCTGCCTCAGCTCTGAGTGTTGGGATTGCTGGGTCACGCTGCTGCCTTGAAATCAGAAAATGGCAAGGGAGAGACATCATTTCTAGTGGAATGTGTTTTACAGGAGTGCACCAGTCCTTTCTCTAAACAATTGCCTGTCTTAGCAATATAGATTTAAAAATAATGTGAAAGGCTGACATTCTAAGACAAGTTTTTAAAAAAAATCAATATTGCTGCAGCCACTCTGCTCTCTAAGGAGGACTCAGGGTCACTGTGCTCTGCAGAAACAGATTCACTCAGTTCTTTTGAATTTTTGCTAGATGGAAAAAAATCACAAACCATTGCAGTAAAATTCTTTGTGTGATTATAAGGTAGATTAAGGGAGACCCTGTTAGGAGATACATGTCTTTTTACCACACATGCTCTATAAAGAACATCCAGGGGTTGGCGAGCTGGCTCAGTAGGTAAAGGTGCTTGCTGCCAAGCCTAACCACCTGAGTTTGAACCCATAAGGTAGGAGGAGAGAACCGATTCCCGCAAGATGTCCTCTGATCTCCACAGCTGTATCATGGCACCCCATCCCCATCGCACACTAAGTAAATGATAAAATGTAAAACTAAAGCAAAACAACTACAATAACAACAAAACTTAGGTGGGTGTGTTGGTCTCTGCCTGTAATTATGGCTCTTAGAAGGTAGAAGGAAGGGGTCAGGAGTTCAAAGTCACCCTTGGCCACATAGTGAGTTTGAAGCCGGTATGAACTATCTAAGACCCCATTCCAATAAATAGATAGATAAATAGATAGATAGGTAGGAAGATAGATAGATAGATAGATACATAGATAGATAGATAGACAGAGAGATAAATAGATAAATAAAAGCATTTATCTTCACTCAGCACAGCAGCTTTTATTTATTTATTTATTTGTCTATTTATTTACTTATTTGTTTGTTTGTTTATTTGAGGCGGGGTCTCATTCTCTAGGCTGGTCTAGAACTCACAATGTAGCTCAGGCTGGATTCAGACTTGCAGCAGTCTTCCTGCTCTCCACTACTGGGACGATATCTAACCCTGGGCCACCATGCTCAGCTTCCATGCAGTAATAGTAGGCCCTGGGCTTCTTCTCCCCTTTGCAGAATCCTCACTCCGGCTTTGAGACCACTCAGAGAAATAGATAGAGACGGAGGTACAAGGCACATTCAGGAAAGGGTGTCTCAAAGCCTGCAGGGGTAGCGCCTGGCCTGTTTTACAGGAATCTCATTGAGGATCCCTGCAGAGCCGGGTGTTTTTGCAGCATGGAAGGTCAGGGCTCTGTGAGGCCCTTAATGGAAAGCTATTTGCTTCTGGTCTTGGGTGGAGTCCTAATATCCCAAGCTACACCAAATAGCAGAATTAATCCAATTGGATCAGTCAGTCACCTGACCAAAGGACTGTCCCTCAGGAAACAGATTCATCTTAAATCATCCTAAAGAGACCGGGGAAATACGTATTTCTCTAATGAGATAATGTGCTTTTCCTTCCCAGAAAGCCATCCCTGGTACAGTCACTTCAGGGCCACCCTGAGGTTTCTGGCTTTTCCTTCTCTTCTGTCTCTTTTGGATGCTGGCCAGAGCCCAAGGATGCTTTCGCTGGTCCTTTGGGCTTCCTTACTGTTCCTCCGAAGCTCTCTCTCCACCCTACCTTTTGGTCACGCAGCTGCTTGTCTGCTGTGTGCCTGACCTCCATCGCTTAACATCCAACCCAAGCAGTATGGCTCTCTCTTGTCCTGTTCCCAACCCCTCTCCCTGGCAACTGCCAGGATTTCCAGCTCACCTCCCCTGTTGCTTTTCTTCTAAACTCCAACAAGAATGTCTTTGAGCTTCCTTCAGATTCGACTCTTAAATTCTTTTATTAACATGACTGGGAGGGGACCCCAATTTCCCTAGAAACACATGACGCCCTAGGTAGGGCCCCCACACTTTCTGATAACAGTGTGATGGTGTCTCGTGCCTGTATTCCCAGCACTCTGGAGACCGTGGCAAGAGGATTGACGGGAATTTGAGACAGCCTGGGCTACCTTGTGAGTTTCAGGCCAGACTGGGCTACAAAATAAGACTCTCTCTCAGGAAGAAAGGAAATGGAGAAAGAAAGAAAGAAGAAAAAGAAAATAAGCTTCTCTCAGCCAGAGAAAGGAAGGTATGACAGACTTGACAGACGCACAGCCAACGGTAATTCCCCCAAGGAAAGCTCTCATTGGAATGCAGGGGAGGCAATGTCTACATACCAAGCTCATGCTCATATTTATTCAGTGAATTGAGACTCTCCAAAGAAATAAGAGTATGGTGAAGTGCATGACGGGCTTGGGAAGCAGGGCATAGATAGGAGCAGGGGGGTCTGTCCCAGAGGCAGCCCGATGGGTAATGTAGAGAGCAGAAAGGCCTGGGCAGTCGGAAACCTTCTCCTGTCTGGTAGGTGGGGAGGAGCGGATGACCTAGAGAAACATGAGCAGCTTCCACTTTCCTTATGTGACAAGTGGCCTCTATGCATCACTTTTAGTAAAGCTGATAGGGCTGACTTTAGGTGTGATGGGCTAAATGTTTTGATGCATTTTTATCTCATGTCCAAGCCACGCTGTCCTCCTCTTGCCCCCGTTCCCACTCAATGCCAACAAAATGCTCTTGGGTGACTGTCATAGCAGTGAGCTAAAGAATCAGAGAGAGAGGGTGCAGCTCTAAGGAGGGGGGCGAGTGGGGGGGTGACTCAGCAGTCTTGTTTTAAAGACTGCAGCTTTTCCCTCCCAGGGTGCTGGAATTCCCCAGTGGTTCCCAACTCTCCTTGGAATGCTGGCTTTAGCCCAAAATCCCAAGTCAGATGTGCCAGGTTTGGAACCCACAGGGGAAAGTGTGCATCACCTTTGGCTCGCTGGATTTCATGACAGTGACACACAGAGAGGCCTATAATTAAAGTAGGTCCAAAGTACACAGAGGCATGCGCGTTGACTTCTTTGGATTCAAGGCAATGCACTAATATTTCACAATGTAAAGTTTTCATAAAACTACAGAAATTGGACACGGTGACACACGCCCATGGTCCCAGAACTTGAGAGTCTCATGACAGAGAGTGGCAAGTTCAGGTCAATCCAGGCTCCGTGCTGAGGTTAAAGGTCATCCTATGATGAAGGAACAAGGCTGTGGGAACTCTATTTTTCAAGCATTTGTTCATTGGCTTGACTTGGTGGGGTTCTGGTTTTGCTTGTTTTCTTCCTTGAAAGAGGGAACAAAGTCACTGAGCCATGTTTATTCTTCTGATAGTCTGTAACAAACACTACGATATAAAATTAAGAAAGTTAATTACTGAACAAATTCAGTGCATCCGATGTTACATGATAAAGGAATGAGAGAAAAGAAAGGTGTTTACTTAATACACACACACACACACACACACACACACACACACACACACACACACTGTATTATTGACACATGTCATGACAGTCACTGTCCTCTTTTATGACTGATCATGTGAGTGTAACTCACACTTAACAACCACCTTCCTTCACTACCTGTTCAGTATGTTCTTTATTGTCACTGGTCAAGGTTTTACCGAGGACGATGGCATGCTCCGTTTTATTTGGAGTTTCCCATAGATCTTAAACATGGGGCCTGGTACACTTTAAGGGCCCAACTGCATTCCAGACTATTTCTTACCAAGGCTGGCTTTTTTTGTTGTTGTTGTTGTTGTTGTTGTTGTTCACTTATTTTGTTTTGAGATAGAGTTTCTCTGTGTAACAGCTCTGGCCGTCTTGGAACTCCCTCTGTAGACCAGGCTGGCCTCGAACTCACAGAGATCCACCTGCCTCTGCCTCCTAAATGCTGGGATTAAAGGCATGCCTTAATACCGCCCAGCTTGTTGGTTGAATTTTTGAGGCAGGATCTCATGTAAGACCCAGGCTGGCCTTGAACTTGCTATTGAATTGTAATCTAGCCCAATAGTTGAGTACAATAATCCCAGCTAAGAGAGCAAATCCATTTTTTAATCTGTTGACTCAGTCATGAGGAGCCTGAAATGGCTGGGTAGCATTCTTCCCTTTTATTTCATCAGAATCAGTGTGTGTTTCCTGGTAGAAACAGCCTTTCCTAGGCAACTAAGCCCTAGGCCAGCCAAGCATATGGCTTGGTAATAGGGAGCAAAGGCTTTTGCTAGTGCAGCAGTGAGCAGCCTCTCCCATTTTTACCCCTCGTACCTGTGAATGAACTCTGGCTATGAGCCATTATTGGGAGCTGATTCTGAACATACGCTGCCCTCTGGAGATGCTTGCCCCAGCCATGCAGTGAATTATCTTATAATGTATGATCTATGTGACTGTCTCCAAATGGCTTCTCCGGCTGGATCTGTGTCACGACCCTGTACCCTTAGCAATTCAGGAGGCCAAGGAAGGAGAAACACATGCCAAGGTCTTTACGGCCTATGGTGAGTTGAAGGACAGCATAGGCAACTCAGTGAGACCCTATCTCAAAATTAAAAAGTTAAAAAAAGAAAAGAAAAAAAAAAGAAATGCCTGGGATTTGGCTAAGCACTTGCCTAACAAACATAAGGCCCTAGGTTCAACTCCCACCCCCATAAATAATGAAAAAGAATTTTTTCATTAAAAATGAAAAATAAAACATTCTATAAACGTTTTCTGGCTGCTTCAAGGTTTGGGGGGGTGGGGGGGCATTTTAGGACCAGGAAATTCTAAACTTTTAAAATGCTTAATGAGCTCATTGCTGTATTTCTTTGAAGTGAGTTTTGGGGTCAGAATTCCTGTGAGGAATATCATGATTGTGGGTAAGGGACTCTAAAAGTCAACACATGGGTGTTTGGCTATGAAAGAAACCACCCACACATTGGGTGCTGATTCCAAACATATGCAGCCCTCTGGAGACCCTTGCCCTGGGGAATTATCATATAACATGATACATACGACTGAGTCCAAATGGATACTCTGGCAGGGTCTGTGGACACAAGCCTGGACTTTAAGAAATTCAGGAGGTCAAGAAGGAGGATTATAATTCTCTCATGGCCAGAAGCAGTGAAGCTGTGTCTGGTGTATGGGATGGGAAATATTTGTAGCATTCTGGAAGAAAAATACCATGTTCAGGCATACTGAAAAATCATTTAATAAAATTCAGCAGCCCTCTTTTCAAATTTCATATAGATCAAAAGAAGAAGAATATGTGGCTATTTTTGAAGAATGTATATGCCATGCACAATAGAGTGATCCAAATATCCATCGCCAGGTGAATGTATCAAAAAAATGAGATGCAGACATCTGATGCTATGAAAAGGAAAGAATGCTGAGCAAACATTACACGCCTGTGATTCCACCACTCAGAAGATGGAATCAGGAGGATCAGGACTTCAAGACGAGCCTCTGCTACATACAGAACTGGAGATCAGCTTGGGCTACAAGACATCCTGTCCAACAACAACAACAAAAAAAAAAAAATAAAAAGGAAATTCTGTTATATGCTATAACTTGAATGAATGAAGTTTGACTTAAGTATATTATGTTACATGCAATAAACTAGTTACATGGAACAGCAGTACATAATACCACAACACCCAGTGAAATGCAGCCATCTTAGCATACAACTGTATACCACAATGCTTGCACACAGACAAAGTTGCCTAACAATACACTTCTCAAAACGTTTCTCAGGGGCTGAGCAGTGGGTAAACGCTGTGCAAACCTAGTGACCTGAATTTGATTCCTAGAGCCCACGAAAAAAGTGGAAGGAGAGAACTGACTCCACAAAGTTGTCCTGTGACTTCTACTCGTGCTCTGTGTCATGTGCATGCATACATACAGATGCGCACAGACTAATAATAAACCAGGAATTTTTTGAGACATGATTTCACTATGTAGTCCTGACCGGCCTGGAACTCGATAAAGTAGACTGGTCTGATCTCAAATTCAAAGAGCTCTGCCTCCCTACAGAATTAAAGATGTGCACTCCCATGCCTGATCCATAAATGAGATTTTTTTTTAAATTAAAATACTCGTTTGTTAGGCAACATATGACTATGCTGTATGATGTCAAACGATACCCAAAATAAAACATTCATAGAAAAATTCACAGAAATGGAAAGAATGGTGGCTGCCAGGATGAAGGGCTGGGGTAATGGGGAGTTTTTAACAGGTATAGAGTTTTAGTCCTGCAAGATGGAGTTCTGTACATTAGCTGGGCACAGTGGCACATGCTTGTACTCCCAGCAATCAGGAGGTTGAGGCAGGACGATTGTGAATTCTTGGTCAGTCTGGGCTACATAGTGAAACTGTCTAAAAAATAGTTCTGCAGATTGATTGTATAATAATGGGAATATAGTTAATACCATTACCATTGGAATGTACACTTAAAAGTGGCTGCTATGAGACTGGGGTATAGTTCAGTGTTTGCCTCACAGGCATGAAGCCCTGGGTTTGATCCTTAGCGAATAAACTGGAGATGGTGATGCACATCTGTAATATCGGCACTCACGAGGTAGAGGCAGCAGGATCAGAAGTTCTGGGTCATCCTTGGCTATATAGCAAGTTGAAGAGTAGCCTCAGCTACAGAAGACCCTGCTCATAAACAAACAAGAAACCAATGCCCCTGCAAAAGAATAGAAAACTACCAATATATATATTTTTCATATTTACTAAAAAAAATCAAAGGAATATGAAACACCAACCTAATTGGTCTTAACAATAAAAACCCAGAATCAGATATTGAGGGTGAAAACTGAAAGATCAGAGAAGTAGAACAGCCAGCCACTGAAGAGTTCTTACCTCTATCAGACTGAAGCAAGGAGATCCTGTCTCTACCCACCTCCCAAGTGCTGGGATTAAAGGCATGCACCGCCACCATTTGGCTCTGTTTCTCTTTTAGATTGGTTCAATCTTGTGTAGCCCAGGGTGGCCTTGAACTCCTGATCTTCCTGCTTCCTCCTCCCAAGTGCTGGGATTAAAGGTGTGAGCCATCACTGTCTAGCCTCTATGGTTAACTAATGGCTAGCTCCACCCTTTGATCTCCAGGCAAGCTTTATTTGTCAGAACACAAACAAAATATCATACAACAGAAATAGAAGGATATTTTTCTTGATATGCTAAAGATTGCCATGGCAGAAACTGCACGTTGGCATGCTATACAAAGAACACTAAGACTAAGCTTTAAAACTAAACAACAACAAACCCTCCACTTTTCAGATTCTGGTGGCTAGGGTTTAAGACTTGGTTGGGTCCCACCAAACAGCAGTAGTCCTGTGGGACTCTGGAAGGAAATCACAAGAGAGAGCAGGTGAGAAAACAGCTGTCCCACCAATGCGGACTGTGCAGAAGTAGCATGGTCTTCAGCCAGCTGCAGAAACAGTAGTTTATTATTTTGAAAGATTACTCTTTTTGGAGAGAGAGAGAGAGAGAGAGAGAGAGAGAGAGAGAGAGAGTCTTACTATGTAGCCCTGGCTGGTATGGAACTCAGAGATCTACCTGTGTCTGTCTCAGGAGTTCTGGGATTAAAGATGTGCACCACCATGCCTGGCCTTATTTGTGTGTGTGTGTGTGTGTGTGTGTGTGTGTGTGTGTGTGTGTGTGTGTGTGTGTCTGTGTCTGTGTCTGTGTGTGTAGGTGGCCATGAAGGCCAGAAGAGGAAATTGGATCTTTTGGAGCTGGAGTTACAAGTGGTTATGAACTAGCCAATATGGTCGCTGGGAACAAAGCTCAGGTTCTCTAAGCAGCAGCAACACTCTTTTTAAATTTATTTTCTAAAAAAAAAATTTTTGCCTTATTGCCTGTCTGTGCATCACCTGCAGGTAATGCCCAAGGAGGCCAGAAGAAGGCATTGATTATCTTGGGACTGGACTTACAGATGGTTGTGAGCTGCCATGTGGGTGCTGGGAAAAGAAACTGGGTCCTCTGAAAGATCAGACAGTGCTCCTAACTGCTGAGCCATCTCTCCAGCCCCCAACAAGCACTCTTAACCAATGAACCATCTTTCCAACCCCTTCAGATGACTTTTTTGATTCAACAGCTCTCCACATCAGTGATGGACGCATTACAAATCCGGTCAAGGCAGAATGGCTAAAGGGTCCATTCTGGAGTATTCTGGATTCTTGATCTCATTTCCCCTGACTTTATGAAAAGTTTGGAGGCAGCGTCTATGTATTTCTATAAAAATCATTGCAAGGGGTGGTGACAGGAAATCAGAAGAGAAAGGCGCTTGCCTCACAAGTCTGGTACCTGAGTTTATCCTTGGAACCCACAGTAAGGTGGAAGGGAAAAAATGTTGCCACAAAGCTGTTCTCTGATACACACACACACACACACACACACACACACACACACACACACGTGTGCACACATGCACACATACACTAAATAAATATAAAGAAAACTATTGCATTCCAGAAAATAAAATATTTCATTTTTGAAAAAAAAACCAAGCAAATATCAAACAAACAAAACCCCCACAGGCTATTTAAACTGGGGATTTAACGCATTGGGTGACACGCTTGCCAAGCATACATGAAGTCCTGGGTTCAATCCATACTACTACTAAACAAAACTCCTGCAACAAATAAAAAGACTTAAACTGGCCACATTTAATCCACTTATTTTTTAAAGAAATTTTCCCCCTTTTAATCAGACAATAACTAGGTAGAAATGTAATTTTAAAATCCCATCCCAGTATATACAACATTTTATTAATTTTAAATATGCAGAGAGGTTTTTCTGTCATGAATTCAAAGAAATGATTAGTATTTTCTCTCTAGCAGTCAACTTCAGTGGAATGAATTCTAAGTCTTCTTGAGATCATATTTAGCTAGCTGTCAGTAAATTTGAATGATAAGGCTGTATAGCTGAATCACATAAGTGCCTTGATCATAAATAATGACTATACATCTGCATTTTTGAAAGTCAAACTCCCTAACAATATCTGTACATGTGCATGTATGGTTTCGTGATAGCAGGACCCAAAGCATATCATTTATATTTGCTACTCTCAAAATTTCCATGCTTAAAGTTGAGAATAACCATCTCCTGGTGAATTTAAAATGACTTGAAGTAAAATAAAATCAAATCCTATTCCAGGGCCAGAAAGATGTCCCAGTGGGTAAAAAGGCTTGCTGTTCAGCCTGGCATCCTTAGAAATTCAAGTGGACTAAAATACTCATGAGCATGATTATCAACAATGGTTGTTGCTCTCCTGATATGCCACGGAATCTGCAAAACATCATTGAAAGACATGAAAGTCAAGTTTATAACCTCGTGGTAGAGCACTTGGCTGAAGAAGGTGCAGAAGAAACACCTTGGAGGTAGTAATGCTCGATTCCCAGCACCATAGGAATAAATAAATAACCTTTACAAATGGAAAGATAGTCTATGTTCAGAAGGCAATCTGTGTGTGGTGACACAAGCCTATTTTGCAGACAAAACAAAGCAATCTCTATAAAAGAACATTGTTGGGACACTTTGGTGAAATCTGAACAAAGTCGCAGACTAGTTGATACTCTTTATCAATGTCTGAATTTAAAATGTTTACTCTTTTACATAAGTAAACTCAACCCTGGTATAACAACTGTAATCCCAGGAAGTGGCATGTGAAGGCAGGAAGATCAGAAGTTCAATGTCATCTTTAGCTACAAAGTGATTTTGAGGTAAGCCTGGGCTTCGTGAGATACCCTACCCCCCACTACACACACGGAAAATAATACGACAAAAGTCCCGTCTAAGCTGACATAGTGACACACACACATACACACACCTTGTCGCTTTAAAGAAAATTGACCTTGCTTTCTTTCATTCGCAGCTCAGAATTGGGTTGTCGTGTTCAATCAAAAATCGTGTTGAGGGTTTGATTAGGTTGCATTGAGTTCTATGCTATCAGTTTGAGGATCTATTACTGTTTGAATCAAATGGAGATTTTTGCAGAAAGTTGGACTCTGGTGATGCTGGCAAATATAGCAAGGGCAAAGAACAGGCTTGTATGTTATGACGATCCTGTGATCATTCCATTTAATTCATTATTCATTAATAACGTACCCTGCTTCCTACCACCTTTGCAAACTGGGAGGAAAACGGTGAGAGTCCAGGATGAGTGTTAACCGGCAGGCATTCCGTGCTCTTCTCAATCGGTGTTTTCTCCGGCGTGTTTCCAGAGGACACACTATTTGAAACAATGGAATTGAAGGGAAGAAGGGATGAGAAAAAAAAAAGGATCAAGTAAAGAATGCAGGTTGGATATGTATGCATCAGAGGGAGGCCGTACATTTTGTAATGGCTGAAGCTGGTATTCTTAACTCCCGTGGGACAGGAACTTCAAGGACAGGAATCCGGACTGGAGGCTGTAGAGAAGTGATATTTAAGCTGGGGGTGAAGGGGGGTGGAACGCAGATTGGGTGTGAGTTCCTAGAGTACCAGAGGGTCTGAGGTGGGACGGTGCTGCCCGGAGTGGAAGAAAAAAGTTACAGGTATTCCAAACACTTGGAACAAACAGCACGTGCACGAATCAGTGATGGGTGCGCGGGAGGCAAGAGGGACAGATGCATTTGGAGAGACAACGAGTTGGCGCGATTATGCAAATCGATGAGTCCCAGGTTTAAGGACTTCTGGACTTTGTCCCGGGACACCGGTGGATACTCTTGAACAGAAACGTGGTCGCTAGCTCCCAGGCGGGCTTCCAAGATGACTGCGGCTGCGGTGGAGGAAACCAGGTGGTCCTGTGTCCCGGCCAGCGGGGCCACCCTGGCACCTGCAGGGGGCGCTGTCAGGGCCGAGCGTCCTCCCCGCCCACCCCCACCCCCACCCCCGCCCCTGGTCGCTCCAGGTCCGATGCGCTCGGAACTCGGCTACTCTGCCTGGACGCTCCTGCCTCGGGATGCGACGAGCGAGCCCCGACGCACCCCGGTGCGTCACCTCCGCTCTGGCAGCGAGGCAAACGCCTAGCACCGCGGAGTGGCGCCCGGGGGAGCCTCTGCGCTTGCGCCGCCAGTCGGCCGAGCTCTGCGCGAAAACGCACGCGTTGGAGTTCGGGGTTGCTGGCTGCCGCCAGGCGTTTGCTTTTGTCCTAAGAGAGGCCGGCAGGCCGTGGACAGTGGCTCGAGAGCTCCGCGACTTCAGCGGCGCTGGCTTCCCCTCTTGCAATTCCCCTAGGAAGCAGTGGAGCCTCTTGTTCCCTTGTCTTGCAGCCAGAGCTTCACACTGGTGGAAACCTGACCTGGCCGCTAAACTCGACAACCCATCATGTTCCTAGGGCCTGTTTGGTTCTGCACTTAAATCAGATTCCTAGGGGAAGGGAATCCTGGAGCTCAGTTACCAATCCTTTAGTGCTCTCTGACACCTTGAAGTGAGTAAATGTAGATCTGCTTACACAATCTCAAAGATCACCTGTTTTTTTTTTTTCTTTCTTTCTGCGACAACTTTAAAAAATATATATTTTTTTAGACAGGGTCTCACTCTGTAGCTCTGGCTGTCCTGGAACTCACTATGTAGACCAGGCTGGCCTTGAACCCCACAGTGATTCACCAGCTCTGCCTCCTGAGTGCTGGGATTAAAGACTAGCGTCGCTAAGCCCGATAACTCCTTGTGTTTATACTGGAAGTTTCTTCCATGCAACCTTGATGCCTTTGGAACAATGCCTCCTGCTGTGCACACATACTAAATCCGGTGGTGCAATAGTGAACTGCATACATGAAAGGACTGATCTTTTGGTATTTACATCCTAGTGAGGGGAGATCACGGAGAAGAGACGACCGAGTAAGTGCTAGGAAGGAGTTACATAGGACACCTGGTAGTTAATTAAACTCATCAGAAAAGGCCTCTTGGAGGTAATAATGTTAAAACTAGCCACGTGAACAGCTAGATGCTCCAGACTGGGAAAAGGGTAAAGCCATGGAAGCAGGAGTGTTGTTTTCCAGGATTAGACAAGGCCAAGTGTGACTAGAGCGAGAGGAACTGTGATTGACAGTTGTGAGAAAATGTTGAGTGTTTTAAGTAGGAGTCAGGTGCATAGCTTTGTGCAGAACTTTAAAGTGTATATTCTTTAGTTTTTGAGATAGCATTTCACGTAGCCCGGGCTATCCTGGAACTCACTGTGTAGCTGAGATTGGCCTGGTACCTCTGCTTCTACCTCCCTCTCCCAAGAAATAGTTTTCTATCGAGGGCTGATTTGGTTCAGTCACTTTGGACCACACAAACCAGTTGTTGAAAATAACTGATACGTTGTTCTCTGAAACTCTTTTCCAACTCTTCCCCAGGCTATAGTTCAATGCCTCTCTCTTTAAACATTTTATTTTGTGTGTAGTTTGTCTGCCACTGAACATGTATGGAGGCCTGAAAACAGCTTTTGGGAGTCAGTTTTTCTCTTTCTACTGTGTGGGTCCCTGAGGCAGAACTCAGGTTCTCAGGCTTGGTGACAAGTGCCCCTTATTGCCAGCGCCATCTCCCCAGCAGGTCCGCTCTGCTGACTTATTACAAAGATGGTTGGTTTGTGGATAGACTTCGAAATATCATCTTAAACAGGTCCAAAGGGTGGGGGATTAAACGAAAGATGTAAACCTGTGTGTGTATTACAAAAGGGACAACGTGAAGATTTCATTCAGATTCTAGGAGGTCGTCTAAAGATTAAGAACGGTGGTTTCAAACATCTTTCACCTGTGAGATCTTGTTTATTGTACCCCGAAACAGCAGGACATGATGTCAGTTTGAGCCCAGGCTGGTTCTTCGAACTATCTTCTCATCTATGAAATGAAAACTCTGAGAACTGAAACGACACTTTACCCAGAAAGCGTTCGATGATAAAGCATAATGTGCTACAGAGTTGCACAATGCCACTCTCGTAAGCGTCTGCATCCTAGGGATGGAAGGACAATTCATAGAGACTGCGTCTATAGCATTCCGGGGTCTTCATGTCTCTATTCTGGGTCGTGTACCAGGTGAAAAAACAAAACAAACAAACGAACAATAAAACGGTCTTTCAGAAGCTAATCATGCAGCTGAAGCCATAAAAGATACAAAGCAGGGTGGACTAAGCCCGTAAATAAATGCCGTGGGTTTGAGTAGACGCATGATCAATACATAATCCACGTCTACGTTTTCCTTGTTATGGAAACAAGGCGATCTCTCCTCTCACCCGGCAAACACTGAGCAGTAGTTTTTGTGAGAAGGAACCTATTTTGTGTGTGTGTGTGTGTGTGTGTGTGTGTGTGTGTGTGTGTGTGTGTGTGTGTGTGCAATCTGTTTAGTAGACAGTGCATGCTCAGGGCACTCCTTATCTTCACGTTGGGAACAAAGTACACACACCCCCTTTTTCTGAGACCCAGGGCCCAGGATCTCCCGGAGCGGGACGGGCTGCTCCCGGCCTGCCGGACCACACAAAGGGGGCGCTTTGCCTGCTCGCTACGCCCCCACGCCCAGGCCCTCGGGTCCGGGGTTCGCCTGCAGGGTCCCTCGGCCCCGCCCCTGCAGTGCCCTCCCAGCCTCTTCTTGCGCGCGCCCCTCCTCATCCGCGGCGAGCCGGAAAACCCGGAGCGGCCCGGCGGCGCATGCTCAGTCGCGGGCAGGTTCAGTTGGCTTAGTAGGAAGCTCCAGCGCTTACACCGGCGGCGGCGGCGGCGGTGGCGGCAGCGGCGGCGGAGCGGTCGGGTTCCACCAGCAGCGACCTCGGGCCCTTCCCCGCCCCCGGCCGACCCCGGGCCCCGGCTCCGCCCCGCTCCGAGCCTCGCGCTCGACTTCCCCGCAGGCAGGCGGACGGGCGCCACCGGCCCGAGCGGGTCCCTCCACGCGCCGTCCGTCTCTCGGCGGCCCAGGCCGTGCGCCCCGGGGAAGCGCAGCCCGGGTTGCGGGCGGCGGCGGAGGGCGGCCCGGGGCGGAGAAGCGCGCGGCGGCGGCGGCGGCGGGGGTTAGGGGGGGGAGAACCTGCCCCGGGGCGGTGGTGCGGGATGCCGCCGCCGCCACCGTCGGGCTGCGGTGGTTCTCGGCGGGCGGCGCGCGTGTCCGGTGGGTGTCCGGCCGCGGGCCTCGCCCCCCAGCCGCCTCGCCAGCGCTAGCCGGGCCGCGCGGAGCCCCGAGGGGGGCCGGGCTGTGCGCGGGCTGCGGCCCTGCTCCGCGCCGCCGGCCGCCGCCCCTCCGCCCGCCCCGAGGCGCCCCGCGGGCACCATGCAGGCGCAGCAGCTGCCCTACGAGTTCTTCAGCGAGGAGAACGCGCCCAAGTGGCGGGGGCTGCTGGTGCCGGCGCTGAAAAAGGTAGGGGCGCCCGAACCCGCTTTCCCGGCCGCGGTCCGCGCGCGGGGCTGGGCGGGCGAGGGCGGGGAGGCGGGGCGCGCGCACCGCCGTCTTTCTCCCCGGTCGCGGGGCTCCGGGGGGGAAACGGCACGGGAGGCGAGGTGCCCCCCGCGCCCGGCTGCTCCGGCTGTTGACACTCGCCCGGGGTGCGTGGGAAGGCCGCACACAGTCGGGGAGGGTTGGCCCGGATAATCCGAGCGCGGAGGCGACGGCTGGAGGAGCCTCGGTTTACCGTGGAGGTCAAAGAAGGCCACACACTGCCTACCTTCTGGGTCTTACCGACCTGCGGTCAACCTCCCCGTTTTAGGAGTCCAGGGCGCTCGGACTGGCTCGAGAGTGCCCTGGCCACAGTGCTTGCCTAAGTAATTGCGAGGTAGCCTGCCAGCCAGAACATGGCCTGCTTGGCTTTGCTCGCCCTCGGTCATAACTCCCCGTTCACTTGACACTCCCCCACCCCCATTACAAGGGTGATGCACATGCCACTGTGTTCAGATGGGTTCTTCTGGGGAGTCTGAGACTCCCCGAACCCCGGTTCGGTTTGGCGTTTTGCATTTTTTTTTTTTTAAGACTTCGTGTGTTACTCTGAGTTTGCCAGAGGTTAAGGTAAATTATTTGGAAATGTTGCTACATTTTCAAAGCTCCTAAAGCAACATTGTGAACCGTCGATGGTTTGGTTCGAGCATTTTGAAGTTTTAAGCCTTTGTATGTTACTTTTTTAGTTTTGCTAGTGGTTAAAGTTCTCGGGAAATGTTGCTACATTTTAAGGGCTTCCAAAGCAACACTGTGACTTTGTAAACACTGTACTAAGTCAGACATCTGAAACAGGGGTGTTTGAATGGATTTAAAGCAACCAGATTGTTTTTGCTCTCATTTGCCTTACCTGTAAAAATTGCTTTGCTCTTCCAATAGTTTTAATCTCGATTTCTTCTTGCTCAAATATTTTTCATGCTATGTTGCTAAAGTACAGTTTTGTTTCTATTGAGAATTGAGAGTGTTTGCTGTACCATTATGTGGAGCCTTTCAATTTTACCAGAGAGTTTTGAAAGGTGTTTCATAGTCCTCAAAGGTCAGCAACTTTTAGCTCCTCTGTCCTATTCACCTTCCCCTCTTGGTATCTTATGATGGAAACTGCTTTGTTGGAAGACTTTGCTTTTATTTTTCAGATTTAGGTTACTGGTTTTTATTCTCAAATGTCTCACTGTTTGCAAACCTCTGTGGTGTTTTCTAAGGAAATCAAAGAGACCGCCTTGTCCTGCATACTTTGTTCACATGGGCTTTACCTGCAGACTTGACTGTTTAGCTTGTAGGAGGGATGCTAGAAGCTTGGTGTCTTGACAAGATGAGACAGAAAAGTTTATTTATATGTATAAAAACCCTCACAGGACATTACCATTTGGGGTGTTTGGCTTAAAAGCAAGTAGCTACTATTCTAAGGAAACCTCCAAAATAACACTTGAGAATCCTTTGAAGTGGAAGAAGCATTGTAGACATTGGAAGACCTCTCTAACCTGCCACATGGGTGGCCCTTGCTGAAACGTATCCACAGACGCATTTTGTTTGGCTGGCATTGTGGTGTTTTTGTTTTTCAATTTATGTGATTAGTCGCCAGTATCTTAAAATAAGAAATATTGCATATGGTCTGAATTCCTATTTTTCTTGAGTTATAGACAGTCTTGCCATGCATTTCCACACAATAGTAAATTGCTAGAGTTGTGAATGGCTGCCTTCTTTAGAAAGGCTTGTTTCCAGTTTGCCACAGCATTGCTCATGTTCTGTAGCCTCGCAGTTGGTTGGTTTTCCACTTGCAGCAGAGATATCCCTGCAGAAGTGATGTGTTTCCATCTGCTCTCTAAGATGTAATGCTCTCCCCTCATTTAAATTCTCACCTACAATGCTCTTAAGACCCCTAAGACAAGGTTGGACATATTTCTCATAATCTGAATATGCTGTTGTAGCTTAAAATTATTGAATTATCATCTGTGTTCTGGGCATTTCATGTAGATGTGTCCTTGGACATTTTGTGTGGGTGTGTCCTTATCTTGAACTCTTTCTTCAGACTTTAAACTACTTGTATAATGCCTAACTTGGCCTTTTCTTACCACAGGCTTTTTGGACCGGCTGTTCCTTTTATCTGGTCTAATACTACGCTACCTCAGAGATTTTCTCAAACCCTCAGGGCTGAGTTGGATAGCGCTCCATTGTTTCCTCCTCGCATCCTATCCTAACTCAGCAGTGAATGTGAAGTTCCAGTTTACTTGTCCATGTTCTCACTCCCCATCTAGAGACTAGGAATGTTATCTTACCCTATTGGACTTCCTATATACGGGCTGTGCCTGACACCTGTTAGGACTCATTTTGAACAAGTGCCTTTGTTACTTTGAGTTTGTCAGAGGTTAAAGTAGATTATTTGGAAATGTTGCTACATTTTCAAAGCTCCTAAAGCAACATTGTGACTTAGTAAATCTTCAAACTGTCTTCCCTCTTTTGGTTTGGTGGTTTGAATTTTTAGCCTTTGTATGTTACTTTTTGTTTGCCAGTGGTTAAAGTTATTTGGAAATGTTGCCAAGTGCGTAAAGGGATACTCAAAATAAAACTGCCCCCCCCACCACCATTTTTTAACTTCGTGGTTAATGGCTTTAGAATTTTATTTGTTTGGCTCAAAACTCTGAAGTCATCTCTGCCTCCTCTCTGTGTACTATTGTCCACCTCCAGGCAAAAGCCTTATGTTTATCAACCTCTAACATGCTTTTGTAATCTACTCTCCTAACTGCTTGGAGTTTCCTCTCCCGGATTACTGTGATAGCCTCCCAACTGGGTCCCTTGCCCCAGCCCACTTGCCTTTACATATTTCAGAAGTTATAATATACTTTTGAAAGTGTTAAACATTTGTTCAGAATTGTCGATGTCCTTTGAGTTAAAATGTAGTTTTTGGCATGGAATTTATAAGATGGTTCTGCCTTGATCTTCCTATTTGATTTCTTATAAAAAAATCTTTCTAGATAGGACTGCTACTTTTCCTGAGTGTATTTATTAGGCCCCACGTTATCTTTCCTACATTTGTCACATCCCACCAATACATGATGCTTGTCTCAGAACAAGTATTTGCCTTTGGCACTAAGGATAAATTGCATAATTAAAAAAAAGACTAAGTGGAAGGTGGTAGTGGGTATGTCTGGAAAAAGAACTCATTTTTGTTTTTTAGACAGTCTCATCCTGTAGCCCAGACTAGTCTTGAACCTGCAGCTTAGCTGTCCTGGTTCATTTGGGGTCATAAATATGGGCTAGCACTTGTGGCCAATGAGGGGTTTTAAGTAGGAAGTAAGACTTGATTTGAATTTTAGAAACTTCACTTTGGTCAAGGGAAGGGAAGAATGAGACTTAGGTAAGGGAGAGAAGCTGAAGCCTGGTGTACTAAGTTCATCTAAGAGGCGATGCACATTTGGATTAGGATGGATGCTATATGAGCACTATTGGAAAGGCAGACCTGTCAGGACTCAGCACCTCACTAATGATTGCAGGAATGTTAGGAGGTGGGAAGAATCTTTTTGGGTTGCTTGTAGATAGTCACTGGACTTTGGCGTGGAGAGGGGAGTGGCATGATGAGAAGATTTGGATCATGTTGGTTTTAAAGGCCTTTGAATTGTCCAGGCAGATTTCTCTGGTTGGCAGCTTGGTTTTGATACCTGACCAGCAGATCTGGAAGTCTGAGATAGAAACCTAGATGAGGTCGGTGTCTACAGAAAGCCTTATGTATGAGTCAAGTTTGGTAGTACAAGCCTGTTATCCCAGCTACTCAGGAGATGAATGCAGGAAAATGAAACATTGAAGGCCAGCCTGGACAACTTCTGCAAGAACTTGTCTCACAATAAAAAGTAATAAAAGGCCTGGGGCTGTCGCTCAGTGGTAGAGTAGTGGAGGGCAAACCTAGTGTGTATGGGTTCAGTCTCCATCACTGACAAATCTACGTAGGGATATTTGTAGTAGGTCTGTTCAGCTCCAAACAACAATCTCAATGTCCATTTGTCTATTTGTAATCAACAAAGAAATGAATGAACAAATTGTATATAGCCGCATAATGGAATCAAAGGGAATGTGGGTTACTGATATACATGGCAATGTGGCCAGCCCATTTAATAACCGACAAAGCTAAACTAAAACTGCATGTTCTGCATTACTGTACTTTGATAAAATTCTAGGAAATACAAACTAATGGCGAGCATTGGTTATTATAAAGACAGACTTTTAGGTTAGGTGTGCTGACAGAAGCCTGTAATCACAGCATCTGAGAAGAGGGCAGAGGGTAAGGAGTTAAGGTCATTCTTAGCTACATAGGGAGTCCGAGGCTGAAAGAACAGGAACAAAGCCAAAGAGAGACTTTTATGCTAACTTACCTTAGCTGTGCTAATGGTGTTACATGTTGGTGTGTGCTAGGTCCTGTCGGATTCTACAGTTGAGACAGACACCGCTTACTGTTGACTAGTTTCTCAAAGAACACCACTATAGCTGTCCTCTTAGACTATGACTGCCCCACCATCCTGGCTTTATCACATGCTTTCCACCTACTTCCCATCAGTCTATCGTTCTGTCTTGAGGTAGTCTGGAACTCACTATGAAACCCAGGCTGGTCTCAGACTTGTAACATCTGTCCTGTCTCAGCTCTTCCTCCTCAGTGAGAGCTGCTCTGTCCAGCTTATCTGATTTTTCTTTTTTTAAGACAGGATTTCTCTATGTAGCTCTGGCTGTCCTGGAACTCACTATGTAGACTAGGCTTGTGCCAAACTCACAGAGATCGGGGTGTACCACCACACTTGGCACTTATCTGATATTCTGATGAATTTTATAATTGCTGGTATAAGCACACTTTATTCCTAAATGCTTCAACCTGCATCAGTAACTAGAAATCAATAGCTTTTTTACAGTTCCTTCTGTTTTTATAAGAAGTTTATGCAGTGGATATACAGATGTTATTTGTTCTACTTAATGAGTGTCTACTATTAAAGTCTCTACTAAAGTATGGAACATTACCTTGGCTCTTAAAGTTCCCTTCATACCCTTCTAATCAAGTCCTGCCCCTCCTCCCAGAGATAGCCACTGTTGTAACCTTTCATCATCCCACCAGAGGTTAATCTTATCTGCTCTGGAACATCATGTAAATGGATTTAAGTAGTGCATATTTTTAGTGAGGCATTTGAGATTATGCTTTAAGAATTCAGTCCTTTTTTCCATCACGTGATTATATCACGGTTTGTTTATCTAGTGGATGGATATCTGATGCTTTAAATTTGTAGCTATTAATAAAGTTGTCATAAATGTTCTTTTAAAATTTTGAAAATTGCATTGATATGTTTGTGCATATGTGCGCATGCATGCATGAATGTGGAGGTCAGAGGACAACTTGCATGAATCTGTTCTTTCCTCCTGCCATGTGGATCCCTGAAATCAAACTCAAGTGAGCCATTTCAGAGGTTCAAATGTAACTCAGACTGGCCTTGAACTACTGATCCTCCTGCCTTCACCTCCTAAATGTAGGAGTTCTAGGTGTTCACATTCAGCTTCTGTGGTTCTTGTACAAGTCTAGTTATAAACACCTTTCATTACTTGGACAGTAATACCAAGAGACATGGCTTATAGGGTAGGTAGGTAGGTAGATGATAGATGATAGATAGATAGATAGATAGATAGATAGATAGATAGATAGATAGATGATAGAGATAGATAGCGAGATTGATGATAGAGATAGATAGATGATAGAGATAGATGATAGAGATAGATAGATAGATAGATAGATAGATAGATAGATAGATAGATAGATAGATAGATAGATAGATATTTATGAGGAATTGCTAGACCTTTTTCCAACATGGTTGTACCATCTTACATCATCATTGATAGATGGTAGTTCCTTGCCAGTATTTGGGGTTACTAGTCTTTAATTTTAGTGGTTTGAAGCACTAGCTTATTTTACTTAGCTTTGTGTCATCTTGTAAATAATCATATTGATCACCTGTTTATACCCTTTTTTGGTCTCTCTCTCTCTCTCTCTCTCTCTCTCTCTCTCTCTCTCTCTCTGTGTGTATGTGTGTGTGTGTGTGTAGGTCAGAGAACAACTTAGAGGAGTTGATTCTCTCCTTCCACTCTGGGTTTCCAGGATCAGATTGAGATCATCAGGTTTGGCAACAGATACCTATATCCTCTGAATCACCTTGTTGGACCCTGCTTTCATATTCTTAATAGTCATTCTTGTATAATCCTTTCCACAGTGTCTGCTTAACTCTTTTGTGCCCCATAAAACATTGAATTATTTTTTAAGATGCTTTATATATTCTATCCTTTTGATAATGTGTTTTATGATTTTTTTTTTTTTTTTTTGGAGACAGGGCCTCATGTAGCTCTGGCTGGCCTTGAACTCATGATCCTCACAACTCCACTCCCTGAGTGCCTACATCATAGGTGTGTACTACCATGCTGGGTATGGATATTTTCTTCTAGCCTATAACTTGCAGATTTACTTTTCTAGTAGTGTTTTTTGACAATTAAGTTTCAACTATCCATCCCTCCCTTCCTTCCTCCCTCCTTCCCTCTCTCCCTCTCTCCCTCTCCCCCTTTCTCCCTTTCTCCCTCCCTCCCTAACTCCCTCCCTCCCATCCATCCCATCCATCCCATCCATCCATTGTCTCAAGTAGCCTAGGCTGGACTTGAACTTATTATGTAGCAGAGGCTGGCTTTGAACTCCTTATCCTCCTTCCTCCACATCCCAAATTCTGGGATTATGAACCTGTGTCACCATGCCTTCTTTGTTTTTGCTATTTAAGGTTTCACGCTGTAGCTCAAGTTGGCCTGAAATTCACTACAGCCCAGGTTGACCTTGAACTCATAGTCCTTTTGCTTCTACTGTACAAGTGAGCCACCCAAGCCAGCTAGATAGAAATTTTGAAGAATCACTGTGTACTTCCCTGGAGCATAATTAATCAATTAATTGAGAACTAACCTGTTGGCAGTAAATCCGTGTAGGAGATTTTTGTCGTCGTTTGTAGAAGGGATGATGGTGGCCTTGACTACAGCAATAGCTGTGGGGACAGAGAAAGTGGAACAAATTTTTAGAGATTTAGAAGCATATTGGTGATTGATGGACAGGACAGTAAGAGGCATCATAGAAGATTCCTAGGTTTATGATTTCAGGGTCTAAATGGTGATGGTGATGAAGGCAGAAGGAAATAAAAGGAAAGTACATTTGGAAGGAAATAAGAAACCATCGAGGGGAGAGAACAAGGGAATCCGTGGCTGATATGTAGAACTGAATTGTATTGTAAAATAAAATTAAATTAAATTAAAAAAAAAAAAAAAAGAAACCATCGAGATGGCTCCTAAGGTAAGGTGCTTGCCACCAAGCCTGATGGTCTGAGTTAGATCCCTGGACCTGCATGTTGGCAGAACAGACCCAACCCTACAGGTTGTCCTTTGACTTTTTTAGGCACAGACCAGGGTGGGATGGGTGGGTGGGTGGGGTAGATGGATGGAGAGAGGTAGATAGATGGATCATAAAAAAGTAAAGAACCCTCAGCCCTCTGGGGATGAGAACCAGCATGGAACTATGGAAGAAGAAACTTACACTTTTGGGGTAGCCAAATTGCCAAAAACAGAATGCCTTCTTGTTAGACTCTCCTCAGTAGCAGCAGGTAAGTTGTACCTGATGATTGTAATGATGTCCTTCAAAGTACAGTTCACAGTTTATACCCCCAACAAAGGCTTTCTCCCACAGCTACACACCCTAAGTAGCATGTCTGTGCTACTGGTGTTATATTTAGGAAGTGGTCTCCTGTGCCAGTGCGTTCAAGAGTACTTCCTACTTTCTCTTCTATCAAGTTCAGAGTAACTGGATTTATGTTTGAGATCTTTGATCCACTTGGACTTGAGTTTTGGCACATAATTTTAATCTCAGCACTCTGGAGGCAGAGGCAGACAGATCTGTATGTGTTAGAGGCCAGCCTGGTCTACATAGCAAACTCAAGATCAGCCAAGTATACATAGTTCCTTTTCTGCTTTATTTCACACCCACGCACATGCTTGCGTGCTTGCATATGTACATGTGTGCGTGCATACACTTACATGCGTGTTTATGTCGTGCGTGTACGTGCATGCACGTGTGTGCTTGCGTTTATGTGTATGCGTGTACGTGCGTGCTTACGTTCGTGCGTGCTTACATTCATGCGTGCTTACGTTCATGCGTGCTTACGTTCTTCTGAATGTACTTGCATTCATGCGCGCATGCGTGCTTGCATGTGTGCGCATGCGTGCGCATGCGTGCGTGTATGTTTGCATCTGTTCACTTCGTGCATGTATGCTTGCATCTGTGCATGCGCACAGACGGGTGTCCACTTAGGCATGAAAGTGTGTCGGTGTGTGTCTGTGTATTGGTGTGTGTGTCGGTGTGCCTGCTCTGCAGCGTTCGTAAGGAGGTCAGAGGAGGGAGTTCTGTTGATGTTGAGATGGTCTTACTGTGTGGACACGGCTGAGCACTGGGAATAAAAGTGTGTGCTCAGAGAAGCAAGCCCGGTGATCTGAGTTAGTTCACCAACTCCTACCAGTTGCCCTCTGACCTGGATGTGCACACACCCAGGTATGTTATGGCTGGCTACGCATATACGCACAACGCACTAGGTAAGAAATAACTGAATATAAAAAGTAGTTCTGCCGGGTGGCGGTGGCGCACGCCTTTAATCCCAGCACTCTGGAGGCAGAGGCAGGCGGATCTCTGTGAGTTCGAGGCCAGCCTGGGCTACCAAGTGAATTCCAGTACAGGCTCCAAAGCTACACAGAGAAACCCTGTCTCAAAAAAACAACAAAAATAATAATAATTCTGAAACTGTTGAATCAAATTCCACACTAAAATAGTGCTGACTAAAATATTTGCTTATATTTCAAAAATTTGGAATTTCCTGTTATCATCAGAAAGATTTTATAAAGATATAAAACCTTTATTCCGTGTAGATGTGCGTGTGTGTGTGTGTGTGTGTGTGTGTGTGTGTGTGTGTGATAGCACAAATAGTATCTATACCTAAAGAAAACAGGCTCCCCCATTGTGTCTAGCACATCTTGGTCATTTCAGGATTTAAATGTAATTATATGGTAGTAGAATCCAATCAGAATGAAAGGACAGATTTTCTTCCAAAGTTTTAACTGATTGCTCCCAAACAACTGGCTAATTAAATTCTGACTAAAAGCATGGTTTGATTTCACTTCAATGAAACGAGAAGAGAAAAACCATACTAAACTACTGTTCATGCCTTTGTGTGAGGTCTTTTTCTTATTTTGAAGTTTGTCTTGGTTTCTCATTGCTTGATGTTGAAATTAAGAACAGTATTTGAGTTTTTAAAAACATTACCAAACTCTTTGGAATTACTTCATTAGTCTTAAATGTTGATGCGTAAGCAAGTTCTGTTTATTATAATGCTGATTAGTCTTTTTGCTAAGAAGCACTCACTGTCTTACATAGTACCTCGATAGATAGAATCATTGTTTCAGTTGGTATTTCAATTAGCCTATCATAATTCTTTCCAAGCACGAATTTATTTATCTATTTATCTG
Organism: Peromyscus maniculatus bairdii; assembly: GCF_049852395.1. Lineage (NCBI taxonomy): Eukaryota > Metazoa > Chordata > Mammalia > Rodentia > Cricetidae > Peromyscus > Peromyscus maniculatus. The sequence goes on along the minus strand of NC_134873.1, from coordinate 49,142,964 downwards.
TTTGTTTATTTGATGTGTGGAGCAGACAATAAAACCCAGGGCCGTGTGCATGCCAGGGAAAGATTACTATATCTGTAGTCCCCTTCTAGGTTTTTAAATAGTTAATACTTCTTATTGATAGGTAGCACATTCTGTTTTGGTTATTACTAGGCTGTATAAAAATATTTGCATTTTTCTTATGTCTAAATACAAGGAGTGGGTTTATAGCTGTATCTTTTAAATTGTATTTATTAGTGTGTGTGTGTGTGTGTGTGTGTGTGTGTGTGTGTGTGTGTGTGAGATGTGGGTTGGGGTGTGTTTGAGAGTACTATTATTATATGTGGGTATTACCACACCCAGCTATACCATTACTTTTTAGAGTCACATCAGTCAAAAAAAGGATTACATGTTATTTGTGTGCACATGTGGGAGGGATATATATACACATATCACAGGCAAAATGGTGCAATGGGAAGGTACTGGACAGATATGCAAGCCTGGCCTGAATTCAATGCCCAGAACCCACACAAGAGGCAGAAGGGCAGAAATGACTCCACTAAGGTGTTCTAGACATACAAGTTGTAGCACACCCCTACCACCCAGAATGCATACACAATAATAATAAATCAAAATTAAATCTTAATTGTAAAATAATGCATTTTAAAAAGAATATAATTTGGGCTGGAGAGATGGCTCAGCAGTTAAGAGCACTGGCTGCTCTTCCAGAGGACCCAGGTTCAATTTCCAGCAACCACATGACAGCTCACAACCATCTGTAACTCCAGTTCCAGAGAATCTGAGACTCTCATAGAGACACACACACAGGCATAACACCAGTGCACATGAAATAAAAACAAGTAAATTAAAAAAAATCATAATTTAACTGAAGGTTTATTAACTTTTTTCCAACATTACATTTCTTATAGTATTTTTATTTTATAATTAACTTAATTTCATATATCAGCCATGGATTCCCTGTCCTCCCTCCCCCCCCAGCCTCCCCCACCCTCCAATCCACCTCCTACTCCCACTTCCTCCAAGGCAAGGTCTGCCCTGGGGAGTCAGCCCAGCCTGGCAGACTCAGCCAAGGCGGGTCCAGTCCCCTCCTCCTTACACCAAGGCTGAGCAAAGTGTCCCAGCATAGGCCCCAGGCTCCAAAAAGTCAGCCCATGCACCAAGGACAGGTCCTGGCTCCACTGTCTGGGGGCCTCCCAAACAGTTCAAGCTAATCAACTGTCTCACTTATCCAGAGGGCCAGGTCCAGTTCCATGGGGGCTCCTCAGCCATTGGTCCCCAGTTCATGCATTTCCACTAGTTTGGCTATTTGTCCCTGTGCTTCCTCCAGCCATGGTCCCAACATCTCTCACTCATACAATCCCTCCTCTCTCTCGCTGATTGGACTCCCAGAGCTCCACCTGGGGCTCGGCCATGGATCTCTGCATCTGCTTCCATCAGACATTGGATGAGAGTTTTATCATGACAGTCAGGGTGTTCAGCCATCCAATCACCAGAGCAGGTCAGCTCAGACATTCTCACGACCATTGCCAGTAGTCTACAGTGGAGGTATCTTCGTGGATTTCTGGGGACCTCTCTAGCACTCTGCTTCTTCCTATTCCCCTGGGGTCTTCATTCATCATGGTATCTCCTTCTCCATTCTCCCACACTGCTCCTGATCCAGCTGGGACCTCCCGCTCCCCTAAGCTCTCTTTCCCCTGACCCTTGCCCTCCATTACTCCCCCACCCCCACCCCCAGTTTGCTCATGCTGATCTCATCATCTATTTCTCTGTTGTTGGACAATCCCTGTGTCTTTCTTAGGGTCCTCTTTACTAGGTAGCCTCCCTGGAGTTGTGAGTTGTAGTCTGATTGTTCTTTGCTTTATATCTCGTATCCACTTATGAGTGAGTACATACCATGTTTGTCTTTCTGACTCTGGGTTACCTCATTCAGGATGATTTTTTTCTAGCTCAATACCACAAGGGCACATGCTCAACTATGTTCATAGCAGCATTATTTGTAATAGCCAGATCCTGGAAACAACCTAGATGCCCTTCAACTGAAGAATGGATAAAGAAAATGTGGTACATATACACAATGGAGTACTACTCAGCAGAGAAAAACAATGACATCATGAGGTTTGTGGGCAAATGGATGGAACTAGAAAAAACCAACATTACATTTTTATTGATTATCTGGGAATTTCACATCATGCACCTCAATCACACTCACTTCCCAGCCCTTCCTTGTCTGCCCTCCACCCTTGTGACCTCCCCTTCCAAAAAAAAAAGTCCAGTTTGTGTTGCCCGTATACTCACTGGAGCATGGTCAAACTCAGTGCCCCGCCCCTTAAGTAGAACTGAGTGCCCTTCCCTCCCGCACTCCGGCCAGAAGCCATTACTTACTGTGGAGACTGCACATCAGCATCCCATCACACTTTATAAGACTTCTCTTCTATGGCTTCCTGTCTATGCTGTTACTTTTTTTAGGGGGAGGGAGGTTGGGTGGGGGTTGTCATTGTCAAGAAGGCTTCCATGCCCCTCCCTCTGAACTGTGCATCTACAGTCATCAATATAATAGCAAAAGTCGTCTCCTTGCTCTTCATAGTCAGCAGGAGCATGGATCATGGACCTCTGCACCGTTTCTGGTGACGGCACAGACCACAAACACAGCCCCTGGCTGCTGTAGGACCACAGACCCAGACAAAGCCCTCGGAGGCAGCCCAGTCCATGGACATCACCATGGCCTCAGGTGGCAGTGCAGGACACTCACATCAATATGGCCCCGATGGATGCAGAATAACCTGCGGACACCAGTATGGCCTCAGGCTGCAGCACTGACCACAGACATCCACATGGGCCGTGGATATTAATACAGACCATGGCCACAGTAGGACCACAGACTCAGACATGGCCCTCAGGTGGCAGTGCAGGCCACTCTGATAAGTATGGCCCCTGGTGACAGCACACCCCACAGACAAAGCTTGTTAACTCTTAGAAGAACAGGAGGCATGTTCTCAGTCTTGCAAGGTGGACCCGACTTTCCCCATTGTACAGCTAATAAAGGACTATATGCAGGCCATTCTTACATACATGAGAACTTTAAGACAGGACTTAAAACCCACTTCTTTAATTTGATAGCAATGTGACTGGATGGTAGACATCCTTCCTACTCTATAAAATAGGGCGAATACCTACATATTAACCTCATGTAATGACCGCATGTTACACTGGGCATAGTGCCAGGAGACTGCAGCCCAGCACTGTGGAGGGATCAGGAGTTCAGGGCCATCCTCCGCTCTCTCTCCCTTACTGTTTGCTTGTCTGAGACAGGGGCTCACTATGTAGACAGGCTGGTCTTGAACTCCGAGATCTACCTACCTACGCCTCCAAACTCTGCCCTTCAAGGAGTGAGGGCAGTCTCATTGTCGTTTACGACCTTCTGCTTACTGTTGAGCCTTTGCTGGCACTGGAAAGTTAGTCCAGTGCTGATAAAGTCCCATGGAGGTAAAGGATGGTGATGACTGTTGATTTCACTCCACTCCAGCCGCAGACTCCCCACTCCCTGTTATATTCGTATTTTAAAGACAGGGTCTCACTGGATAGACAGCTGGAGGACTGCACCTGCGGTACAGATGGCCCAGCAGGCCCACAGGGAGCGGCACTGTTAGGAGGCGTGGCCTTGTGGAGGAGGTGTGTCACTAGGGGGCTTCGGGTCTCAGGAGCTCCAGCCTGGCCAGTGTGTCTCTCTCTCTTCCTGCTGCCTGTGGATCCAGATGTAAAACTCTCAGCTTCCTCTCCAGCACCATGTCTGCCTGCACACTGCCATGCTTCCTGCCATGAGAATGGACTAAACCTCTGAACTGTAAGCCAGCCCCAGTTAAATGTTTTCCTTTGTAAGAGTTGCATCCCACAGGCCTCATTTTTTTTTTTTTTTTTTCTGGACAGGGTTTCTCTGTGTAGCTTTGGTGCCTGTCCTGGATCTCGCTGTGTATACCTCTGGCCTCGAACTCACAGAGATCTGCCTGGCTCTGCCTCCCAAGTGCTGGGATTAGAGGTGTGCACCACCACCGCCCAGCCTTGTTTTTGTTTTTTAAGACAGAATGTAGCCCAGGTTGACCCTTAACACCTGACACTTCAGCCTACAGCTCCCAGATATTTGGATAATACACATGTGCTACCACATCTTGCTGGTACTTTCTTAATTTTTAGAAAAGGACTTATTTTATTTTATGCATTTTTCCTGCATAGGCCAGAAGATGGCACCAGATCCTCTGGAACTGGAGTTAAGGCTTTTGGGAACTGAACCTGGGTCCTCTGCAGGGGCAGCAAGTGCTCCTAACTGCAGATCATCTCTTTGGCCCCTCTCTTAATTTCTTAAAGGTTTGAAGTTGGTCATACAAACAGTGAATATATAACTTATGAGTTTGGTTTAAAGAATAATAAAATTAATGTCTGTATGCCAAACACAGATTAAAACGTCATTTATTTTTGAGACAAGGTCTCATATAATTCAGGCTGACCTGGAACTCTTGGCAATCCTCCTGCCTTAGCTTCCTGAGTGTTGGGATTACAAACACGAATCACCATTCTCAACTGAAATAACATTTAAAAATTATTATTTTTTCTGTATGTTATGTATGTGGGTGCCTTGCCTGCATGTATGTCTGTATACCATGTGCATGGTGTTCACTGAGGTCAGAAGAGGGTGTCAGATCCCCTGGAACTAGAGTTCCATTGGTTGTGAGCTGCCATGTGGGTGCTGGGAATTGAGCCTGGGTCCGCTGCAAGAGCAGCCAGTGCTTTTGCTGTTTTAGCAATTGCTAACTCATTTCTCCTGCCCCTGCATGTGGTTTTTAAGATGGTTTTACTCAGAGCCCAAGCTGGCCCGAACATCATTACATAGCCCAGGCTGGGCTTGAACTTGGAGCAGGCCTTTCTTGCCTTCGCTTCCTGAGTGCCGAGATTACAGGCATGAGTGACCACTCCCAGCCTTAAAACAATTTTTCTCTATTTTATTTTATTATTTAAAAAATTTTTGTTTTATTTATTGGCTCCCCATTCTGGTCTCTTTTAAAGCAGATTGTACTTTAATTACTTGGCTAAGAGTTTTCTTGTGCACAGTGTCTTTCATGGTTGGTTCTTAATATTATTCACTGACTTGTATGTTTTGTATATTCAGATTTGCTCAGTGTTGTTGGTGCTCTTTGTTTTCAGAATCAAGATGAGTAATTTCTTTTTTTTCTTTTTTAACTTTTTATTGATCTTTGTGGATTTCACATCATGCATCTTGAGCCCACTCATCTCCCAGCCCTTCACATCCACCCTCTGCCCTTGCAACCTCCCCCCTAAGATGAAACAAAAATAAAATTTAAAAAGAAAAAAAAAAAGACAAGACCCTCATCATGGAAGCTGTAGTATGACACAGTGCGTCACATAGTAAACCCTTTGGTCCATACATTCTTACTTGCAAGTGCTATTGCAGAGAGTCATTGGTCTGGTTCGAAGTCTCCGGTTTCTGCTATGCTGTCAGCACCAGCCCTCTCTGAACGTCCTGTTGTCTGTGTCATGGAGATCCTGCAGCTTTGGACCAGCAGCTGTGCTCCAGCAGATGAAGGATGGGGTGGATGATGGGATGAGCCAATTCACAGCTTTGGTTCTGGGCCTGGCTGGTTTGCTGGGTTGGTCAGTCTGCTGGCTCTCCCCATTCTCACCACCAGGGTGAGCTCCCCGGCACCTTCCCTCACCCCAGTCTCAACCGGGGCAGGCCGGTTCTCTAGCTCTCACACCCTCAGGCTGGCTCACCCACACCTACACCCCCAGGGCCAGCTCTACTGTGCTGCCCAGGCGGGGTGCAGAGCCCTTCCCAGAGTGCTGCAGCTGGTGAGGGGCAGAATCAGCTCTCCTGCCTGCCACATGTGGCTGGGGTGAGGGGGCAGGATGAGTAATTTCATATAAAATCTTTCCATTCTTTCTTGGATGCTTTGATTTATTCAATGATACCTAAAGTGAAACCAGAATCTTAGAGCTACCCTCCTCCTCTGCCCTCACGCGATCTCTGATTCCCATAGTTAACAAGAAAAACCTCAGTCCAGCCCAAAACTCTAGTGAGCTGTACAGTATCATTGCTGCCTACAGGGAATGAATGCTTCTAGCATCTACAGTCTAGGTCCTTCCTCGGGGAAGCTGAAACAGGATCCTTCCTCTCCCAATCCTCCAGCTCTGTTCCACTGGCAAGGATGCCTCTGGGCCTCCAGCCCTTTTCCGTGTGGTTAAATACTTTCTTTTCTGCCTCCAGTTGTGAAGAAGCCTTCGTACTTTGTGTTACTGTGTGACGTATGTTTACATTGGTGGGGGTGAACTCGTCAGGTGTCTTCCTCGGTCAGGCTTCATTTGACTTCTTGAGGCAGGTCTCTGAAGCTGTTGTCTAGGGCCAGCTTGTCCCACAATGGCCGCCTGCCCTGTGCATGCTCAGGTTACAGCTGGCTACTGTATGTATGCCTGCCCACTACTTCCTGGGTGTTGAGGGTCCAAGCTCCAGTCTTCTGCTTGCACAGCAGTCGCTAGCCACTGAACCCCCCCCCCCCCCCCAGTCACCTCTTAGGCGTTCTCTATAGATTCCTAGATGTTTTGCTTACCACAGGTAAGCACAGGTAAGTCTGTTCCTCAGGTGGTGCCACACCGTCCTTCGTATTGCAGTAAGTCTGGTCCTAATTTACGTGATACTCGTCAAAAAGGATCAAAGGATTCAGAGGCTCATCTGTCCTTTATAAAGATCAGCTCTTCATGTCATGGTCTCATGTACTAATGAATATTAGTAAACTTATTTGTTCCAGGTTGCAATTTCTAGCTTTCTACATTTATTATGAATCCTCTCATAAGGAAGAATTCCTCCTTAATTAGGGATATTTGGTTATTATGATATATAGATCAGATAGAAAACATTGTATGTATATTTAATTTTTTTCAGAGTGAAGAATTCTATGACAGTCATTTTCAGTGTAATCCAGTGAGTTTTGTTTTGTTTTGTTTTTTAAACGAACAATAGCAATCTTGGAAACTTGAAAGTCCAGTATCAAGATTGTTTTGTTTTTAGGTGTCATTTACCTTCTCAGCCTTGTATAAAGCTATTGTATTTTGAATAGTTACAGTTTATTTGGTTTTAAAGGTTTTTTGTTTGTTTTGGTTTTGTTCTGGCTGTCCTGGAACTCACTCTATAGACCGGGCTGGCCTCGAACTCACAGAGATCCCCCTGCCTCTGCCTCCCTTATGCTGGGATTAAAGGCGTACACTACTATGCCCAGCTTAAAGGTTTTTTGTTTGTTTGTTTGTTTGTTTTTTAAGATTAATTTTATTTTTACTTACGTATACCACATATCTGTGGGTTCCCACAGAGGCCAGAAGAGGGGGTTGACTAACCTGGAGTTAGTAAGTGGTTGTGAGCCACCCAATGTGATGCTGAGAATTGAACTTGGGTCCTCAGCAGCAAGTGATCTTAACTACTGAGCCATCTCTCCAGCCCTTGATTTGGTCTTAAAATTATTCCATCTTTTAGCAACGAGAAAGCTTTTTATGATATTCAGATGTTCTATTGCTATACTCTGTTGCACACTTTCTGTCACAGTTACATGTCTTTAGCTTTATAGTGTCTTAAACTATACAGTTTTGATTTAAAGAGTTACGTCTGTGTATGTACTCTGAAAAATATTTGCTGTACATGAATCCTATTGTGTGTGTATATGTGTATGTGCAAATTGTGTGTGTGTGTGTGTGTGTGTGTGTGTGTGTGTGTGTGTGTGTAGAGGCCAGAGGTCTCCTTGGTTTCATTCCTCAGGAGTTGTCCTCATGTTTTGAGACAGGATCTCTCACTGGGACCCTACTAGTTATAGAAGCCTTGGGTAATGTGTCTAATTTCATATTCTTGGCTCTTGGAATACATACAGTACCATTTCCAGCACCAGGGTGGTGGCTCATTGCTTCAACAGACTGCTTGATTTTTTTGGTGTGCTACATTAGACATTAGCACACATTGGTGTGCTCATTGCCCTATGTCATGTTGCATTTGTGTGTACACACACACACACACACACACACACACACACACACACACAAATTCAGTGACCTTGACATTGGCTTTGACTCCTGAGGAAGGCTATGGCTGTGCCTGGTCTTTGTGGACCTGTCTGTCTATGTGGTATGCCTTAGACAAAGCCTCATGAGGAATTAAGTCCAGACTGAGGGATGTGTCAGGTCTTAGATGGCCTTCCACTTGTCCCTTTGGGATCTGGGTGACTGTCACTGTGGATACCTGTTCTGTCTCACAAGAAGATGATGAGGTTCTTGGCTGGTGTCTGATTGGGCTGCAGCATCTTCATGGTGGTTTCCAGTGCTGTGATGGTCTTTTAGTTCCAGAAGGCTGGGATCTCTGTCTTCTGGGACATCTTGTACTCCAGGGCTCTGTAGCAGCAGTACCTAGGCTTCCTGTGTTATTGCTCTAGTAAGACAGTGATGACATGTCCTTAGTTTATCATTACACCCCCAGTCAGTAACTAAAGCTCACGCATGGGTTTGTGAAGTAAGCCCTTCCGCTTGCTGAACCATCTCCCTGCCCCTTCTTGCTTTGCCTTTTAAACTAACCCCAGAGTGAGGAGCAGTAAATACCTGAAGCATCAACTATGACTTAGCAACCATAACACTGAGGTTTGAATAATCAAATCTTTATTATTTGCTTTTATGGTAAGGGTTTTGAAAATACCAGCCTCATTTGAGATTCTCTCACTATACTTAAGACTGAGAAGACGGTTCACTAGGTAAGAGTACTTGCTCTGCAACCATTAGGACTTGGGTTCAAATCCCCAGAACACACATTAAAACAAAAAGCAAACCCAGGCATGACTGTGGGTACCTGGAACCTGCACTGGGGAGCTGGGACAGGTGGATCTCTAGAGTCATAGACAGCCATCCTAGCCAAAATGGTGAGCTTCTGGTTCAAGAAGAGGTCTTGTCTAAAGGCTGTGATGTGAGACACCAGTGTCCTGATCTGGCTTCTTCATGTGCGTGCACTTGTACACTCACGTGCATGCATGGTACCACAAAGGTGTGTGTGTGTGTGTGTGTGTGTGTGTGCACGCGCGCGCGCGCGCGCGCGCGCACACACACACACACACACACACAATAATTAAAAATAATAAAAAAAAAGGAAGTAGAAGCTCTGGGCTTGAGACGTGATAGAATACAATCTAAAGCCTTTTCAACTCTTCAGAGAGAGATTGGCCAGAAAGAGCTGTTAAAGAGTCATCAGAACTCAACACCGGGCCTCTGGCCTTCACCGAGGGTTCCCGAGTATCCTTAATGTCAGACAGAAAGTCACACAGAACTGGTTAGAATAGCAAATACAGTCGTCATATAATGTGCTAGGGTTTACTACATACAGGTCAACTGAACCATCAGGATAGAAGCCAATCAGTCCTTCTGAGAAGTTTAAAATTCAAGAGGTGGCATCTTTGGTTGAATATGGTGATTGTATCTTACCAAAGGAATGGCTGTCACGCCAATTAAAATTCCTATTCATGTCTATCATTGATTCTTTAGTATTTTCTTTAAAAAGGGGGCGGTCTATTACTAAGGCTGAGAGATGGCTCAGCAGTTAAGATCTTTCGCTGCTCTTGCAGAAGACCTGGTTTGTGTTGCTAGCACACTCATGGCAGCTCACAGTGGTCTGTAACTCCAGTTCCAGGGGATCTATTGCCCACTTCTGGCTACCACAGGCACTAGGTACATAATGTGGTGCACATAGGCAAAACACTGATACGCATTAAAAAATGTTTCTTAGAAAGATGTATTTTTATTACTTTTAATTATGTGTTTGTGTATGAATATGTACACATGAGTGGTGTCCATAGAGGCCAAAGGTTTGGGGTTCTTAGAACTGGAATTACAGGTGGTTGTGAGCCACCCAACATAGGTGCTCGGAACTGAACTTGGATCCTCTTGAAGAGCAGTATGCACTCTTAACCACTGAGCCATCTCTTGAGTCTCTAGTGAAGTTTTTTCATTTAAGAAACTTAAATTAATGTATTTAATTTCTTTAAATTATACATTTAAAGAAATATATCAAGTTTATGTGTCAGTAAATACAAGTGTAAAATGCAATATTTTTCAAAACTACACTTAAAGGAAAACCCACATCTAATTTAAATAATTTTAAAATTTGTTTTACCATTGTGTGTAAGACATACACACACACACACACACACACACACACACACACACACACACACACACAGTATCAGCCTTGAATGGCTTTAGGGAGCTGTTGTAAGATTTGTCAGGATAACCTATTTTGTATAGTCCTGCACAGTTTGGATCTTTTGGGTCCCAGTTTTGAATGTGATTCAGTACTTTAGATCTTAATACTGTCTTGAAGGCAGCATTTTTTTCTTTTCTCTGTATTAGGTGAAATATAATGCTACTTTTCTGTATCTTAACCACATTTTTCTTGGTTGAGTAAAGATCAGTTAGTGTAAACCTAGCAGTTGGGACTTTGCTTGACTTTTAACTGAGTTTTTAGTTAGAGGACTTGAAATGTTTATTTTGTTTTGTTTTGAGGAAATAAAACAATATTGGTCTCTTGTAGAAATGAATTTTGCAAACCTAATTTGAAAGAGTAGATGATAAAGATTAGTGTCCAGAAACTTAGAAATACACTTGGTGTTGTACTCCATTTTCTATAAGTAAAGTAATTCTCTGTTTGACTTATTTACTTAATAGGTTTTATTCAGCTTTTAATAACCATCAGTAAATAAAATTATCAGACTTGAATTTTGAAAAAGTTTACATAAAATACCATATTTAACCAGTATTTGAATGTATAAGAATTACAGTTATCCAGGTACTGTTTTTAGTCTTTGTGTTTCACTGGTGTGGCTGTGTATAACGAATATGATTCTGAACAACAGATGTCTGTGGTAGTTTAGACTGATCTTGTGTATGGAGTAGTTGCTGCTTGAAGGCATGCTCCGGGAATCAGCCACGCCCCTGGCCCTACTGCTACACAAGCACTTTATGCCTTCACCTCTGCAAAACAGAGGCTTCAAGTAGTTCCTGAATGCCAGAGGCTTGGAGAAAAAAAAAAGGAGAAAATAAATTTATAAATAGATGAACAAGGCCTTGCCTGATTGGAGCATCATTATCCAGTTAGATTGATAGAAGAACATACAATTACAACTCATTGTTAGAGCTCAATTATCAAACTGTAGTACCTGGAGTAAGGGTTGGTACACAGCAGAATATAAAGTCAATAATGGAAGCAATTCCTGTGTTTGGCTCACTCCTGTATAGCCAGCCCTTAACAGTGTATGTGTGATACTGGAGATGTAGCTCAATTGGTGTGAGTGCCTGGCTAGCATGCCTGAAGCTGTGGGTTTCATCCCCAGCACCACACACATACCTGTAACCCACTACTCAGGTGGTGGGAGCGGGAAGATCAGAAATATAAGGTTATCTTTGGCCAGCATAGTGAGGAAATACTGGGCCAAAGCCCCAAAACCAGCTAGGCAAACTCCAAACTCTGCATCTCCATATCTGATGTGAAAACTCTCTTCAGATTTCCAACTCTTTTCAGCTTTGTTGACTGCAACACACTTCTTTCTCTTGAGCTGGTACCACTGCCTGTTAGCAGCTGTCCTCAGCAGGTATCCCACAGCTCTGGCATCTCCAACATCTTGGGGTCTCCAAGGCAATTCAAGCTTCAATTTCACAGCTTCATACAGTGGCCTCTCTGGGCCTCCATTCAGGGACAGCCCTGACATGTGCCTGGTCTCCGTGGCTTTCCTTAGTTGCTCCTTGGCTCTAAAGCCAGAACCACGTGGCCAAAGCTGCCAAGTTCTGCTGCTTGCTGGGACTGGAACATGTACCTTTGTTCAGTTACATCTTCACCAGCTTTCTGTTTTTGCTGGTTTCTTTCATTGCTTATACTTGACTATCCTGAAACCGGATCTGAAGACCAGGCTGGCCTCAAACTCAGAGATCCACCAGCCTCTGCCTCTGGAGTACTGGGATTAAAGGCGTGTACCACCACATCCAGCTCTAAGCTTTTCTTTAATTCCTTTTCATAACTTGGAAACTTAGCTGGGTGGGATCTTGCCCTGAGGTCTCCAGTCCTTTTATTCCATTTCTTAATCTGTTTATCTCCTTACACACAGGACTTTTAGCTCCATTCTCTGGTGCTCCTTTTCTCTTCCAATTTTACATTTTGTGTTTCTTGCTCAGCTTGCTCCTTTTCATTATAAATCTTCACTAAAGTTAACACTGGTAACCACATAACAGAGTCTATACTAGGCTGTTTTGAGATTTCCTCTGCCAGTGGAATTAATCCAAAACTCTTCAATTTAGTTGCAGGCAGACTTTTTGGACAAGGGCAAAAAGCAGCCACAATCTTCACCAAAATGTCACAAGAATGATCTCTAGGCAACATATTAAAATTCTTCTCTGAAACCTCTTGAGTCAGGCCCCCGCAGTGCATCAAATCACATTGAGTGTCCCTGTCTTCCATGCTCCTACTAGGATGTTCCATTAAGCAGCACCTAAAGCGTTCAACCATTTTCTAATCCACAATCCCATGGTCCATATTCCTTCAAGCAAAAGCATGGTCAGGCCTATCACAGCAGTACCCCAGTGCCTGGTACCAACCTCTGTCTTAGGGTTTCTGTTGCTATGAAGAGACACCATGACCACGGCAACTCTTATAACGGAGAACATTTAAATGGGGCTGGTTTACTGTTTTAGAGGTTCAGTCCATTGTCATCATTGCAGGATATGATGGCATGCAAGCAGACATGGTGCTGGAGAGGGAGCTGAGAGTTCTACATCTGGATCCACAGGCAACAGGAAGTGAACTGTGTCACTGAGCATAGTTTGTGCACAGGAAACCTCAAAGCCCAGCCCCACAGTGACACACTTCCTCCAACAAGGCCACACCTAATAGTGCTACTCCCTGTGGGGGCCATTTTCTTTCAAATCACAACAGGCTTCCAGCCAAGTTTTATTTATAGTGCCTATAATAACTATATCCATGCTTCTCACTCTGTCTTTGTGGGTTTTCTGGGATACGGTACCCCATATCTCCAGGTTAGACAGTGGAATATTTTGAAAGCTGCATTAGACACCAGGAGGCACAGGTTCAGTATGTGATAGTATTTATTACTGTTAGCTGTGGTATTGTTGCAGTCTTCTTTGTCTCATCTAATAGATGGAGGAACTGATTTAAATGACCTTTAAGACCTCCTTTAGTTCTAAAAGATGGTGCATTTTCTTTTTTTCACTTTTTTTAGATTTATATATTTTTATTTTATATGTATGTATGCTTTGTCTGCTTATTTATGTATGCACCAAATGCTTGCATTGTCTGAGGAGGCCAGAGTGGGGCATCAGATTCCCTGGAACTGGAGTCACAGGTGGTTGTGAGCCCTGCCTTCAGTGCTGAGAATTGAACCTGGGTCTCTGGAAAAGCAGTCCGTGCTCTTAACAACTGAGTCACCTCTCCAGCCATAAATTGTTGATGTTTTTGTAAATTTCCAGCCATAGTATGTTTGGTGCTGAGACCTTGAACGAATATGTAATCCATAATTTTAGATACGTTTTTTTTTCAGAATAACATTTTAGTGCATCTAGAGCCATATATATTGACTGTCTGTCTGTCTGTCTGTCTCTCTCTCTCTCTCTCTCTCACTCATTCTCTCACACACACACTCTTTGAAATACCATATATCTTCTCTTTAGTTTTTGTTGTTTAGTGTTGTAAAGTTTTTAGTGTTAATTTGACATGTTGGTTGAGTAATGGAACTATTGCACAGGTAAGTTGAGACGTGGGTTTTAAAATCAGGAGAGATTGGGAGAGTCTTGAAGTTATCCAGGTGACCGTTGAAAATGTCACTATGCTATTACTTGGGAGAATAGCATGGGGCAACAGACAGATTTAAGAGGCGACAGAAGACACAGCACACAAGGACACAGAAAATTAAGAGAAGCTCAAGAACCTAGACTAGACTGTGTCACTAATGTTTGTATGCTGCTGCTGCTGAGGCATGTGTGTGCATACATGCAGAGGATGCTTTCCTCAGTTGCTTTTCTGCCTCCCCCCCCCAAGACAGGGGTTTCACCCTAGGCCACCCTGACTGGAAGTCTCTGTGTGTATACCAGGCTGGCCTTGAACTCAAAGAGATCAGCCTGCTTCTGCCTCCCACATGCTGAGATTAAAGGCGTGCACCTTGATAACTGGATCCACCTTGTTTTTTAAGACAGGGTCTCCCTGAACCTGTAGCTACTAATTGACTAGATATGTGATCCTATTATCTGTACTGTCTCCTCAGTACAGGTATTACTGGTACATACCGTGCTTGGCAGTTTTGATTTTTAAATGGGCACTAGGCATCCAAATGTGGTTTCATGTTTCCAAGACACACACTGTGAGACTGGGCCCCCTTATGAAGAACCTTCAGAAAGGAACTTGGCTGATAGCCACTTGAAGCATTGCTCCAAGTGATGTTAGGATTCACTGCTAGCCAACTAGCCAAGAGGACATAGGATCTCCGAAAGAGAAGTTTGAGCCGTCAAGGCATGCAATTCAGTGTACAAAAGTAAAATGCATTCCTGGAGTTTTAGAAAGGGAACAGCCAAATGTAAAGGGGATGAATACCCACACACAGCAGTCAGAATGTGTTGGTGGTGAGTAGAAAGGACTAATTGAAAACCCTGATTCCCCAGCTCCCCATTATTTTAGTCATCTAATAAAGTTAAGACAAAAAACAAAACAAAACAAAAAAAACCCCACAAAAAACTGTAAACAAAGTGTAATTAGGTTGGCAGTTAATATATTGAATATGGTTGAAAGTGTGCAGACCAAAAGTGTCAGCCCCAGGGCTGTCTGCTCACCTGTAAAACCACTCTGGTTCTAAGTGTCCCTTGTGTAGCTCTGAGTTGTTAGAATACCATTTGCCTTCAAATACTTATCTTGAAAGATGATTTAAATATACATTTTGTAGAAAATCATCATTAGTATACTGTTGTGGAATATTAGTTGAAGATGTGTTACATTTGTCTATGCTGTGGAATATTTGTTAATAATGCAAAGATGTGTTGCATTTGTCTAACTCTGTGAAGCTGTGTTACTGTGCCTGTCTAAATACCTGATGGTCTAATAAAGAACTGAACAGCCAATAGCAAGGCAGGAGAGAGGATAGGCGGGGCTGCCAGGCAGAGAGAATAAATAAAAGAGAAGAGGAGGAGAGAGAAAAGAAGGAGAGGAGGTCGCCAGGGGCCAGCCACCCAGCCACCCAGCCAGCCATGGAATAAGAAGGAAAGAAAGATATAGAGAATAAAGAGAGGTAAAAAGCCCAGAGGCAAAACATAGTTAGAGAGCTGTGATAATTTAAGTTAGAAAAGCTGGTTAGAAACAAGCCAAGCTAATGCTCGGCATTCATAAGTAAGAATAAGTCTCGGTGTATTTATTTGGGAGCTGGGTGGTAGGCCTCCCAAAAAGTAAAACAAACAAACAAAAACAAACCAACTAGGGTATACTTTTACTAACAGTTTTCCCCCACACTGAGGCTGTCATCCTCTCCATACGGAATGCCTTCAGCCAGTGGTCCATGTCTTTTTTGGGGGGTTGGGGGTACATGTCTTAAAGCACAGCTATCATCAGGAATGACTTTTCTTGCCAGTTATTTGGTGAGGATTAGTTCTGACTCACAGTGAGTGATACAGGAATGAGAACTGTTGTGCTGGGTATTAAAATGAAAGCTTTGTAGAGACCAACAGCCTTAAGCAATTCTGAAAAAAGTCATGGAAAAATAAGGATTTTTAAATGATTGTCCATCTTCTCACAGTATAGTAGACTAAATCGCAAGTGTCCAAGTGCTTATTTGGATCGTGTGTGTGTGTGTGTGTGTGTGTGTGGAGAGAGAGAGAGAGAGAGAGAGAGAGAGAGAGAGAGAGAGAGAGAGAGAGAGAGAGAGAACATATGGAGGTCAGAGGACATCATTTGGGGGAGTAAATTCTTACTTTCCACATAGTCTCTCTATTTCTCCTGCTGTGCTGAGTACTCCAGGCTAGCTGGCCTGCCAGGTTCCTGGCAGTTCTGTCTCAGACTCCTATCTGGCTGTAGAAATGCAGTAATTACAAATGTGTAATTTGTGTGTGGATCAAACTGGTCACCCGGCTTGTACTTTTATCCTCTGAGCTACCTCCATGGCTACATGTTAATATAAGGTGACTTTGTGTTCACAAATATCTATTCAGTTTGGACTGTGTGTGCTCTGCATAGTACTAGATGCTGGATATTCATTAGTGGACCTGATGACATATCCTCTTGGGTCTTATCATTGAATAAGGAAGGTAGAATTAAACAAGGTACAGAGAGACCCATCAGAGGTCAGTTCCACCCCAGTAGAATGTTAAAGAAAGTTCTAACTGGTTCTGGGTAGACATCCCACATAAACGGAACGTTTGACACCACAGTAGGCTCTGCTCCTGCTCCCATTTCTGCATCTCATTGCCAACCATGGTGTATGCACCAAGAGTGACATTCCAGTTAGGTAACTGGATCTCCAGAGATATTAATAGCATGCCTGGTGCATGAGGCTGGGAACTAAGGTGGAGAAGCCCTGGGTTTGGACAACATTCAATCTGTATTTGTAGGCTAGTCCACATTCTTTAGTACAAACCCACATTTTAATTACTTCATTTTTTGTTTATAGGTTCAGGGGCAAGTTCATCCTACTCTCGAATCTAATGATGATGCTCTTCAGTATGTTGAAGAATTAATTTTGCAATTATTAAATATGCTGTGCCAAGCCCAGCCCCGGAGTGCTTCAGATGTGGAGGTATGACAAATGACCACTTTTGTCCTGTATTGACTATGTGTATTTCTAGCCTGTGTGTTTGTTGAAGGGCAGTGAAGGAGAGAATGTCTGCTCTTCAGTTCATCCGTAGATCTTTGTACTGGGTATGTGATAGCTTATGTCTTAGCTGTGTAGCTTTCAGAGTTGACTTGTCAGTTTAAATGAACAACTTCATGTTGCTGCTAGAATGATCTTTTCTTTCTTTTTTGAAACAAAGCCTCTCTCTATAGTCCTGACTACCCAGGAATTCGCTATGTAAACCAGAATGGCCTTGAACACCCAGAGAATTCTGCTCACACTTTTAAGAGTAGAACATGTACAAAGGTTTCATTCCAAAAGCATATCCTTTAAATTTTACAAAGTTAAAGGATTAATAATAAAATACCTGAATATGTCTGAGGGAGAAAAGTAGAAAAGGTTGGGATCCGAGAAAGATGAACTTACAACTTCACCAGTAACAGTTACAATGCATACCTAGCAGATGTGGATGTGGCGGTACTAACAGTAGAGCTGAAGATTCCCAAGGGACGGCACTTAAAGAATTAAGATGCCAAACGCTGGTATTGCACACACCTCTACTACCAGCACTGGGGAGGTAAAGGCAAGGAGGTTTCCAAATCAACTTTGACTGAATAAGGAGTTCAAGGCCAACATGGGCTATGTGAGACCCTGTCTCAAAAAGCAAAACCAAGAGTCCAGGAGAGTGTTCTGTTTATTCTTATTCTTAACTCCTACAACTCACAGGGCTTAAGGTAGCTGTGGAAGATTGCTGTTTCAAAGAAGCAGCTAATGGAACCTGGCCTCTGAGTTACGGGATAAGTCATGAGGGAGGTCTGGAGTTCAGCTGAGGCAGTTAAGTGTCTAGGAACATTGAGGGTCGAGGTGTAGCTCACATCAAGCCTCAGGTTCCATCTCCAGGGTCGACCCTACCCCACCCTTCACTCCCCGCCCCAAGGAAAAGAAAGGGAAAAAAAAAGAACATCAAATAACAGGTTTGGAATGTGGAAACGATTGTGTACAGTGCAATTCTCATGTCTTAACTCATTTCCAGTAGGTTCTCTGTGGTGGTTTTGTTTTCTTTTGTTGTTGTTTCTTTGATAGAATCACATGTAGCCCAGTTTGGCCATGAACTCAAATGCTGTATAATCAAGAGTGACTCTTAATCCTTCTGCCTCCACCTCCCATGTGCTGGGACTTCAGGAGTTCCCTGCCAGGCCTGGCTAGTGTCTTCCCAGTCCCATTTAATTGTTAAAGTCGGATTTCTTTCACAATTTCTCTTAACTACCTACTTACGTTGTCTCACTGGGATCTTGAGTAGCACTGCTTGCCTGACTATATCACATCAACAATTTCAGTTGCATTTTCTTTTTGATCCTTTCTATGTTCTTCATGGTTGGGCAGAATCCAGACTTCTGTCTAGCCTATTAGAAAGGGCTTACAAATCTCACCTTGCTTATCATTCTGATGTTGGTACAGTCTAGGACTTTGCTAATCTGCTGACACTGCAAACACAAATCAGATCTTTCCATGTATGTCTGCAAAACTATGCTCGTCTCCTTTCATCTTGAATATATAAACCAGGAACAGAAAGTCATACTAGATTCTAATGTGCAGGCTTTGGGACTGGAGATAGTGTTTTGCAAGACTATGTAAGAATATGACAATAACAGAACTGCCAGTCACTTAGGTAGTAACCCTTATCATTTCTTTTCAAGCATTTATTTTTATTATATTTAATTATGTAGGTGTACACATCTGTGTGTGGGTATGTACACAAGTGCAGGTACCCACAGAGGCCAAAGGAATTGGATCCCTGTCTTTGTTAGGGTTTCTGTTGATGCAGTGAAACACCATGACCAAAAAGCAAGTTGGGGAGGAAAGGGTTTATTTGGCTTATACTTCTGTCTATCATGGAAGGAAGCCAGGACAGGAACTCGAACAGAGCAGAAACTTAGAGGCAGGAACTAATGCAATGGCCATGGAGGAGTGCTGCTTACTGGCTGGCTCAGCCCGCTTTCTTACAGAACCCAGGACCACCAGCCCAGGGATGGCTCCACCTATCATGGGCTGGGCCTCCTCCATCAATCACTAATTAAGAAAATGCCCTACAGGCTTGCCTATAGCCCGATCTTATGGAGGCATTTCTCACTTGGGGTTCTCTCCTCTCTGATGACTCTAGTTTGTGTCAAGTTGACATGAGACTATCCAGCACAGCCCTCTGACCTGGGGTGACAGGCTCTGGTGAGCTATGTGATGGCAGAGCTGGGAATCACAGTCCTCTTTCCTGGAAGAGCATTACTTGCTCTTAACCACTGAAATTTTATAATTTCAAAGTGCTAGTTTATAAAGTTCTGTATCCTTACAGTAATCCTATGGGGTACCTTTTTCTTTGCTTATGTATTTGAAAATTGACCATCAGAAGATAATAGACATAAATGAAGATTTAAGACAAAAAAATCAATTTTCTGGAGGAGCTGGAGAGATGGCTGTCAAATTGCTTAGTGCATCGATCATCCAAAAAGAGGTAGAGAAAAGACCAGTGTGCTTCATGAAACAAGGGCAACCCTGTTTGGGTCAAGTTTCTGTATAAGGGTATAGAAATGTAGAAACGATTGGAAATGTATCACTTTATTTATTTATTGTATGTGTATGTAAATGTGATGCATTTGTATGAAGGGAACAGCTTGCAGGAGTTTCTCTTCCACCATGTGGGTTCTGGGGACCAAGCTCAGCTCATCAGGCTGCAAGTACCCTAACCTGTAGAGCCGTTTCACCAGTGCGGAGATGGAGTAGTTTTTACTGTATTGTTTTTAGTTTTTGTTATTGCTTTTAAGTTTACATACAAAGTAGTGGGTGAAAAAAAATATTTTTAAATTCATTGGTGTGTGCGTGTGGGGTCAGGGTAGGGCGAGGAGAGGGTATGCTAGTGCAGGCATGCATGTGGTTGTATAAAGTCAGAGGACAGCTTCTGGAGTCCGTGCTTCTTCCACGGAGGGTTCTGAGCTCTGGGGACTGACTTCATGTCCTCAGGCTTGTGCAGCAAGTGCCTTTCGCCGGCATGTAAGGGCTTTGCATGCATTTTCCTGCGTGTGTCATTTATACTTTGTTGTCACTCACCCTCTCCCCCACCCCTCCTGTCCTCTTTTTGATGACTCCCCTCCCCCCAAACACCCTCCTTCTGACGGTCATGTCTTGTGTCTCACAAGTGTTAGGAGTCACGTGACTGGAGAAGCGCTGCCGCCTATGGTAGCCCACTCACCTAGGAGGCAGGAGGCCCTGGGGCATCCACAGCACAGTGCCTGAGTGACTGGAGAGCAGGGGGAGGGAGAGGGAGGAAGGGGTGCTTTGTGTTTGGATGTTCCTTCGTTAGCTCCCCCCCTTTCCCGCACCCCGCCCAGCCTCCTGCTCAGCCACTGGTTTGGACTTTGTATCACCTTTATCACACAAGAGAGCTGCATCCCGGCAGACGGTTCCAGGCAGGCAGTTGAAGAGATTTGTTTGCTGCTTTTACTTTTTAACTACAAGAATTCTTTGACTTCTGATTAAACTCTACTTTTCTTTTCTTTTCTTTTTTCTTTTCTTTTCTTTTCTCTTCTCTTCTCTTCTCTTCTCTTCTCTTTCTTTCTTTTTTTTTTTGGTTTTTCGAAACAGGGTTTCTCTGTGTAGCTTTGCGCCTTTCCTGGAACTCACTCGGTAGTCCAGGCTGGCCTCGAACTCACAGAGATCCACCTGCCTCTGCCTCCCGAGTGCTGGGATTAAAGGCGTGCGCCACCACCGCCCGGCTAAACTCTACTTCTAATGTATTTAAAACATGCAGTTTTAAAGACCGGCGCCTGAACAGCCTTGACCATAGGATGAAGAGAGGTTAGATGACCACATCTCCTAGGGTGCCCTAAATGCATTGTGCGCCTCCCCACACCTAGCTCTAGGGTGTCTGTGGCTCTGTATTTACTGCTCAAACTTCCATTCAGGTTTGTTTTCAGGGGCAGTGTTCAGTTTCATCTAGTTTTCCTGAGAATTTGTTAAAGGTTTTGTAATACTGACCCCTACTGGCTCTAATTGAGGTGTACTACAAATGGGTTTTCAATACCTGAAGGAAGCGCTTTTTGCTAATAGTAAACTACCTTCAAGTAGGGGATTTAGCTATTATAACAGGCCATTCTCTAAGTTTCAATCATATTTTAACCATAGACCTTCTAGATGTTAGATTTGAAGTAGTTTCCTAAAAAATGGAACCATGCTTTGCTGTTACCGGTACAGACCACTGAGTTTCATGACTTGTAGATAGTTTTGAGAGAAAATAATCTCACGTGATGGTTGAAGAAAAAAAAAATCTCTGGGTTTTTAATTGAAAATGCTACTGGAATTTATAATTGGGATTAAAATAAGGATGCAAATAAATGAGAATTTATTGAGGCGGTAGTGATGGTACCTGCCTTTAATTCCAGCACTCAGAGGTAGGCGTTTTCTGAGTTTTTGAGGTCAGCCTGGTCTACAGAGCAAGCAAGTTCCAGGACAGCCAGGGATACACAGAGAAACACTGTCTCGCAACACCCCGCCCCCTAAAAAAATTTTTGGAGTTGTGTTTGCTAAATAAGTGTAGGTCTCCTTCCTTGAAACTGTGAGAGTAATGTTTAAAGTGACGTATCAGTCTTGCTATCAGCATTAGTGAAGGTGGAATTCAGGGTGTAATTTCCCAGGTAATTAAAGTATATCTAATCCCTCAGTCACCTAATTAAACAAATACATTGACAACCACAGGATCTTTTATTTATTTATTTTGGTTTTTCAAGGCAGGGTTTCTCTGTGTAGCTTTGTGCCTGTCCTGGAACTCACGCTGTAGACCAAGCTGACCTCGAACTCACAGAGATCCACCTGGCTCTGCCTCCCAAGTGCTGGGATTAAAGGCGTAAGCCACCACTGCTCAACTTTAGGTTTTTTTTTTTTTTTTTTTTTGGAACCACAGGATTTTTAAAATTATGTTTACAGTGTAAATTATGTGATGAACTCTTTCATTTATTTGTTATTTAGTTGTTATTTTCTTATTTTCTAAGGAACGTGTTCAGAAAAGTTTCCCTCATCCAATTGATAAGTGGGCAATAGCCGATGCCCAGTCAGCTATAGAAAAGAGGAAGAGGAGAAACCCTTTGTCTCTGCCAGCAGAAAGAATTCATCATTTGTTAAGGGTAAGCTGAAATCCTGCTGTCTTGCTTTTGAATGGCAACATAACTGAACAGTAAAACCCTTAGAAGTTTTCCAGGAATTCATGTTGTGGGAAGGGGTACTGTGATAATAAATATAGGTAGGGCAACATGGTTTAATGTAACTTCATACCAACAGTAATAAACAAATTGAAGACATTTGGAAAAGTTGTATTGTGGATTTTATTTACCCCAGAGGTTATAAAGTTTCTGTCTTGCTAGTCAGACCTTGTCTCCCGTAAAGCTTTTAAAATCTGTTAGCATTTTGTGTAGGAACTGCAGTGAGACCGCAGCGGGGTCTGCGTTGTTGGGGAACACAAGTTCCCCCAAGATTACTACCTACATTTAAGTCAATAGCTTTAAATCTCCCAAGAACTAACAGAAAATGCCAAGAATCCTCATCGTGCCAGTTTTGTTTCTTACTGTGACAAATTAACACATACTACCTCATTAAAATATTTAAAACCTTAGTAAAAGTTTTTCTGTCATCACCCCCACCCCACCCCAGCGCCTTGATTGCCCACAATGGCCTTAGCCTGAGATTTGTGATCTTCCTGCCTCTTGTTGTTCGAATCTTAGATGGTCTTTAATAAAAAACCCAGAACCAGATATTGGGGTGAAAGCTGAAAAAGATCAGAGAAGCAGAGCAGCCAGCCACTAGTTCTTACCTCTATGAGATCCTTAGCCTAAAGAGAGTGAGTTCCTGTCTCCTCACACCTTATATACCTTTCTCTGCCCTGCCATATTACTTCCTGGATTAAAGGCGTGTGTGCTTCCTAAGCAAAGGCATGAGATCTCAAGTGCTGGGATTAAAGGTGTGTGCCACCACTGCCTGACCTCTATGTCTAATCTAGTGGCTGGCTCTGTCCTCTGATCCTCAGGCAAGTTTATTAGGGTATATAATATATCACCACAACCTCTGCCTCACAAGTGCTGGGATTAAAGACCTGCATTGTTCTGCCTGGCTGACTTTTATCTTCTCCTCTCGTTTAGAATTCTTCTTCCTTTAGGAACTTTTAGTCCCACAAAAAGAACATACTCTCTATGAAGTCTAATAATAGGACTATTTAATATGCTCAGTAGCACATTGCATGATTTTTTTTTTTTTCATAGAAAGCCAAGAATGTGCCATAAGGCTCCTTGGGGAGCCTAGGTTTCTTGGGCAAGTATTGAGATATAAGACTAATAGCTATTCCTGAATGCCAATATTACAGACACTTGTTTGGTAAGAAAGGTTTTGTGTAGTTTTCCCATTCATTCCTGCTTGGTGACAGAGACCATGTGCTCCTGACTCCAGTCTTAAGACTTTCCTGCTCAGTGACATGGATTGCTCGTGTACATGACAGGGTCAGCTCTTCCTTTTCTTAGCTTGCTTTTTTTCAGTTCTCTGTGTGTATAGATAGGCATGCATCTACATTTCTAATGACTACACCAGTGAAACTTACATTGTTAAATGTAGGTAATGACAAGCTTCAGTGAAAGTTAAGCCAAGTTGTATATTTTTTTATTTTTTAATCAGTATGTTAAGTTTACTGTATATGATGCTTAAACATGCTTTCCTTTTTGTTTTTCAGGAGGTTCTAGGTTATAAAATTGACCACCAGGTTTCTGTTTACATAGTAGCAGTATTAGAATATATTTCTGCAGATATTTTAAAGCTTGTGGGGAATTACGTAAGAAATATACGGCATTATGAAATCACCAAACAGGACATTAAAGTGGCCATGTGTGCTGATAAGGTAGGTGCCTCGGTGCCTTATCCTTCAACTTTATGTATGGTTTATTAGATGCTCGCACGCTCTTCGGAAGGAGTAGAGTGTGTACTGCACTTTGTGTTGGGGAGTATTCCTAGTATTCTAAGAGCATGCATCCAGGTTGCATAGGATAAGGTAGGAAAGTGGACCCCCCAGGTGCCTTCCCAGGAAAGAAGGTATTTTCTGATGGCACTCTATTGCACTTACTTCACACTCGTACATTCTTATTACCAAGTCCACTTATGTTTTAGTGTTTGTTCTTCTAGAATGATCTAGAGTGAAATGAATGACCTGGTCTGTAGAATTACAAGTGTTTTGATATTTTAAATAGATAAGTACTTGGTTTTTATGATTACAAATTTGAAACTGGAATATAAAATGTTTGCTACTTGGTTTTAAATATGTGTGTGTGTGTGGGTGCGCGCGCACGCGCGCACGCGCTTACATGAGGTGATGTATACAGTGCACGTGCAGGGCCTTGAGGAGCCAGACGGCGTCAGATCCCCTGGACCTGAAGCCACAGGCAGTTCAGAAATGCCTGACATGGCAGCTGGGAACTGAAAGTGAAGTCTGTGTTCTTCTTAACCACTGAGCCATCTCTCCAGCCCTCTTGCTTGCCACTGTTATGAACCATATAAGTAAAATATTGATGTGTATTTATTATTTACTCTCCCAGAAATGAGATACAGAAAAACATGTTAAAAGGGGCTGAGAGGTAGTTTAATTTGAAGAGTGCTTGCCTAGAATGTGTAAGGCCCTGGGTTTGATTCCAGTACTGCGTGAACTGCACACGGTGTGCAAGCTCATCATCTCAGCACTCGGATGTAGAGGCAGAAGGATCAGACACTGATGCTAACCGTGGCTGCATAGTGAGCTTGTGGCTAGCTTCGGTCATATGAGACCATGCCTCTAAAGTTTAAAAATATTAAAAATCCCGACAAGGCGCCAGTGTTGTTGAAAGGTGACTTACATTGTAGCCTAAGGTGAAGTATATTGTAGTTACACTTCAGAAGTCCACAGGAACGGGAAGGATGAGTTACAACAGCAGTGACTGTGAACTTCTTTAATGTATGTGGGTGCTTTACCTGAGTGAATGTCTGTCACCATGCTCATGCCTGGTCTCCATGGAGGCCAGAAGAGGGCATCAGATCCCCTGGCACTGGAGTTAAAGATTGTGAGCCACCATGGGAGCTGGGAATGGAGCCCAGGTCCTCTGGAAGAGCACCAACTGTTCTTAACCACTGAGCTATCTCTTCTCTCCAGCCCAATTCAAAGATTCTTAGGGACAGTTTGTCCTCTGATTTCCACACACACACATTTTGGTATGTGTATGCCCTCTTCATGAAAGAAAGAATTTCTAGGGCATTTACCTCCAAATTAGATTAGATTATTATTTTACACTTTTGTTTTATATCTCTGACTACATAGGTATTGATGGATATGTTTCATCAAGATGTAGAAGACATAAATATCTTATCTTTAACTGATGAAGAGCCTTCCACCTCAGGAGAACAAACTTACTATGATTTGGTAAAATCATTCATGGCAGAAATTCGACAGTATATAAGAGAATTAAATCTAATTATAAAAGTTTTTCGAGAACCCTTTGTCTCTAATTCCAAATTGTTTTCATCTTATGTAAGTATACTTTATGCTGTTTTTGCATGTGTTGTTAAGTTTCACTTCAAATTTGAACTTACATAATTCATGACTTCTAATTTGACAGTTTTTTTAAAGTTGTGGGACTTAAATTGATGATCACAATAAAGTGCTACAGCAGTTTCAAGAGTCTAAAACATCAGAAATTGAAAGATGAAATCTAAAATAGCCTAATTATGTAAGTGAAAAGAAATCACATAATAATCCATTTATTTCAAGGAAGAAAGCCTCTTGTTTAGGTGGAAGATATTTTTGATTCAATTGACTCATTGGAGTCATTTAACTGATACTTATCAACAGCAGCTGTATTGTTGGACACCATATTTAGATGAGTAAGGAACAGTCCTCTAATTAGTGAGGGCAAAGCTGTAAACGTAAAGTGCACTCAAGTGTGATGAGCATCGTAATAGAACTGTAACAGTGCAGTGGTATTATTGGGAACATGAAGGAACTGGAATTTGGATGAGAGACTGTTTTGATGGTATCCACCCTAATCTCACTAACCGAGAGAATGTTCAGTGATTTCTAAACCGTGGCCACAGAGCCTGGTGACTGATGGGAACAGTGCTCCCTCCACAGGAGTGGGTTCTGGAGCTCCAGTTACAGCAGTGAGTGACTGTCAGTAAAGGAGCAGGAGCTGAGGGGACAGCCCAGTGGCCAAGCTCTTGTCTAATGTGTGTTTAGGCTCTGGGTTCAGTTCCACTACTACAACAATTAAATAAAGAATTAGATGCTATAAGTTTATAAATATGCTAAGCACTGTTTATTGAGTTAGTGTAAATGTAGGAAATGCATGGCATTTAAATTGTTTCATTAAATTTACTTTAAAAAAAAAAAGAGTAAAGGAGAGACAAGGATATCTTAGACAAAATCAACAACCAAAACTTGCTGAATGGTGTTCAGTATCATTAATTATCAGAGAAATACAAATCAAAGCATAGTGAGATATTTCCACACACTTATTAAAAAGACTTAGAAAAGGTATCAGATACTGAGAAGAATGTGGAGTGACTGATTATGGGTTTGTAAAATTTCCATGTTACTTGTGAGATATAAATTGGTAATATTTTAGAATTGGCTTTCTGTAACACACTGCTACATTTTCTGACAATTCTATTAGTTTTTTGCTTAGAAGACCCAAAAACAAGTCCATACAGAATAGCAGCTTTATTTGTAATAGCTCAAAACTGTAAATAACTCAGTGCGTATCAAAACTGAAGACATGGGGAGATTGTGATTTCGCCATAGAGTGGACAGCTACTCACTTAGAGTAAAGAATGAAGTACTTGTACATACACCCGAGTAGCTGAATCTCGAGGACAGGCAGAGAAGCTGGACACACAAGACAGATTTCCACTTACCAAATGTTCTGGAAAAGATAACTGTCTTGTAACAGGAAAGAGAACACTCATTTTCTGGCAATGAGGATGGTGGGATTTAATGCAGATAAGACATAAGAGAACTGTTTAAAAATATGTTTTGATTTTATTTTATATGTGATTGTTTTTCTGTGATGGCCAGAAGAGGGCATTAGATCTCCTGGGACTGGAGTTGTAGATGATTATGAGCTGCCCTGTGGGTTCTGGGAATCGAACCCTCTGAAAGAGCAGCCAGTGCTCTTAACTGCTGAGCCATCTCCAGCCCCATGAGGAAACTTTTTAAGACAAAAAGATGTGGACAGTGACAATGGTGAGATTACAAAGAGGAATAACCACGTACAATCTCAGCAAAAAAATACATTTAAAGTAGGCGTCTCTTACCGCATACAAACCATTTCTCAAAATTAATTTGACAGAAATAAAAATCACTGTAAGATAGTAATCACTAGATGTTAACAGAACAGTATAAAATTATATACATCACAACCAACCTGTATGAAATGACCGGTTGGTTTACTAACGCCGGTGTAATACATTTCATCTGTTTACATGGACTGTCTAGAGCAGGCAGCTGTGCACAGGCAGAAAGGAGAGCTGTGCTTGCAGAGACTGTAAATAAAACAGCGGGGCTCTTCTTGGTAAGGAGTTTCTTTTGTGGTGACGACTTAGTATTCCGAAACCACTGAGTGTACATTCTGTAAGTACATTTTATAGTGTACTTAAATGGTCCACACATAGGAATTTTATACATACTTAAAATATTCTTTTTGGTGAGATCTTACACATTTATTTCTCCGTAATTTAACCCTGTCATTGTCAAGATATAAGATACTTTCTTGCCTTAGACAATGTCTTAAAGTCCCATCCACATTACCCTCAGCATCCTCACTCTGAGAATACCAGTTATTTCATGATATGTTAATCAACTCTTAATAGAAAAATTACACAGAAGACAAAAAGAGTATCACAGTTTTGTTGAGTAGATTATTAAAATATTCCTTCATTTTTTCCATTACGTGTCTGGATAAAATTCTGTGTCTGGATAAAGTATAGTTTTCTTCATGTACTTCAACCAAAATATCACAACAGATTTAATGCAGACACAGACAACAAGACCCTGCTGTTCTCTGGTAAACTGTGTTGAGGACTTGTAGAATATGAAGATGTTCTAAAATAAAAGGATTAACAGAGGCACGCATTTCTTAATTGTATATCATGAAAAAAGGAATTTTGAAGTGTTTTTTATTGTCAGTCATTAAAATTCCTCAATATATTAAACTTTGATTATAAAATGATTTTATTTACTAATAAGATATCTTATTACACAACATGACTGAGTATTTCTTTCCCTTTTCTCCACAGGATGTAGAAAACATATTTAGTCGTATAGTAGATATACATGAACTTAGTGTGAAGTTACTGGGCTATATAGAAGATACAGTAGAAATGACAGACGAAGGCAGTCCCCACCCGTTAGTAGGAAGCTGTTTTGAAGACTTAGCAGAGGTAAGTAATACGATAGAGCAAAAGAAGTCTGTTTCTAAGTCCACATTTACATTAACATGGGCTCATAATTCCAGTTCCAGCTCAAGTCACAGGTCATTCACTTATTTTTGCATTATTGCTCCTTTCTCATAGAGTCATTGTCAACATTGATTGTTATCAAACACAGAAAAAGCTGTCTTTCCCAGGTTCACACATGAGTAACACTGCAGCCAATCCCCATGTCTCAGTGTGCGTCAAAGCTTGGCTGAGGGTCCGTCTCACAACTCATGGTTTCCTGCCTGGGCACTGCTAGTTACTGCTTGTGTGGCCCCAGGCAAGCTCCTCACATTTTCCTTCTCTCTATACATTTGTAAATAAGGATAATAAAGACAACAGGACTCAAGATTTTTTGTGAAAATTAACATAACCTCCCTTCAATATTTGGCTATTTTCCTTACATAGTAAACCAACAACAGTACTGAGCTTGTGAGAGAGACAGGAGGGAGAGGAGCTGGGGATGTAGCTTTGTTGGTAAGGTCTCCCTAGCATACACGGAGACCTCTGTTCAGTCCTCAGGGCCAATCAACTGGGTATGGTGGTGCGCACCTTGCAACCCTTTAGTCTCAGCAATGGGAGGTGGATGCAGGAGTATTGGAAGGTCCATGTCATTCTCAGCTACAGCAGGTTGGGTGCCAGGCTAAAGCTGTATGAGACGTCTTAGTTTGTTTCCTATTGCTGTGATAAAACACCATGACCAAAAGCTACTTGAGAAAAAGGTTTGTTTGGTTTACAGGTTACAGTGTATCATCAGGGGAAGTGGAGGCAGGCACTAGAAGACTCCAGAGGGCAGCTGCTTACTGGCCTGCTCAGCTTGCTTTTATAGAACCCAGGACCATATGACAGGGATGGCACCACCCACAGTGGACCCGGCCCTTCCACATCAATCATCAGTCCAGGCCAATCGGTTGTGGGTATTTTTCTCACTTGAGGTTCCCTCTTCTTATATGACTCAGTCTTGGGTCAAGTTGACAGAAAACTAACCAACTCAGAATTCTGTTTCAGAAAAGAGACAGACAAAAACAATGAGGTGGGTAGGAACCTCCAGGAAAATTCAGAAACTGGAAAAGAATGCTAGAGACCTGCCTAGTACAAAATGACAGAAGAGGAACAGAATAAGAGAGTTGTCTGCCCGGCAGTGGTGGAAGCACCTGGGAGGCAGAAGCAGGCCAATCTCTGAGTTCAAGGCCAGCCTGGTCTACAGAGTGAGTTCCTGGACAGCCAGGGAGGGCTATACAGAAAAACCCTTCTCAAAAAACAACAACAATAACAAAAAAGGGTTGTCCTTATTTGTAGTCAATATTTAGCAAATACAGAAAACTGTACTAAAAACTAGGTAGGTCCCCTGTGGTGGCTTAGGAACGATAGCACTTCCATGCTGTCCCAGCCGTTGGGATGTAGAGCATCAAAGGCAAAGCCGCCGCCATGTGTTAGAAGATCTCAGAAGAAAGAGAACAGCTCTGCCTATAAAACACGCTGCAGGCTTCACAGCCTGAGCTTGGTCTGGGTGAGTTTCAGTCCTAGAGCTCAGTCCCTAGAACTGTGGTACAAAGAGAACTGACCCCTAGAGTCCTCTGATCTGCACACACCTGTACATGCATACATGTACACAATGATAATGATAATAATAACAACTTATTATTATAAAAGCCGAACTAAAGGTCATGACATATTTAGGTTCATCCCGGATGTACGAGTAGACAGGAATATATAGTGTGCTGTGTTTGTGGATGGAAAAAAGTCACTATTACATTCATGTTAGTAGCCAGTGTACAGCAAGTTGATCTTTAATGTCTGAGAATGAACCTGGGTTGTGCGGCAAGTTCTAGGGTAGTCTGTGCTGGCTACACAGGGAGATCCTGTCTCGAATCTCTTACCCACCTCCATGCCAGAAGAAAAGAGACAAGACCAATGTAGAGGAGCAGCAGACTGAGGAGACTCGCTCTATCACAAATTAAGATGTATTAAATAGTAGTATCAGAGTATAGTGTTGCTACCAGTGTAGACACACAGTGGAACAGAATGGAATTGCAGAGTCTTGGCATTAATCAGTAGAGACAGCAAATTCATAATTAAAAAATGAGGAGTTGAACGAAGATGTCAGGAAGCACAAGGGCTTCTTGACGCATTACCTGCTCCATCGCACCTCACGGTGACCAGAGCTCCAGTCTGAAGTGTTCTCAGACCTGGTGTTCTGTTAAGTCTTAAGAAGTAGTTGAAAAACAACACTAAGGGTAATTAATTAGTTAATACATAAAAACCACTTGTCTTACTCTTTCTTGCCTACTGTATCCTTCCACTTGTGTCTTGTGGACTTAGCTTTTGTAGAAACGAACACCTGTAAGGATCTGAAGCTCTGTGTGTTTCACGTGTAGTAGAGGTCAGAGGACAGTTTGTGTAAGTTGGTTGTGCCCTTCCACACTGTGGGTCCCAGGGACTGAACTAAGGTCACCAGGCTTGCTGACAGGCATCTTTACACACAGAGCTGACTCTGTCCCTCCTAAAGCACTGGATTGAAGATGGGGATCGTCCTGTTCCTCTTGCTAAAATCATTATACCTACTGTTTCCTCACACTCATCAGTGCTCTTTTAGACCTAGCTAGGAGACCTTCACTTATTGATGACTGGTCGTGTTAATAATGATGACATTTTTTTCCCAGTTTGGATTGTTAGTTTTATGAAAACGGCAACAGAATTTTAGATGATAAAAACTGTTACTTCTGATTTACAAAAAAAGGAAAGTAAACATCCAACACACACCAAAGAGTTATTTTTAGATTTATTTATTTTATGTATTTTGCCTACATGTATGTGTGTATATGTCCCTGGGGCCCCCAGAAGCCAGGAGAAGGCTTCCTGGAACTGGAGTAATGGGTGGTTGTGAGCCGCTGTAAGGGTGCCTGGACCTCTGCAAGAGCCACAGGTGGTCTGAGCTGCCGAGCCGTTTCTCCAGCCCACCACCTTTAAATCTGAGCAATAATAGCTGGCATCAGTATTCTAAATACCCATGTCTTACTTAGTCAGACACATCTGTTGTTTGTTGTTCAAGTGAAGTCATGCTGTGTTCTAGAACCAGGTCTGCCCTCTCTTAGGACAACTTTTGAGTTCTCCTGGAAACCTTGACAGACAGAGAAGTATCTTAGTGTACACTGATCCTATTACTTAGAAGAAAGAACTAATATATTCTTTTACTTGAGAATATTAGATTTATTCTATTAAAATTATGCTAACCATTCAATTTTCATTTGGAGTCTTTAAAAAAAATGTTTGTGTAGATATGTTCCTAATTTAATCTTTTATATTTTGGGTGGTGAGTCATATTTTACCTTGGAGAAAGATTATTTCTGATTATCCTTTTTACTGTCCTGATTTTTTAAGGAACTAGCATTTGACCCGTATGAATCATATGCTCGGGATATTTTACGGCCTGGATTCCACGACCGTTTCCTGAGTCAGCTGTCAAAGCCTGGGGCAGCGCTTTATTTGCAGGTAGAGTGATTATCAAATCAGATTTCACAATGTCAGAAAAGTAAGCTCTTTAAACGAAGTGAAATCACTTCTCTTGCAGTCCATAGGCGAAGGCTTCAAGGAGGCTGTCCAGTACGTCCTGCCGCGGCTGCTGCTGGCCCCCGTGTACCACTGCCTGCACTACTTTGAACTTCTGAAGGTAAGAAGTCCTCACCGTGTTTACAAAGCATCCGGGTCTTTCTTTTTTTTTTTTTCCCCACTTCATTTATTATTATGTGAGCATCCACATACACTAGTATATATTCATTTTCTTTGTCCAGCTGAGAAGCAATTTTTAGTAAATCTGCAGAAGAATCGCACTTTTTTCTGACTTTGCTGCTGAACTGTAAAGCAGCTGCCATTTTATTTTAATCACGTGGCCGTTTTGCTTAGATGGGTGATTCTTTGAAAACAATCATGTGTGTCTGCATCCAGGTCTCCATTTGAGGACCTCAATAGTTTCAGGACTCTCATCAGAGACCCATATGAAAATAAGGCTAACGTAGGGCTTAGTTCAGTGGATTTTCACAGTTCGCTTTGCAGTTATATCTGTTAAACTCACTGTTGTTATTTTAGAAGCAGTGAATTTGTACACTAGCAAAAATTCTCCAATTGATCATAGTTAAAATACTATGAAGTAGTGCAATTCTAAAGGATTAAGTAGCCACATAAAACTGTAAAGTTTATTACTTTATAAATAAAAGCAAGAGGCTTTGATGAGATTTTGAAAGGCTATAAAATCTGAGCAGCTTAATAAGAAAAATGAAGGGCTAGTAAGATGAAACCGTGGCTGGCACTTGCCACACAGCCTGGCAAGTTGAGTTCAATCCCAGGAGCTCCCAGAAAGGTAGGAAGAGAGAACCAGTGCCACCAAGTGGTCCCTGACCTCCATGTACATGAGTGCCTGTGCATGCACACATGTCCACACAGGCACGCATGTGCACACAGGCACTCATGTGCACACATCCACACAGGCACGCGTGCACACACGTCCACACAGGCATGCATGCGAGCACAGAGACTTAAGAGACAGAAAGGTACCTTAGCGTTTGCCTCTCTTCTAGAGGACCTGGCTTTAGTTTCTAGCACCCACACTGGGCAGCTAACAAGCCACCTGTAACTACAGCTTCAGGGAGAGCCAGTGCCTTCGCTGGCCTCTCTGAGTACACGTATACACATAGCATATACTCACAGGCACGCAAACACACACACACATAATTCAAAATAGCTTTTTAATGAAAAGAATTAGTTGGTTATAGTTGCTCTTACCTGTAAGTCCAGCACTTGAGGCTGTTGTGAGTTCAGGCAGCTGTGGGCAACAGAGTTCAACTTTATCTCAAAACACTCAGAAAGGCCAGTGAGATTGGGCTTGCCACCTAGCCTAATGACTTGAGTTGACTCCTGGGACCCACATGGCGGAATGAGAGACCTGACTTCTGCAAGCTGTCCTCTGACCTAGCTCCACACACGCACACGCAAGTGCACACACACACACACACACACACACACACTCACTCTAAAGAAAGGACTTTTTTTTTTTTTTTTTTTTTTTTTTTAAAGAATGCTATTTAAAAGAATCGGTGTAGTGAATCAAACCTCCAGTACCTGCATTTGAGAGACTGAGGCAAGCGGGTTACTATGAATTTGAGGCCAGGCAAGGCTATATAGAGAATTCTAGGCCAAACTGGGCTACAGTGTGAGACCCTGCTGTCTTGGGGGGTAGAAGGATGATTTTCATTATACAGATAATTAAGATTTCCAAAAATTATAGCTGTGGTAATGGAATTTTAAGAATATCCTTTAGGACTTTAGGATTTAACATTTTTCTACTGATTTAGGAACGTGTAGCCCTGAATCACATTATGACTTACATGCCATTGCAAAGCGGACAGTATGCGGGCAGTCCACAGAAGGGAGGAACCTGACTGACCCACAGACTTGTCTTTTGTTCCACTCTGATTCTGTCAGCATGAATGCACTGCTTGTATTCTTATTTATTTTGCATGTGTATACATGCGTAAACGCACACACATGCACACAGTGTGTGTGAGGCCAGAGGACAACTTGCAGAGTTGGTTCCCTCCTTCCACCACGTGGGGCCTAGTGATGCAACTTCAACTGACTACCCGTCAAGCCTCTTGCCAGCCTCGCTTGTACTTCAGCTTGTATTTGTTGGTGTGCTGTTCAGCTTATTTTCACTGAGCAGAATTTTCAAGGTATATTATTGTATATCGTGTGAGTAGGTGGTACCTATTTGTGTGTGTGACAGAAGTCATCATTGGGTGTCTTCTTCAGCCACCACCGTGTTTGGAGGTGTCTGACAATGTCTATTATTGAACCTAGAATGTGCCAATCCAGCTAGTATTGCTGGCCAGCCATTTTTAGAGGTCCGCCTGTCTCCACCAATGGGTTTTTGTTTGTTTGTTTATTTTATTTTTTTATTTTATTTTATTTTATATTTTATTTTATTTTTTTGAGACGGAGTCTCTTTGTAGTTCTGGCTGTCCTGGAACTTAATATATACACCAGGCTGGTCACAAACTCACAGAAATCTGCCTGCCTCCGCCTCCGCCTCCGCCTCCGCCTCCGCCTCCAAGTTCTGGGCTTGAAGGCGGGTGTGTAGTGTGTGACTGTCAGTGGGCACTGGAGACCTGACCTCAGGTCCTCACTTGCACAACAAGCCCTTCCTTTAGCAACTGAGCCGTCTTCCCAGCTGCTCCGGTTCTTTTTGGAGATGCTGGCGCCAGGAAACAATCTAAGTCAATGGAGTAACGAGCAGTACACACTAGCTTATCAACAGCCTTGCAAGATTGTGTAATGCAGGAGTATGTTTGTAGTTCACCTAGGGAAGCTACAGGAGAGGTTCTGAGGTTCAGTCAACCAAAAGATACCCCCCCACCCACCCCCATACACAGGAGATTCTTGGTATTCTAATTTTTTTCTCTTTAGGGGATTGTTGTTACTCCCAAATGTCCATCTATACTTGGTAATTCTGGAGACAGAACTGATTGCATGAGATCAGGGCAGATGGAGGTACCAAATGCTAAGATTTGAGGAGCAGTTGGACACTAACCATAATTTATCTGTATATTGGGTGGGTTTTGGGATCTTGTAGACATTGAAGTCTTTCTGCCAGCAAACTGTGTGGCTAGAGAAAAGTCACTTTACTTTCTTGAGTCCTGGTTTCCTTTTTATAGAATGCTTATTTCCCTGGGTAGCACCATCAGCTTAAAACACTGAATTTTAACACTTCATAGAAACACTTAAGTGTTTTCATCACTAGAGATGTTTCTCATTGTCCTTAACACGTTTCCCGCACTTTTCCTGCTTTCCTGCCTGTCCAGATCTCTGATTTTCTTCTGTATTCACAGTGTTTATTGGCCAGCTAGGATCCCATCCATGACACCAACTTTGATTCTTTTCTCTCCCTTACTGGCTGCACCTCATGATTTAACATCAGAATTGAATCTATGTTCAGCAACATGTGTCCATTCACAGTGTTATCACCTTCATATCACTTGAATAGACACAATAGCCCCTTCCTTATATGGTCTTTGTACTTCCTTGAACTCTCACATTGAAAGGTACAATTGGTTCCCTGGCACTTGCAACAGGAAGTCTGAATTCTTGAGCTTCGCTGCTTGCTAGCTCTTAATTTCATCTCAGGAGTTAGTCCTGCCCATAGCTTCAGCCGCCCCGGCTCTGCCGGTTCAGTGCAGGGCCGCATTGGTTTCCTGTTTGTCCCACTGGCCTGGTGGAATTCCTCCTTCTCTAACTTTTAATCGGCTCCCTAAGAACATCCCTTCGTTCCCTGGGCTTCTCTGTCCACCAACCTGTCTTCAGACCTCTTTGTAGAGTGAGTCTGCCTCATCTTCAGACAGTTGTGGTCCTTGAGAAATAGAACAAAGCCGTATGCCTTTGAATTCTCATGCCTTGTACTTGACATTTAAATCATTCATTAAATGCTTGTTAAATGAGTAGCAAAAGTAAGTATTTTCTTAGAATTCCTATCAATGTGTTGTGCTGTATTTTAAAAGAAATTTAATTATAAATTTTATGTGTACATGTTTATTTGGGGAACTTAGAATGCCTTAAACTTTACAAATTCATAGGGTAAAATTGTTCTGGTATTAGCATAATACTGTCAGACTCAGAAACAGAGTAATTTGGTAGTTCCTAGAGGTCGGGGACATTGGGAAGAGACTTGTCAATAGATATAAAGTTTCAATTAGAAATGAAGAAAGAAAGAGTTAGGATTAATTGAAATGATTAAAATGAATTTAATAAGCTCACTCAGGAAGTATTAAAGCACACAGATGTGAGAGATTAAGCTAAGGGGCTTTGCCTAACTTCTGGTTAGTTCACTAACACGCGCTGCCTGGATGATGGAGGAAGATAAAGAAAATGAAATGGACTTTGAAATAGACTTCTGATCTCATTAGAATTGAAATTTGCTGGAGCTTTGCTCTTGTATAAACTCGCTCTTTTAAGCCCTTCTCTTACCAGAAGAGTTTTGTCACATTCCTCCAGTAAAATGACCTTGGTGGCCAGCTGCTTAGGGCCTTTTTGCTTATTGTGACCGCGACTGCAATTCCTCTGTGAACTCAGAAAATGTGGCTTCACCTCTAGATGAACGCATAGTATGACGACAACATTATAGCCCACTCTAAAAGCTGAGGGAAACTGATTGGGACCAGATCCCCTTAAGGGTTAGCTAGGGCTAGTCCCACATTAACATAGTCCTCCTGTCTCTGAGGGCTTGGGTGAGTTCCTCACTGGATTGAGTCTTTTCTCATGACAGGAGGAATAAATTCAAGAGATCTATTTTAGTCTAGTGTAGCACATGCTTCAGGATCCAGGGCCTGGAACAAAGATGTGAGGCTAGCCTCAGCTACAAAGGAAGATCTTATCTCAGAATGAAAAATACATACATACATACATACATACATATGAGAGGGTGTGTGTACATTATGGTAAATACAGCAAATAATAATGTCAGTTTTGAGAATTTCTGTGAGTAGATTCTAAGAATTTACACCTGAGAAAAATATTTGGAAGTACATATTGTTAAACATCTTATTTTTATCAAGCACCTTGGTGTATACCATAAATATATACAATTTTTACTTGTCAATTAAAAAGTAAATTTTTTCAGTTAAAATTTTTCCATTAATCTTTTATTTTATTTTTGATCATGCATATGTGTATGTGTGAGTGTGTCTGTGTGCATGCTGTGAGTGCAGATGCCCTCAGAGGCTAGCATCTTAAACCCCCTGGATCTGCAGTCACAGAGAGTTGCGAACCTCCTGGAGTGGATGTCAGGAATCAAACTTGGGTCCTCTGGAAGAACATTGTGTACACTTAATCACTGAGCTGTCTTTCTGACCTAAAGTTTTGCTAATTTAATACTACTCAAATTCAAAACATTATTTCCACCAAACTAGACAGTCAGTCCTTAGACCTGTTGACAAGCTCGAGACATTAAAGACTTCCTTCTGCACTTATGAAACCATCTGCTCTCATAACGTGATTCTTCTATATGAAGCTTTGTTTGCTTTATTAAACAAAATTAGACTGGATTGTTAGGATTAATTATAATGACCAAGATTCTGAATATTAACAAAGTGGTTCAACAAAATAAACGACTTTGATTAATATCCTGGAGAATTACCCTCATTCTCTTTGCAATATGCTGGGTCCATGTAACCTAAGGGAAAGTACGTTTCTTTCATTTTAAAAATCAGGTTAAAGTCTGTTATGTGTAGTATGGACACACTAATACTTTCTAAGGCTGACGTAGCAAAATATAAACTTAGTGGCTGAAAACAACAGTACTTTATTCTTCTGTTCTGGAGGCTGAACTCAGGAGCTGACAAGGCCTGCATCCTGGAAGGGTCTAGGGAAGAGTCCTCTCTCAGCTCTGAGGAGGCAGCCATGCAGGGTTCTCCTTGGCTTCACAAGTAACCTCACTCGAGGCTTTGCCAACTCTCCCTGCCTCATGTCCATCACTTCCCATTCTTTGTGTCAGCGTCCAGGCCTCCCTTTCCTTAGTACAGAGTCTCCAGATTAGTGGATGTAGGGTTCAGTCGTGATCTAGCATGACCTCATTGGATTAAACCTGCAAAGACCTTAGTTCTAAATCTGTAACTTTTCATGTCATTTCAGTTCATTGGGTACATTAGTGAAAAAATCTTTGGTCTGACAGTCACGAGCAGTCATGAACCTGCCTAGTCACTTACGTAAATGGTGTTCATGTTATATTATGTTGGAGAAAAGTGGTTTCTAGAAATAAAATCATTAATTCATCTGTTCCTTTTTAAAAGGGAAGCCATTCTAGTGATTCTGTGTTTACTAATAAACTGAACTCATAAAATT
Source organism: Peromyscus maniculatus bairdii (assembly GCF_049852395.1). NCBI lineage: Eukaryota > Metazoa > Chordata > Mammalia > Rodentia > Cricetidae > Peromyscus > Peromyscus maniculatus. Next base: position 49,104,676 of record NC_134873.1, on the reverse strand, counting down.
ATACACTGTGGAGGTGGGGAAAGGGATGTAACTCAGTGGTAGAATGCTTGCCTATTATGCTTGAGGTCCTGGGTTCAGTCCCCAGTACCACAAAAACCAAGAACCTCAAAATTAAATACCATGTACAATTTATTTTGGTTTAAAATAATGAATTTTTATTCTTCAGAATATTTCTGTGAATATTGTTTTTGTTATTGGTTTTTTGACATAGGGTTTCTCTTTGTGGCCCTGCTGTCCTGGAACTCACTCTGTAGGCCAGGCTGGCCTCGAACTCACAGAGATCCGCCTGGCTCTCCTCCCGAGTGCTGGGACTAAAGGCGTGCGCCACCACCGCCCGGCTTATGCTTTTCCTTTGACAGCTCTTTTATACCATCTGTCTCGTAGGATTTCCTGGGAGCTCCATTGTACATGCATTATACCTCAATCACTACTTTGCTTCTTTCTGTTAGTCAGGGGGCCAGGAGGAGATGTGAACAAGCCTTACTCTTTAGCCCAGGCTGGCATAAAGCTTACTCTGGAGCCCAGCGAGCCTTAGAGCTGTGGTCATCCTTCTGCCTCAGACTCTGAGTGCTGTATTAGTTGAGCTACCACACCTGGCTTCCCCACTGCTTCGTTCTGAGGAACCAGAAAGTAAACAAGGGATGAGTGGCTCCTTTCCTGTGAAAAGATACATTTTATCATCTGTGTAGGACATGCACATTTCCATTGTGCTTTAGAATATGGTTCCTTAGATGACATTCAGTGTCTGTGCGATATAATCTTAGTGGAGAGAGTGCACTTGATAGGTAAGTTTCCAGGGTTGGTACCAGGCACCCATGGACAGTAGCAAGAGATGCTTCTGCTGTCACTTATATATGAACTATTACTGCTTTGTTTCTGTGGCAACAGTAAGCCATCTCCTTAAGGATAATTAGCTTCAATTATTTTGCATCGTTTAAATCAATGTAAATAAAAATAAAAGAATGCACATACAGAAAGGTCTTTATTAGTTGGGTGTTTTGACCATACACCTTTAATCCCAGCATTTGGGAGACAGGCTGGTAGATTCTCTGTGAGTTTGAGGCCACCCTAATTGACATTAAAAAAAAAAAAGGTCTTTATTATGCTGAAATGTTGGATGCTTGCCTGTTAACTATGGAGGCAGGAATATGTTTCCCGATGGACATATTCCATCAGGACACTTTATGGAGATGGAGCTCTGCTAACAGTGCTCTGCTAGCACTAGGTTCCAGCCCCAGCACTGTGGGAGCCGGACATGGGGTCCCAAACCCTAAGGGGAGGCAGGAGGATCGAGAATTGAAAGCCAGCTGAAGGCACACAAGACCCTGTCCCAGAAAAAGGAAGAAAAGGGGGAAAAATAATGTTGGGTTGTGGTTTTTAAAAATACTAGTAGTGGAGAAATGGCTTAATGGACACAGAGGACACAGGTTCAGTTCCCAGTACCCACATGCCAGGTGGTAACTGTCTGTACTCTAGTTTCAGGGGGATATGACATCCTTTTCTGGTCTCCAAGGCACATGGTGCACAGACATACATGCAGGCAAAACACCCACACACATAAAATAAAAACACAAGCAGTATTTTTCATATGCCAATATATTCCTTATGCAAAGTGCAAGTTAAATGATACATAAAAGACTCTGAAACATGAAACATTTTTTGAATAGAAAATCAAATGATCTCTAAACAGTTTTTTCTTGTATATGCTTTATATTAGAATTTTGTACATTAGGTATGTAAAATACTAAGGACAGGAGCTGGATTGATGGCGTAGTAGGTTAGACTACTTGCTGCTCTTCCAGAAGACAGGAGTTTAGTTCCCAACATCCATGTTGGGTGGTTCAGAAACACCTGTAACACCAGCACCCCCATCTGACCTATGAGGGCACTGCACACACACACACACACACACACACACACACACACACACACACACACGATCTGTACTTGGGACAAAATACAGAGGGAACAGTATTCTGTTTAGTTGTCAAATCTTGCTCTGTATGCTACTGACTTGTATGTCTCTTTACAATGTTAAGGACTGTTTTTGTACATGTATTCATTTATTTCTGTAGGGGGATGAGCAGAGGGATGGGGGCACATGTTTTTGGAGATCAGAGAACAACCTAAGGGAGTCAGTCTTCTCCTCCTACTGTGTGGGTCCTTGAGATTGAACTGAGGTCATCAGGCTTGGCAGCAGCTTGACTTGCTAAGTGATCTTGCCAGCCTTGAACTTTATTTTTTTATTCTACACTTAAGACTATCTCTGTGAGCCAGGTAGTGATGGCGCATGCCTTTAATCCCAGAACCTGGGAGGCAGAGCCAGGCAGATATCTGTGAGTTCTAGGCCAGCCTGGTCTACAGAGTGAGTTCCAGGACAGCCAGAGCTGTTACACAGAGAAACCCTGTCTGGAGGGTGGAGGGTGTGGATATCTCTGTGCTTGGTGCCATGCTAAGTCCTATGGCGTCAGAAGCAGTTCTGTGCTGTTTCTTTTCAGGACTGTGAGTGCCGAGTGCATACATGTTCTTTCACACCGAGAAAGAACCAAGAACCTGGTAACAGATAGTAATGAGACACATTCTGGGTCTGGAGCTCAGACTGACCTCAGACTCCCAAGTGCGAGAATTACATGCATGTGCTACCAAACCTTGTAGAAACAGCGAGAACTGCTTTTTTCTTCAGGGACAGTCTTGGGTATCTGAGGCTGCCTGTGCCTGCTAAGTACTAGGCTTACAGACATCTGCTACCATATCTGCTTTATGTGATGTCAGAGAATAGAACTTGGGACTTCATGTGTGCTAGGTAAACACATTGCCAGCTATATCCACAGCCCAGAAAATACTTCAGGAATGAAGTTAGAGGCTGGGGAGACGGCTCCATTGTTAGGAACACCTACTTGTTGCTCTTGCAGAGGATGCAGGTTCAGCTCTCAGCTCCCAGCACCCACATAGTGGGCTACTACCACCTGCCACTTCAGTACTAGGCATCTGACATTTTCTTCTGACCTTCATGGGCATGAAGCACGCATGTAGTACATGTTCATATATGCAGGCAAAACATTCATGCACATAAAATCTAAAAAGATGTGTTTATAGAACATTTCAATACTCAAGTAGAGAAAGCTGAACGAATGTGAATTTTACCCTTAAATAAAGCGAGGTCATTGTTTTGCCTTTGGACTTGGCAGCAGTTGGAAGAAAAGAGTGAGGACGAAGACGATAAGGAATGTGTGAAACAAGCTATCACAGCTCTGCTGAACGTCCAGAGTGGCTTGGAAAAAATATGCTCCAAGAGTCTGGCCAAGCGAAGACTGAGGTGAGTATTTCCCCTTTAACCCTCTTCCTTTCTGTCCTGAGGAGGCTGTGGTATAAATCAGGGCCTTAGCTCCCTCCTCAAGTAAACAATGGAGAAAACGGTGTGAGTGACAGGCTTGCTCTTTCACAGGAAGTGACATCAAAGCCAGGAGAATTTGTTATTGTTTGAAAAACCTTTCATATTTGTGCATTTTCCCCACATACTCCCAGACAAGAGCCGAAGGCGACAGAGCAAGGTTGACGGTAGATGCACCCCAGCGTCACTGTTAGGTCAGTCAGCCTAGAAGGTGTTGGCTAGTTTAGTTAGGGACTGGATAACTCGGGACATTAATTCAGGTAGCAGGTCTTCTGCTTTCTTATTTATAATGTGCTGTATGCTCTTACCTTTCCGTCTTGTTCCTTTAAAAATACTTACAATTTACTTTCATCTATTTTTTTTTAACTGTATTGGGCTACTTTTTGATATTTGTCTTTCTAAATATTTAGTACTCAGGCAGAAATAATCATTTTGTACCTGTATTTATATAGTTGGATATCACTGTTATTTTTATAACTGTGAGAAAAGTTTCTGTGCTCTTGTCATTTCCCGAGTTGTGTGATTACATATGTTATATTTAGGAGTTAGCAAGCCCCGTGTCAGCGATGTTTTAAGTTGTTGTACCCCGCCACCCTACCTGCGTGAACTGTAGATTCTGTCTCTGTGTACTAATAGTGTCTCTTCCTTCACCCAGTGAGTCTGCATGTCGATTTTATAGCCAGCAAATGAAGGGAAAGCAACTAGCAATCAAGAAAATGAACGAGATTCAGAAGAATATCGATGGTTGGGAGGGGAAAGACATTGGACAGTGTTGCAATGAGTTCATAATGGAAGGAACTCTTACACGTGTAGGAGCCAAACACGAGAGACACATATTTCTCTTCGATGGCTTAATGATTTGCTGTAAATCAAATCACGGGCAGCCAAGACTTCCTGGTGCTAGCAATGCAGAATATCGTCTTAAAGAAAAGTTTTTTATGCGAAAGGTACAAATTAATGATAAAGATGACACCAGTGAATATAAACATGCTTTTGAAATAATTCTGAAAGATGGAAATAGTGTTATATTTTCTGCCAAGTCGGCTGAAGAGAAAAACAACTGGATGGCAGCCCTGATATCTTTGCAGTACCGGAGTACCCTGGAGCGAATGCTCGATGTGACCATGCTGCAGGAAGAGAAGGAGGAGCAGATGAGGCTGCCTAGTGCTGATGTGTACAGGTTTGCAGAACCAGACTCTGAGGAGAATATTCTGTTTGAGGAGAACATGCTGCCCAAGGCTGGGATTCCAATTATCAAAGCAGGGACTGTGATTAAGCTGATCGAGAGGCTCACATACCATATGTATGCAGGTAAGAGACAGGAAACCTTTGATTGTCTTTCTCTGTTCAAGCTGATTGATTTGATGGGTGCGTTATGATGCCTGAAATAGAAAACTAACAGCAGGCAAAGACTTGTGACAGAGAAGCTTTGGCTAAAACCATCACTCTATTTCTCAAAGTCTTTCCTTCTCTACCTTATTGACAACCATTATTTTAAACCTAGACTCATAGTTAGAAGAGAAAGGTCACTAGTCTGAAGTTATCCAGTAAAAAGCAGTAGGACAGGATGAAGCATCAACGTGAGCGTCTAAAAGTGTCTGCCCTGTGTTACTGCTTTTCTTATTCTATCACTGGGTTCCAAACTAAGTGGGATTTTAAATAGTCACCCATCATCAGAATTGTGCTGCTGGCAGAAATAGAGACAGTATTGCCTTTTCTTCTTCTCCATTCCTACACATATTTAGGAAATCTGGAAACCATTTTCAGTTTTTGTTCTTACTTGTTATTTATGCAAACAGAAGACAGACCAGTCTGGACAACCTAGACGGATGCTAGGCAGGATTCGACACACAGTGGGATGCCTGGTCATTGTCACATCTTAGTGCTGTGGTGGAGTAGACAGAATTGAACTCACACTCTTTCCCTTCATGTCTCAGAACCATAGTTTTTCATCTCAAAAATTAACATCAAAATAGCTACCTTTAGTGTGTTGTTGAAAAGCATAAATGAAATACTGAATGTGAAAGCTATTTAAATTTAAATGCATATTTTCAAAGAATGTCTTTTCTTTAAAAGACATGTATGATTTAAAATCAGTATAAGTCATAATATGGTATTCTTAAATACCTGAATGTGAAAATTAAAATCTATCCCCATACTTCTCATTTAAATATATTCCTATTTTTAGGAAATGTATGTTTCTGGGGAAAAGTATTTTCCCAGTTTTTTAGAAGTCCTATAAGTGGGTTCCCTGTTTCTTTGGAAGGTGTCCTGGTGCCAGTGAGATTAGGCTTTTACACAGCCGTCCGTTTACTCACTTCAGTGAACCGAAGAGCATTTAACAAGGCTCTTCTGCTCAATTTAGTTAATACACAAGCAGAGCTCTATATGGCTGGGAACTACCGAAGGGAGAGAAGTGAAATTTGAGTAATATTTTTATTAGTACTCTCAAACCACTTTATAATGTACTGTATGCCGTTATCCACATTATGTCTCCACACACGAGTTATTCAGTGGTAGGTGCATAGTAGCTGAGACATGTTGAATAATAAGAGAAGCCTCACTTGGGATTCTAGTTTTACTGTAAATTGTCACCTAGAAATGTCTATACTCGGTGTGTTCATTACTCAAAATTAAAAAAATATATATTAAAAAGAAAATTTAAGCTACTCTATAGTTATATAAAAGATAAATAGGCCAGCCTGGGCTACAGAGTGAGTTCCAGGAAAGGCTCCAAAGCTACACAAGAGAAAACCCTGTCTCGAAAAAACAAAAAAAGAGAGAGAAAGAAAGAAAGAAAACCAATAATTATAAAATTATAAAAATACTGTTAACCCAAAATTTGTGGGTTTAAAATACTCAATTTTTTGACAATAAAAGTTCAAGTTGTTTACCTTGCCACATTGTCTTTGTTTTTAAATCCTTGCAAATTTAAAATCTGTTCATTTTATCCTCAATACTGTTTGTTTGTTTTTTAAGAAAAGGACAAAACAAAAACCATAGACGTCACAACAAAAAATTAAGCAATACTTAATTTTCCCTACAGCACAGCTGGTGAGGAGCACTGGAGAACAAGTGCTTCTGTTTTCTAGAAGAGTCAGTTGTTACTTATTTCTGTATTCTGAGATCTACAATCTGTTTTTATAACACTCCTGTACATTTGTAACTGATGTAGTTAACAGAGTTAATTTATGACTAGCAGTACAACTAAGTGTTTTCTGGGGAACTATGCCTTTGATTTATTTTGGAAATCTTTTTTTTTTTTTTAAAATGAGTATACTTTAGTAAGCTAAGAGGTTTTACGTGGTCTGGCAGCTTTCATTCCTTATGTGTTCAGTGCTACTAAAGTCCATTTTTGTCATGATATTATCACATACATTTGATGACTTATCAACTTATAGCTTTTGCATAAAGTAATATTTTCTATGGTCTTTCTTAATGTAACACTTAAATTTCTAACTTAGTACAATTCTGATGAAGTTAAGTTTACTGGAATTTAACTTAATGACATGACTCTACTTTTTTTTAAAGATGTCTTAATTTTTATGTGTACCTCTATGTGCCATGTGTGTACAGTGCTGGTGGAGTCCAGAAGTGTCAGATTCCCTGGGACTAGAGTTATAGATAGGACTTTGTTAGTATTCAAACCCAGGTCCTCTGCAAGAGCAGCCAGTGCTCTTAACTTCTGAGTTATTTCTACAGCCCCTGTTTTACTTTTTAAAGCTTAAAAAAAATTTTTTTAATTCTTCTAGTATTAAAAAAAAAGTATGTTATAACTAAGTTTTTGACATCTTTTGTCCTGTTTTGAATTTGATTGACTGTTTTATATTATGTGACAGGTGTAACTGGATCCACCAGCATCTTTGATCAGTTCTGAGCCTGACGTCCATGAACTTAGTGTTAGTAGCCATACTCTGATGTCGCTTCCTGAAGTCTTCACTTGCACTGTAGAACTTTTTAATAGCCCAACTACTCTGGAGAGTCCATTCTTGATTAGTACCGGCAGTATCGAGTGTGCTTTCGGTAGACATTCATGGCTTTATAAGACACACAAGCAGTAGTGTCAGCCTCCTCCACCGACAACAGATAGTTATCACTTGTCTTGATAGAAAACATTAGTCTGTTGTTACCTTTTATTCAGTCTCCCCAAATCAAAAGGGGATTTTGGATTTGGTTAGTTGGTTATTAGGTGCTTTTGTTGGAGAACATGTAGAACAGGTTGTGGCTTACACCAAAACAAGCTAAACTTAGTAACTCACTCTTTTTATTATATAGTGAAAGGCACTGTATATAATACACGAGGAAATTTAATTAACGATGTAACACAGACAGCACTTAGATATCAATCATCTAGATTACTAGGAGTTGCTCAGACATACTGAAAACAGGAGAAAACTGGCTTACATAGGATTAGCTCAGGTCTAATTTGGCTTCCGCTGACTTGATCTCTCAAATGTCACACAATCAGTTACAACGAGGGCTGCACACGGTTAGAGCCAGCAGCTGTGCACACCCTCAGTTCATAAGCAAAAGCCCGAGACCCCCAAGAGTTGTTTAGTTTGCTAGGAAGCCTATCAGTTAATTCTGGAATGAAGCCTAGAAATTAACTGCTTTATTCAGCAGACTATATGTCCATTTCCCACTGACACTTGCAAACTGAGTTTTAAAAAGTTATTTTAATATGATAACACTTAAAAATGTTATACATGATTAATAATAGAAACAAATGGAGTTTTAATTACTCATGATGGTTATTCATTCGGGACACATACAGGTATATTATGAAGAGATATAGTTTTCTTTTTCATTGAAATAGGTAATACGTTCTGAGTATTGTGATGTACAGATTTGCGTGCAGTTAGATCCTATCCGTCTCTTATCCCTGAGCATGAAAACTATTCCATCACTGGCCTTTACCCTTAGCCCCATCATTTTATTTACTTTTCTGTGTTATTTGAGGGAGGACCGGTAGCCAGGCTGGTGCTAAGTTCATCAGCCCCCGAGTGTTGGGGTTACAGGTGTTTGCCACCAGGTGTTTTCCTGACAAAACCCCATCACTGGGCTATCAGAATAGCTCATTCTGTAACTGGAAAGCTTTCTGGAAAAACGCATTTCTCTCGAGGTGAGTTAGGCTATGGGGAACATCCACGAATAATGACTGACTGATGTAGTCTAACTTACAGCTTGTCTTTCCTCCCGAATTCTGGAAGGAAGCTACTCGTTGGGTGGGTTATTTTAAGTTTGGCAGTGCTACAGAGAGACAGCTTCCTTACCCTAGAGTGAGCAGCCACCAAGTAGGGTCACAAGGGGAAGCGGGGCCGGAAGTTCATTTCTTAGAGCTGCTGGAGACAATGAAATGCAGCTAGTTAGGAGCCAAAGCAGCGCTGGTGGGAAAATGGTTGGTGGCAGTGCATTGGTCTGGTCGTGAGTGGTAGAAAGTGGGTACCACTGAGGCCCGGGTAACGACAATGGCGAACACACATCAGTGCGGAGAACTGTTTCCTCTACATGGTCAACTTCTTCTGTGGAAGAAGGAAACTGAGAAAACTTCAGATCTTTTTCTTTGATGTACTTACTGCTGTCTCGGCACGCATACACAAATGTTCAGAATTCTCTGTTAGGTTTGAGTCTGTGTCTCCGTGAGTTCAGTTTGGGCGCTTACCTTTTAAAGACTGGACAAGTTTTGATCTATAGGGCGGTGCTCTGCTATTTTTAAACCCTGATTTTTTTTCAAGTGTTTGTGCGTCAGCATAGCGTCTGTTTCCTTTTTTAAGGAATTCAAAAGTGATTGTTTATAAGTCCTTGCTGAGGAGCTTATTGTTTCTTGAGGTTTTAAATGGCTGTATTAAAAGGGAGTATTATCACATGAGCAGACATCCTGATTAACAGTGTTCCACTATGGTGGATGGGGGATGGGTGTTCTTCATAAATAGATTTGTAATGTAATAAATATTTCATAAATCTTATGACCTTGCCATATTAAATGCCAAGTGTTAGGGACAGAAGAAGGAGAATTGGTGACCTAAATCTAATATGCTATATTCTGAACACTGGATATACTGTAGATATAGTTGAAGTTCAGAGGATTTTGAAAAATTGTGCACCAAATGACAAAGAATTATCCAGGGGTGGGGTCAGCCAGAAGGCCAGCAAAAAATAGTAGCCCTGGCCTGGGAATGTAGCTCAGTTGGTTGAATGCTTGCCTGGAACTCATGGAGCTCTGGGTTCAACCCCCAGCATGCACCTCATAAACTGGTGCTGGCCCACGTCTGTCATCTCTGCCTCTAGCACTCAGGAGGGCGAGGAAGGAGGATCAGATGTTCCAAGTCATCCTCAGCTACATAGTAAATCCTGGGTCAATCTGAGATATGTGAGACCGCATCTCAGAAAACAAAACAAAAAATGCAAAAGTAACTACAGATTATTGTTGAAGAAACATGGACCTATGCCAAGAACTTGAGATAGACTCTGTAGGTATTTGTCTAAAGAAGGTGTGGCCAGGAGGAGACAGAGAAGCTACAACCGTGGCAGGAAAAAGTAAAAAGAGTGTTACCTCTGGTGGGTTAGAAAATGTGGGATTATGTCCGAGTAGTATGTAAGCCTTTGCTTACACACCGGAGGAGAATTTCAAATCGGGCTGCTTTTTATTAATGAATATTTGTTATACTTATACCTTAAAGCCAAACTCTGCCTGACTTTCTCCTTTTTATGTTTGTCTCCTGTTTCTGAAATACCATGTCAGAATATGAGTAGATCCATAACTGTGCCACGAGCAAACAGCAATGTATTAGTTCCCATCACTGCCTGGTAAATGGAAGAGACGGTACTTTGTTGTCTTCGGGAGTTATATAATCTGTCCTATTGCTGAGGCTTTTTTTAAAATATCAGATTCACTTAGTTCTTTGCATTGTCTGTCATAAAAATAAAGGTCTCCTGTGATTGATGTGACATAGCACGTGTCTGAGTCACTGAGATGGAAAAATCAATGCAACAGAAACAAAAACAGCTTCTGGAATATGCATGGATAGCTTTCCTATATAAAATTTCAAAATACAGCTAAATCCTCTCAAAATAACTTTGTTACTCATTAGGAATTTTTCATTGCTTTAGATTAGAAATAATTCTGTGTGTGTGTTTGTGTGTGCACGAGTGTGCATGCATATTAAAACCATGGGAATATGGATAGCTTTTATTTATTTATTTATTTTTAGTGCTTAAGCTTTTGCCAGTTTTCTTAGAGTATTTTAATTCTTCCACATATACCCCACCCTCCCTTTTTGGCAAGGCTGCTTTCAGCTTCCAGCCAAGACAAGAACAAATTAAGTTTCAGTCACGGTAGACCACACTACAGCCATGGCTACTGTAGGGTATTTATTCCGTTTGCCAGTGCCACACCACAGCGGTGGCTACTGTGGGGTAAAAGCCTCCCTGACAGTGTCTTAGGAAGGACAGCTGCTGCTTCCTAAGCAGACTGCTCATCTCCAGTGACTTCTGGTGCCTCTGAGCAGCTTAGCAGCTACAACTGCATGCTGATGTGATCATTTATATGAACTTCTATGAGGATTCTGTTCTTAGATCTCACAGCTAGGTAAGGCTTATGGGAATCCTTTGATCTGGGGAGAAAACAGCACCAGAGCTGGAATCACACAGCCATGTTCTCTTATGTAGTTGTCCTGACCTACTCTCCTCCCAGAAACTGTGCGACATAGTGTAGGATGTTACGTGATGACGTGTAGGGACTGATGTGGTCCCATCTGACTGAGATGGCCTGGAGGCACAGCATGCCTTTCCCAGTATAAGCATGTTACTGAAGTAAAGAAATGACTCAAGGAAAAGCAAATTGTTTTCAAATAGACTTGGCTTAAGATGATGAAGACCCCACTTTAAGAAGTAGTTGTACTTTTCTTAAAACATCTTTAATTCACTTGGCACTTGCTTCTCTTCTGTCTGAAACCCATGGCTTTTAGCCTGATGTTGGGTAGCATTTGAAAAAAAAGTAGTTCTGAATGTGGATGTTAGATCTTCAGCCTGAAATAAACGTATGTTTTGAGGAGGAGTGTGTCCACACTCTCAATGTGGACCACAGCCCAGAGATGCTCAGAGACCTCATCTAGGATACACAGCTCTCTCCAGCAGGGACAGCCGAGCATCCCAACTGTGGCTGCCCTGTGGCTTCCTGAACACATGCTATTTTGAGAAGCCTCACCTTACAAATAGATTTGCAGAACAGGAAGAAGGTTCTTGGAAGGGAGGGTTGTGATGGAACCGATAAATATCTCTGTTTTAAAATCTCGTACAGCCTTCTGTTTTTAAATCTTTTCTTCTGGATGAGACATTAGTCTTTAACTGAGGATCTCTGTAACTGAAGACAAACAATAAAATACCAACAGAAAGGAAATTATTAAAAGATTTTATGTATTTAAAATACTTTTATCAGTAACCGCTTAAACTAAAGGATGGAACATTAAATAAAACCAAAAATTTCTTTAGATGGAGGCATGGTCATACATGCCTGTAATCCCAGCACTTGGGAGACTAAAACAAGAAGATTGTGTGTTCAAAGCCAGCCTGGATATCTAGCTAGGGCCTGCCTCAAAGCAAAAAACTCCCACAATAATATCCTTTTGTTCTATAAATTTTTCTTCAAATTGAAAAAAATATTAAATATATAAATATTTTCAACTCAGGGCTGTTTGATAGTGAAATCAGATCATTATCTTGATGATAACGTATACCAACAGATTGGATCAGAGTTCTAGCTTGTCATAAATCCATGAGTGCCTCTGAGGTAAAAAGTTACTATGTGATCTTTTAAGGCTAAATTTAGGGTGCTTCTTAGAATCAACTTAGGTAAAAATTTTCTAAATATACACTAACTCCACTAAACCTTGTCCTAATAAAAACTTCTTATAAAACTTTGGTCAAGAATGTCTAGGTGTTTACCGCCATCAGAATTTCCCATGTCTGTAATGTAAACAGGGAAATGTTCCCACAAAAGACTCAAGTTAACTGATGGTCTCTCTTCATTTAAAAATTTAGGACTAAATGTGGGTGGACCTTAATGAAATCTGAGTTGTAGAAGTGAGTGGGTTTTTTGAAACTGTCTTACTATGTATCTCTGGCTGGCCTTGAACTTGCAGCGATCTGCCTGTCTCTGCCTCTGCCTGAAATTAAAAGCCCATGCCATCACACCCAGAGAGTGAGTGTTGAGAAAGGGACATTCCCTTCTTTATGCACAAGACAAGCCTGCGTCTTTTGTGCCGGGAGAATATACTGTCAAGGAAAGATTGAGGAGGCCAGCCTGAACAAGTGGTCTGACTCAGTGGGCCTCCATTTCATTCCGTGGAGATGCGCATGCAAAGTAGGCCTGGAAGAAGGGTCAGAACCTCCTGCTCTTATGACTGAACGTCACTGTAACGGCTTCAAATGAGAGGGTTGCAAAGAGATAAAAACAAGAGGTTTTACAACAATTTTTTTTTGTTGCCTCTACGTTCACACATGTTCATGAAGTATGGCACAAACAAGCAGTGTGTGTATGTGTGTGCGTGCGTGTGCGTGCGTGCGTGCGTGCGTGCGTGCGTGCGTGCGTGCGTGCGCACCTGTCTGTCTGTCTGTCTGTCTCTCAGAGCTTGTGTAGTGAAGGACTTTTCCCTGCTGAGCCATCTCATCATCTTTTCAGTAGCTTAGAGGGGTTTGAAACTTTTTTTTAGCAGTTATAAGTAAGGCCTCTAGCAATTGACACCATCTAAAAACTACAGAGCTCCCCTACTACTCTGTAAGATTGAGTTTCTAGTTCTTTGCTCTGTTACCATGGCCTATAGGAAGTCATTAAACTGATGTCAGGGAGTGCGTAGGTCACTGCTACTGCCACATGTACAAGGTAGATGAACTAGCAGGTAACACTTTGCCATCCTGGTAGCAAACGGGAACCTGGTTTAAGTCCTGCCCTTGCTTTTCCCGTTGTACACTCTTTTGCCAGTGAGAAGTTTGAGACAGGAGAAGAAATCAGTTGATTATATTTTACAATCATTGTTTTGTTTTTGTTTTTCTAAAGCCACTGCTTTAGGAAGAACTGAAGCTAGAAATACATTACAAAGTGCAAAGCCATCTATTCGGTTAAAATACTTGGGAACTTTTAAGACTGAGTCTTTGACTACTTTTGAAACTGAAAATAATAGTTTTAATCATTGTTTATCTGAGACTTTAATACTTTTCCTTTTCTTCTTAGATCCCAATTTTGTTCGGACGTTTCTTACAACATACAGATCCTTTTGCAAACCTCAAGAACTGCTGAGTCTCATAATAGAACGGTCTGTCGATTTTAAATGTTTAAAGTCTTTGATTCTGAAAGGACTAAGATTCGTGTTTCTCATAAATGTGTCAAAAAGCTTATTGTAGTTGATTGAACTCTTAAGATAAAACTATTGGCTTTACAAAAACATGCTAACTTTGATTATTTAAGTAATTTCTCTTTTTTTTCCATTGATTTAGTATTTAAAACTCCAATTTTTCAGGGTTTAGGCTGCACTGGGGATTGAACCATGGGCCTTTGGTTCAGTCCAAGCAGTATTCCCAGCCCAAACTAATTAAGTTAAAGAACTCTGTAAATATGTATGACGTAGACTCTAGGCTGGACATATATATGCCTGTAATCTAAGAATTTCGGAGGTAAAGGCAGGAGGATCGGTTCAAGGTCATCTGATTAGACGTAGAAGGTTTAAAGCTACCCTGAACTATATGAAGTCATGTCTTTAAAGTAACAAGACACGATGCTTCACACGTTCTAAACAAATTTTCAAATAGACTACATACTGAATGAAATGGATCTTATTAGTGAGCAAAGGCTTTTATCAAGGAAAATGGTTTTCATCTACCCAAAGAGCAATCAAATTTCAAACATTAGTCAGCCTTAAAATTATGGCTACTGATTTTAATCTACTGACTAAAAATGAACATTAGACCCATTTGTTTTAGATTTTACTTGTGTTTTATTTTACTTCTAGTTAGTTTTAGCTCTGCTGGCAATATTAACTTCTTTTTAAAAAATATTAGCCTTTACATTATAAAAAGCCTTATGGGGGCCGGGCGGTGGTGGCGCACGCCTTTAATCCCAGCACTCAGGAGGCAGAGCCAGGCGGATCTCTGTGAGTTCGAGGCCAGCCTGGGCTACCAAGTGAGTGTCAAGAAAGGCGCAAAGCTACACAGAGAAACCCTGTCTCGAAAAACAAAACAAAAAAAAAACAAACAAAAAGCCTTACGGGTTTTCACTGATGTGTATATCTGTAGTAATTTTTATAGCATTCTCTTGACTGTACTGATAAGTATCAATAAAGTTTATGAATCTGGATTTGATATCATATTTTCACTGTTAGATTTGAGATTCCAGAGCCTGAGCCCACAGAAGCTGACCGCATAGCTATAGAGAACGGAGCCCAGCCTCTGAGTGCAGAGCTGAAAAGGTTCCGGAAGGAGTATATCCAGCCTGTCCAGCTGCGGTAAGTAGTGGGGACAGCTGGGGCGGCAGTAAACCCGCACTTCTCAGATGTGTGTTTCAAAGTGCACATGTTCAAGAACTGCTCCCAAGCAAGGTGAGGGGAGCAAACGGAGTGCATTGATTCAGAGTCTCTCTGAGTTCTTAGAAGCTTCAGGAGACTGTTGACTTGGTGAGAGCTGCTGCTCTTGCTTCATATGTGTACTCAGTGTGAGATCTCATGTAATCCGGTTGTGTTAATGCCACAGAGTGTTAAATGTGTGTCGGCACTGGGTGGAGCACCACTTTTATGACTTTGAAAGAGATGCAGACCTTTTACAAAGATTGGAGGAATTTATTGGAACAGTAAGAGGTATGTCTTTTTAATTTCCTACTTGTGTATGTGATAAAATTACCAATGTGATTACCCTCAATTGATACCATTATAGCTGCTTTGAAAATGTTAAACTTCAGCCGGGCGGTAGTGGCGCACGCCTTTAATCCCAGCACTCGGGAGGCAGAGGCAGGCGGATCTCTGTGAGTTCGAGGCCAGCCTGGGCTACCAAGTGAGCTCCAGGAAAGGCGCAAACCTACGCAGAGAAACCCTGTCTCGAAAAACCAAAAAAAAAAAAGAAAATGTTAAACTTGCTCATCAAACATCATTTCGGCTGGGTGTGGTGGTGCACACCTTTAATCCCAGCACTCGAGAGCAGAGGCAGGTGGATCTCTGTGAGTTCCAGGATAGCCAGGGTTACAGTAGTGAGACCCTGTCTCAAAAACCAGAACAATAACAAAACACAGGATTGACACTTGTAAATTGCTCAACAGTCATCCTGCTGACTCCGCACACTTTTGTCTGCTTTAGACCTGCTAGACCACTTAATTGAAACTGTGTGCACATACTGCACATGCGGGAATTTTTTTAACCACTGTAACACCATTGATAAAGGTGCATAGGTAAATAGAGCAAATCAAAGAGATAAGAAATAGCATATTACACTGACAGACTACTTTTTAACCTCACCACTAGCCAGATGTGTTAAGTTTGGTTCTTTAGACTTCAATTTACTCAGGAGAAACTAGGGTTGATTATCTCCGAGTCTCCTTTACTTTAAAAATGTGTGATTGTGTGACTTTAAAAGTGCCCTAGACAAACTTGGTTTTATATCCATTGTTCAGTCTAAATGAAAATCAGAAAATAAAGGGTTAAATAGATTACTTTCCTGTACAGTACAAAAGACAGCCATATCAAACAGGAGACTAATACGATCAATCAGTCTCATATAATTGGGTTATAAAATACAATGTTAATGACATATGAATGTGTGTAATTTACTTTTATTATCTTTTAGTTTGTATAGAATATACCTTGGCTGGAAGGATTATAAAAATAGTATTTAAACTAAGGTTCAAAATGTTGGAGGTGAAAAATCAAATTACTTTTTACATTTATTTAGTAAAGGTCTAGATATATGCCAAACTATTAACAATGATTGCCTGTCTGGAGAAGGAGGAGAGGAAGATGGGGGAGGGGAACTCTTCGTATTTACTTGGCACATTTGAACTTTATAGCAATGATTTATTCATGTATCACCTGTATTACTTTAAACTTTTTTTAAAATAAAGTATTAAAGATTATTTAAATGTTTGATAAAATGTATTTCAGGTAAAGCAATGAAAAAATGGGTCGAATCCATCACTAAGATAATCCAAAGGAAAAAAATTGCAAGAGACAATGGGCCAGGTCATAACATTACGTTTCAGAGCTCACCTCCCACAGTCGAGTGGCACATAAGCAGACCTGGGCATACGGAGACCTTTGACTTGCTCACCTTACACCCAATAGAAATTGCTCGACAACTCACTTTACTTGAATCAGATCTTTACCGGTATGTTGTTCAACATCCCAGCGGAGAAGTTATGTCAAGTTCATTTTAAAAATGGAGTACATTGTCTGCCTTTTAGGGGTGTCTTGAGATGTCAGTGAGACGGACGGTGTATGATAGATTTGTAGCGTGAGGGCACAGCAGACAGCTCTGGCCTTTTTGTCACCTTGGTCACCCTTGACCTACTTAACTTGGTGCTCTTTCTGCAGTTACCCCTGCTTGGTAAGCTCGGTTCAAATCCGGGCAGTACCAATTGTTGGCCTAAATTTCTCTGTGTAACTTTGATCTTCTGCTTGGTTCCTGCAAGGACAGTGAGGCCAGAGACTGTACTAACTGTAGGACTGTGAGGTCCCAGGGTATGCCCGAGGCACAGCGCGGGCTGAGCACAGCGCAGGAACATGGGAACTACTGCTGTGTCAAAGTTAAGTCACGGCCAGTGACAGCCCTTTAGAGTTGAATGCTGTTCATCAGTGAAACTATCTGAAAAATATGATTCTGGTTTTAAATTCAACTTAAAATCTCAAAAGTATTATCACTAAATGAGAAAAGGAGCTAAATTTATAAATTCTTCCACCTAAGTTTGTCATGGTCTCCAAATGTTGATTAGAATTTTAAATTTCATTTTCAGAGACTAGTCTGCAGGATGTTTTTTCTTTTCTACCCATCTTAAGAGCAAAAACAAAAACACCAACAAACAAACCAGAAATGAATTTTCGTACTTGCTATACCCTCATTGGTTACTTATTAGATACTATTTAAATAACCACCTACCATCCTAAGTTAGTAAATACTATATTTTTTTAAAGATGTATTTATTATGCATACAGTGTTCTGTCTGCATGTATCCCTGCAGGCCAGAAGACAGTACCAGGATCTCTGGGAAAAAACAGCCAGTGCTTTTAACCTCTGAGCCATCTCTCCAGCCCCCCATAAACAATATTTATAAGTGCTAAGGAAGACATTATGTGAAAGTATGCAGTAAATAGAGAACCACCGTGGTGATATATGCTGTAATGCCGACACTGAGGAGGCAGAGGATTGCCATGGGTTCCAGACCAGCTGGGCTAGATAGTAAGAACCTAGCCAGGGCTACATAGGAAGACACTGTCTTTAAAAATAAGTAAATGAGCAAGCAATAAATGCATTATGCAAGAGTATCTACCAAAATAGTTTAAATCTGAAAACATAAAAGACAAAATTGTAAATATCATGTTTTCACCAGCTTTCTGTCGGTGGAAGAGGAAGGCTCATAAAAGCAGTTTGGTTTTTTCTTACGTAGTAAATACACTGAAGGGAGATGTGATGTGGCATTTTATGTTGATAATTTTAGAGCTGTGCAGCCATCAGAATTAGTTGGAAGTGTGTGGACAAAAGAAGATAAAGAAATTAATTCTCCCAACCTTCTGAAGATGATTCGGCACACTACCAACCTCACTCTGTGGTTTGAAAAGTAAGTGCTGTTGACATTTTTGTTTGTAGCAATGGTTAGGTATGAATTCCGGGGCTGGTTTGTTTCTCTCGGTCACATGTCTCTGGTTCTTTCATTCCTTTCCTTAAAGTGCACTGAATATTTTCCTGATGTGCATCTTAGTCTCGTTAATACTTGAGTTTCTAATGGTTGCCTGCAGCTAACCACATGCGTCTCCTTGAGCAGAGGGGCTACAGACAGATGCCTTCCCCGTGTGTCTGGCTCCCCCCCTTTATGCAGTTGGATACACCTCATAACGGTGCAGGTTCAGCAGTGCATCCTTCCAATAACTACTTTGCCGTCTGCTATCACCACTTAACCTTGAATGGCGCTTTCATCCTCTTTTTGTTCTGCTGTGGGCAGGGTATTAGGTTTTGGACTATAGACCCAAGAGTACATCCATACCCATTAAATCAGTTGCTTTTTAAACCAGGTAAGAAAAAAAATGAGGGGAAAAATGGGCATTTAGAGTGGTTTTATTCTATAATTACCTTTCCTGGTGTTCTTGGTGTAGATTCACCTTACCCTCTGGGACCACTGGTTTTCAGCCTGAAGAGAACTTCCCTTAGTGTTCTTATGCAATGGGCCAGTAGCATCAGATGTGCAGGGTTGAAATACTCTGCCCTAGTTTTGAACATTAGCTCGATCTTCAAATGAGCTCATTTTCATTCTGTCGGTTCATATCTACTATTGAGTTCTCCAGTTTTCCATTTCCAAGATTCCATTTGGTTCTCTCTGTCATTTTACTGCGTCATGATCCTCTTTCTAGATACATGTTGTCATGACACCTTCCCTGTCGTCTTTACTGCTGTCCTGTAGTTCTGTGAACATGTTCTCTGATGTAACTTTGAAATCTTTCTGTTAATCTGACATCTGGTCACTCCCACAGGCAGTGTCCGCTCCCTGCTTTTGTTCCGTTGTGTAGGTAATAAATACTTGCGGTTTCTTTATATACTTCATGGCGGATACGGCAATGTTCAGTTCTGCCCTCTCTGCCCTCGACCGCTTGTTTCATTGCTCCTTGAATGTGAAGTGAACTAAGCAGGGCAGAGCTGGGGATGCCATAGTCACTTGGGGAAGGCAGGTTCCGGGACGGCTCACATCCGCTCCTCCCAGACTGCGCACCCCAAGCTGTTAAAGGTTGAACTACTAATTGCCATGTTCACTCTTTTGTTGTGAACAGTTCCCTGGTAACACAAACTGCTGTGCAGAATAAGCCACTGAAATTCTGGCTTCCTGGAAGGTCAGGTTTCTAAGGTTCTTAACCAGCGGATACTTGCTCTAACCCCAGGAGGTTCCCTCTTCACCTGTCTTCCTGGCTCTCTTGAGCAAACTAGGTAATGCACAGTTGAGGCTATATATCGTCCTGGTTTCTCCAGATTTCTTCTCAGGTGCCTTTCGTGACAACTCCATTGCTCCTGAACACATCTTTAGGTTTAAAGTGTCCACCCTTTGTTGTAAATGGTAAGAGATTAGGCGCTATCTGTGTGAAATAGTTCTGGAGAGGAGAGCAGTACAAGCTCTTTCTAATGTAAGAGCTTAAGGTGAAGAGGCAGGAATCGTACTGTGGCTTCAGGTCCTCTTAACCAACTTTTGGCATGGAACCACTATATCAGGAGCCAGACAAAGAGCTATTTTCTCAAAGTTCTAATTACCTACAGCTTCAGCCCATAAGTTGGCAAAAGGAAGGGGTCTTCACAGCTGAAATATTAAGTAATATAAAGTAAAATAAATTACTAAACTGCTCCAGGCTGTGGTGGCGCACGCCTTTAATCCCAGCACTCGGGAGGCAGAGCCAGGCGGATCTCTGTGAGTTCGAGGCCAGCCTGGTTTACAGAGCGAGATCCAGGACAGGCACCAAAACTACACAGAGAAATCTTGTCTCAAAAAAAACCCAGTAAACTGCACTCAGATAATGATCCTGCTCCTCAGGGTAGGAACCTAACAACTACCTCTCCCTAAAAATCCCGAGCTGTAAACTAGATGCTCCTAACTACAACATCTGGAATGGATTCTCCAGAGAAAGGGAGGTGAGGAGGAACAGTCTTAGTTGAAATAGCCCACTCTCTTCTTCACGGAATTATTTTATAGATTTTCCCAAAGAGACAATCTCTCATTAGCAGCTTGTTCTTAGGGCCATCTCCAGAGACGTTGGAGTACTATGAGTTGGGGTGGGTAGGTGTGGTTTGTTATAATCATTTTCACTGGAGTATTATAGAACCAAGAAGTGGTTTTTATATTTATATAAATATTACAATTTATATATATTTATGTTTTTATAACTAGGGACAAGAGAGAGATCTTAGCTTCGTATATTGGCTATTATTTTTCTGAGTAAAGGCAATGTATTTTGTAAAGATGTGATTTCCACAGTACTGGGAGTAGAAGAACAGGCAGCATATAAAATAGCCTGGATGAAGGCCTGAAGTAGTCCAAGTCACATGAAAGGAGAGTTCGTTTATATTGTCAGAGACAGTATACTTCTAAGAAGTAAAACTGGAATTTTCTCCTAAAATGTTGCTCTCTGATTTGATTTTAAAGTTGACATGTTTTCATTTACAGAAGCTCTTTTTTACCATAGTAACTGTGACATGCCACACTGGGAAAGAGAAATATAACTAATGAGATGTAGTACACTGTCCCTGGGCCTTTCCCTAATCAGCTAGCCAGAGTATACTTGTATAGAATTCTTTAAATATATAAACATGTTATGTTTAATTTGATAATAAGTTGCTTATTTTGATGGTTTCAAGTATAGTGGTTTTATTCTTAGTATTATGTTAGCCTCATAAAGAAATAATACAATCTGTGGCTTTACATTTTAAAAATTTAGTAAGATAATTTAAGCTTTGTACTTAATTTTTCTTAGATTATAAACTATTAATATCACTGAAAACTAGATTTAATTTTTTTAAATGACAAATTATTAATAAGTTCTCTCAAACAGAAACAGAGAGTAAATGCTGATCAAACAGTTTGTGTGTGTGTGTGTGTGTGTCTGTGTGTGTGTGTGTCTGTGTGTGTGTGTGTGTGTGTGTGTGTGTGTGTGTGTGTGTGTTTGAGAAGAGGTCTCACTTTGTAGCCCAGGCAGCCCTGGAAGTCCCTGTGTCCTGCAGGCTGATGTGACAGCAGGCCTGCCTTAGTCACCCTAGTGCTAGGGTCTGCACTGTTGATCAACCATACTTAGCTGGGTTTTAACTATTTGATGGGAAAATAACAATATAACATATATTATATATTTTAATCTTACTCTGTATAATAAACTAATATATAGATTCTCAATATGTTAAAAACAAAATGCTTCTTTTAAAAAATTGTTTCTAAGTAGTACGTTTTGTTTGCTTCTTGTTCTGGGGAATTGAACCCAGAGCCTAATGCATAGCATACACTATACCACTGAGCTACCTCTCTTGCCATTTTTTTTCATTTTAGTAAAATATTTCAACTGACTTTGCAATATACCAGTGGTTATCTTAAGAGCTATTTCTACAAACATTGCCAATTATTTCTATACATTAGACATCAAAATGAAGCTGGATATGCCTCAGAAGGCTGAGGCAGAAATATTACCAGTTCCAGGCCAACTTGGGCTACATAACAAGGCTTTGTTCAGGCAGACACAGAAATGAATCACTGAAATAGGACTGCGTATACACACACAAAGGAAGCAAAGTTCTAGAACACAACTTGCTAGAGCACACCTAAATGACGAAGATTCACACACATTCAGTAAGATCTTAGTTATTCTAATACTGATAAATAGAGGATGTGTTAAAATATTGGGGATGGTGTCTGACTATAGCAGTCTGGATGTCAGAAAAAAGAGGACCATGCTCCACCGGAAGCCTGCCTTTCTCTGCAGTCTCCCATCAGTCCAGTGCATCCCTGTAAACGTCTTTTCTGTAGTCACACGGAAGCCACAGGCACTCTCTAGATGACTGTTTTCATTAAAACTTTCTGAATCATAGCTTTTTTGGGAAAATTCAAATTTTTAATTCTTTTCAATTTCTAGATGTATTGTAGAAACAGAAAATTTAGAAGAAAGAGTAGCTGTAGTGAGTCGAATAATTGAGATTCTACAAGTCTTTCAAGAGCTAAACAATTTCAATGGTGTCCTTGAAGTTGTGAGCGCCATGAACTCGTCCCCTGTCTACAGGCTAGACCACACATTTGAGGTAGGTTGTACCTGTGTTTCAAATGAACTTGCACTGTTTAGTGTACTAGTAGGATTCTGCATGACATGGCCACTATACTCTGAGCATCTGTGATGACCAGTGTAAGACTGTTCTAAAGCGGGCCATCAGCGTGGTGTCCCGGAAGCTGAGGAGGGGATTCTAAGGCCCCATCTCTTCCCCAGGGTATAACTAGTTAGTGGGTGCTGAGAGAGCGAGAGACCTTTCGGTGGTGAGGTCCGTGTTCCATAAACAACAGTCTCGCCCATGCTCCTGTCAGCTCCCCTGGTGCCCTCAGCGGATCCCTGAGGACAGGACAGCGGAAGGGAAGACTGGTTGGGAAGCAGACGGGCTCCAGGGGAGGAGGGCCGGCCAGAAGGGCTGCGGGTGAATGGGGTCAAAGTGCATGGTAGACATGTATGAAAATACCCTAATTAAGTCTGCCATTGTGTATAATTATGATATAATTATGATAACAATGATGATTTTTTTTTTTTTTTTTGGTTTTTCGAGACAGCTCTGTGTAGCTTTGCTCCTTTCCTGGATCTCGCTCTGTAGACCAGGCTGGCCTCGAATTCACAATGATCCACCTGCCTCTGCCTCCCGAGTGCTGGGATTAAAGGCTTGCGCCACCACCGCCCGGCCAACAATTATGATACTTAATATTAAATGCCTCATTTGTTTTCCAATAATAGGTTAAAATATGGACTTACCTAAATTTCATAATGAATGGTTTCTCTTTTAAAATTAAGTGTTCCCATTCAGTCATGGGTTCCAACTTGTTAAAAGAAAAAACCATTCATCATTTATTTTCTTAATTTTGTGTGTGCACACACTCAAGTGTCTACCATGGACACATGTGGCGGTCAAAAGGATTTTGTGGAGTAGACTCCCTCCTACCGTCTTGATGGTGTTCTGGGATCGGACTCGGATCAGCAGGCCTGTGCAGCAAGTGTCTTTATCTGCTAGCGAGCTTGCTGAGCTACACTCAGTCGTCACACTCAGCTAAGTCACATGTATTGTATGAGGTGTGGCAAGACACACTGTCTCATGCACACTTCTAAGTGTGTGCTAAAGTGTATGAAAAAGGCTTTAAAAGAAGAGAAAAGAAAACAGCATGAACCAGGCCTTTAATCCCACCACTTGAGAGGGAGAGGCAGGTGGATCTCCATGAGTTTGAGGCCAGCCTGACCCACATAGTGAGTTCCAACCTGGCCAGGAATACACACACAGTGAGAGCTTGTCTTAAAAAAATAGAACTTAAAAAATAAAAACAGTACTAGCATTCTTGGAGTTGAACTGATATGACTGGGCCACAATGGTTAGTTGGGTATTTTCTTGGCAAGATTTGCAATCCATTGTACAACTGAGGCCTCCTAATTTTTTTTTTATTATTATAGCAAATACCAAGTAGACAAAAGAAAATTTTAGAGGAAGCTCATGAGTTGAGTGAAGATCATTATAAGAAATATTTGGCAAAACTCAGGTCTATTAATCCACCATGTGTGCCTTTCTTTGGTAAGTATTTCTTCCTAATTTTTATTGTGCTTCTGGATAAAACATGGCATTTTATTAAATGAGTATAGAAAATAACACCTGAATCCCTTCAGAATTTTTCTGTTAGAACTTTTAAAAAAAATCAAATCTATTATAGATTGAATATCCTAAATGTAAAAGTCTACAATGTTCAAAAAAATAGAAACTTGTTTCAGTAATACCACAAGTGGCAAATCCTGTATCTGACCTTGTTTCAGGGGTCACAGCCAGAACATCAGTTCACTACAAACCCTGTCAAATAACCTTCAGCTGACAGGCGTGGTAGCACACGAGTGTGAGTGAGTCCAGCCTGGGCTACCAAGCAAGTCCCTATCTGAAAACAAACAAAGTACATCCAACGTGAGGCCTTACATAGATGTAAGGCAAGTCAGTCGATGAATTTTCTCCTTAGACCTGGAACTCGCACCCAGGATGACAGCCATGAGCACTCCAGACGGAGAGCAAGGCCAACCCTCCGACAGGACAGGCGGGCGGGCGCTGTTACGGCACCGTCCTTGCAGTCATGGACCCTGTGCTGTTACTGTTGCAGCCCTGCTTGCATCCCGTGGTTAGGGTAACAGATGTGCACCACCGGGACACGCCTTATAGTCAATCTTGATAGAGTAGAAGAAACATGACCGTGTCATTCATTTGTATTTAATCATTTAACAAAACACATGTCTAGATGGTCACCGTATGTGCCTTTGAGACGGTAACTCCGCACATTGGGATTTTATTTTTACCAGCCCCTGATCTCCCTCCGTCGCGCTGGAGGATGAATGTCTTTCTTCCTTTCAAGACTGACTCTCCCATCTGAATTTATTGCTTCTCTTGGGTAGAGACTGCAGACTGAATTTTCAGTCTGTTGCCTTCTTGGAGATTCCTTTTTCTTCCACAGTTACTTATCCCCACATTATATATTTTCAGTATTTTTTTCATGCCCCATCCCTGTACTTTTCCCCCCACTTCAGTGCTAGGGATGGACCTCAGAGCTTATACTCAGGCAAATGCTCTTTCTGCTGGGGCTATTTACACCCCAGCTCTTGAATCAGCCTCTCCCCTGCCCACATACATGCTCTGGTAAGCCTTCTTATGAAGAAGGTTAGTAGAAATCTCTCATATGTTTGACTTCTTCACTATTTGGCAAATTTTCTCCTAACGTTATCTTTATCTATGGTTTTTTTTCCTATGGAGTTTTAAGTTGTAGCACATAGAACAATGGTAATCCTGATATTTTCTTCAATGTATCTATTTTCTCATATTTTATTGTTGCAGCTTTAAAACTAAATATTTTTATATTTGCTTGGTTTTCGTTGTTTTTTGTATGTTTGGTTTTTTGAAACAAAAGTTTCTCTCTATAGTCTTGGCTGCCCTGGAACTCACTCTATAGACCAGGCTGGCCTCAAACTCATAGAGATCCGCTGTTCTCTGCCTCCTGAGTGCTGAGATTAAAGGTGTGTGCCACCATGCCTAGCCTGCTTGTGGTCTTTTTGATGTGGAGATTGTATGTAATTGCACGCTATATATGTTACTTTTTTGCCATATCCATCTAAAGTATATTTTATACTTTAAAAAATCTTCTCACATAATCATTTACAGTGGCTGCATCCTGTCCATAAAGTTACTGTGACTATTTCATCATTACCCTGTGACTCAATGTATTATCTCTAGTAAAGTCAACAGATCATTCACATACTCTGGGGTGATGCAGGGATGAGGAAAACAACGCTGTGACATAATGACAAAGAAGGGTGGGCTTCCCTTTTGGCCACTGCCCTTCCTTACCTTCCTAGCAGTAAAAGGTGACTCGGGATTCTGTGTCTCCTGGCAGTTTGCTCATACTTCGATGCACATACCTCTGCAATATGAGCAAAACTCTGGGAGAGTATCTTGTCTATTCTTAGCACCTAACCATGGGCCTGATACATGGAGGCATTCAACAGATGTTTTTTGAGTGAATGAAAGAACCACATTATTCAGAACAAAAGATCATTTGGCCACTTAGACCACTATTTGGTAGACATGCAGTCACATTTAGATCTACACATGCATAAACACATACACAAACATATGTTTCTTTCTTAAAGAATCAAACTGGGGCTGGAGAGAGGTTGAACAGTTAAAAGCACTGACTGTTCTTCCAAAGGACACAGGTTCAAGTCCTAGTACCCACATGATGGTTCTAACTGTCTGTAACTCCCTCTTCTGGCACCAACAGGTACCAGGCATGCACTTGGTGCACAGACATACATGCAGGCAAAATACACATAAAATAAAATAAAATATTGAGGTCTCTATCGTATGTACACATATACAAATGTTCCTTATGATTAAAAAGTCACATGCTTAAACATTTATATAGATACAAAGTTTGGACACTACTACCATGACTATATTCATTTGGCATTATCAGGCATAAAATACTTTTCCAACTTTTATCCTGAGATTTTCCAAAGTGCTACTTGTATTGTTATAGCTTCATTCAAGTGTTTTGTTTGTTTATAACACCTGTGAACATCCTGTTTTCCCATTTGGTCCCTGTACCATTTCTTTAGTCACATGAGCTCAGAGCCTTCCTGCTGTGCCCTGCCCCTGTTGAAATCGGGGGTGGGGGTTGGTGTGTGTGTGTGGGGGGTGTGATATTCTCAGAGGCCAAGAGAGGGTGTCAGATTCCTTGAGACTGTAGTTAAAGGTGGTCAGGAGTCATCTGACATGGGTACTGGGAACCAGACTTGAGTCTTGTCAAAGAAAAGCAAGACCACATAACCACTGAGCCATCTCTCCAGTCCCAGTATACTAAATTCTTAAAGAGTTTACCTCTTAAATGTGTATGCCCTCTACTATCTCCAACCACACAAAGTATTATAGCCTGTATAATTGCTCTTCTTTGGCATTCAGTGCAGCTAGCAATCCTAGAATGCAAAGATGTTTCTACTCATTAACCCTAGATGAAAGTTAGCCTTTTTTCTTCTTCAAGACAGACTCCTTGTGTCATCTAAGATGGCCTGATATCCCTGCATCACATGCCCAGAATGAAAGTTAAACTTAACAGAAGACATTCACAATCTGAGTACAAACATTTCAACTGGAGACTATCTGGAGAATTGATTTTGGCTGTCATTGAATATGCACACTCTTAAGGGCACATTTGTTAGGCACAAGAACTTATGCTTACTAAAATACATAGTAACTATTTTATGAACATACCTTGAAGAGTGGCCTTGGTGCCGAGAACAGACAAATAAATCATCTGCCCAAACTGAACAGACATTGATGTCAGTCTTACCCTATTATTGCTGACTTTTTAATTACTGGCTTGAGTCATTTCATCTTTTAAAGAATGTAACCCAAAAAACTTGCAGTATTTAGGGCTGGAGAGTTGGCTGTGGTTCCTGCTGCTAATCCTGACAACCAACCTGAGTTCAATCCTGGGACTCACATAGAAGAGAACCATCTCCGCACGTGTACACACACACACACACACACACACACACACACACACACACACACACACACACTTACTTTAAAAAGAAAAGAAAAAATGACATTATTTAGAAGTACTCCTCTGCATTAGAACTAGTGATCTTGTCTAACATCCTTCCAGTCTTCTTTAACTCCACACCATCAGTACATACACCCTTAGGCTCTAACCATGAACAACCCACCAGCTCTGAGGATGCCTTCCACGCTTCATCACACGAGTGTCACGTTGCTGTCCTCCTTTAGTTCTACCCATTAAACTCTTAACTCACTTCTGAGAGTTCATTTAATGATCTTTTTTCTAATTCCAACAACTCAAGACAGGATAAGGCACCTGTGTATGGCATTGTAAACATTACTACTAGCACAGCATTTCCTAATATAGTACCTGCAAAACTGCACCATAGTGCCCCGTCTCCAAAGCTCTGAGTTCTCTGAGATCAGCCCACTCCCTGTGTGTATTTTTATCTGCAGTGCCTAATGTAGTAACTAACATACAGCAGAAAGGCTGTACACTGATACTCAGTGAATGATCAGGGTCCCACACATTGTGCTCTGCCCCTCCCCTCAGAAGAGCAGTGTGGAATCTGGGAGGGAGGAGTTATTCAGATGTCACTAACGGACACTTCCTTTTTGGTCAAGCCTAGTCTCAACTGACATATCCACTCCTCTGCGTCTCCATTTGGAGATGGGGAGCAGGTGCAGAGAGACTAAGGCAGTGAGGGAGGACAGCACAGGGAGAAAGCAGCAGAGCTGGCTCTCGACCCTTGGTGTCAGGAAGAGCTCAAGTGGGACTGGGTGTAGCTCAGCTGGGTTCAATCCCGGCACTGCAGAAACCAAGTATGGTGATGTGTGCCTGTAATCCCAGGGCTCAAGAGTTGAAGCCAGAAGGGTAAGTTCAGAGTCATCCTCAGTCAGCTACCTGACAAGTTTGAGGCCAGCCATATCACCTGTGCTCTAAATCTAAAATATGCACAAACTATATGTCACCCTGTGCTTGGGAGACTTGAGGCCCTTTGGACATTTCCACAAGAAAGCCTGTTCAAACGTGATCACCTCCAGATAGTGAGACTAAGAATTGAATAGGCAGAAAATGTCATCTTCTGAGTTGAGCGTTTCCCCCCTTTGGCAATACTATGCATCAATGACAACATTGTTAAGTTTCTTCACTAAAGCGTCCTTTTACAATTCACGTAATGGTGGTTTGAAGAGTATGGAAGACTGGTCATTCTTTAAACAGGAAATCTATTTCTGAAACTTGATCTCCTTTTCCTTGAATGTTTATAAAATATAAGTTTTTTTTTACAGGATTTAAAACAGTCACCGAGCAAGTTGTTTTTCATAGACTAGAAATCTAGGCCTTGGTTCTTTGGTTATTATGACTGTCTGCATAAATCCCTGCAGTTAATGAGAAAGAAAAAAAAAAACTTCTTCCTTCTTTACCCGTGAAGTAATTTCATGGTCTCTTGTAGGAATTTATCTCACTAATATCTTGAAAACAGAAGAAGGCAACCCTGAAGTTCTGAAAAGACACGGGAAAGAGCTCATCAACTTCAGCAAAAGGAGGAAAGTGGCGGAGATAACAGGGGAGATCCAGCAGTACCAAAACCAGCCTTATTGTTTACGGGTCGAGGCAGATATCAAAGTAAGTTGGAGCGTGTGAGGATCCCTATCTCTAAGCAACTTTACACAGTGCCTCAGAAAGGCCAAGTTTATTTTGTAGAGAAATATTTTATAGGGAATATAAAACTTAGGATATAAGAAAATTTGAATTATTGACTAAGTTATTTTCATGAATTTGAAATCTGATTAAGAATATTTAATACTAATAATTATTTTTTTGTATTTATTTTAGAGGTTCTTTGAAAACTTGAATCCAATGGGAAATAGCATGGAGAAAGAATTCACAGACTATCTTTTCAACAAATCCCTTGAAATAGAACCACGGAACCCTAAACCTCTCCCAAGATTTGTAAGCATTCATATATTCCCAGCTTTATACCTTTTTACAGTTGTTGTCCACATCTGGGGGTATCTTCAATACCATTGTGGGTCCATACCATGTGTTGTGTAGATCAGCTTTTTGTGAAAGCATTTAGGGATGAGGTATAAATGTGATATGTTAAAGGTAAGTAATAAGAATAATCAGGAATACCCCACTTGGTTTCAAAAAATGAACATTAATATTAATTTCAATAAATTTTCATGTGATGTAATAAGTGTAAGCAAATTTATAGTTTGCTACTTTTAGTTTTAACTAAAGTTGTAATTTATTTCAAAGGTATGGAATTTAAGAAATTTATACTAATTTATTAAACAATAAATATATTTACTTGGAATTTTTTAAAGCAATTATTTATTAGAAATTTTACCCATGAGCCATTAGCCTTAGTAATGCAAAATTTGTACACTGATACTTTTAATGGTTCTTTTATTTTGTAGTAATTTGCTAGTGCCCGGCCAAGTTTATGCTTGGTATTACTTCTCACTGATCTGAATATGTTCACTCACTCATAGAGTCAAAAAGTAAATATAAATCATTTCTAAGTGGTCATAATAAACTGTATAATGTTTGTGACTCACAGCCAGATTTTTTAAACTCTAAAACAGCCTCTAAACATAAACCTAATAGGTATGCCAACTCTAGTGAGACATTCTGACATCACTGTGAGGTGGTCGTTCTGCAGGGAAAGAGCCCTAAAGTTAAAATATACAGAGGTTAAAGAAAATGCAGGCAACTCAGTCCGTCTGTAAGTAGCCCATGTCTTAATGGGCTAAAGCATCCCTGTATTACAACACACAATTCATGATGAGTATCCTGGCTTTTCCAACAAGATTTAATTGCCCCAAATAGTATGTTTTAAAAAATGCAATTTGGGGGAAGGGGGCTGCGGTGCACACCTTTAATCTCAGCACTTGGAAGGCTGAGGCTAGCCTGGTCTACAAAGTTAGTTCTAGGACAACCAGGACTGTTACACAGAGAAACCCTGTCTCAAAAAAAAAAAAAAAAAAAAAACAACAACAAAAAGCCAGGGAATTTATACAATGTATTTCAGAAAAATTTCCATCCCCCAAGATGCTCAGCAGAATGAAGTGATAGTGCTGGAATCTGGGATATTCGGATCTGAATCATTGGGAAATTTTCATATTGATAATTTATAGTTTTTCTAACTTTTAGTTGAACAGAGACACACCTTCCTTTTACCCATGATGTTTTAAGTATTGTGGCTTGTTTTTGTTTTTGATGTCTATAGCCAAAAAAATACAGCTATCCCCTCAAATCCCCCGGTGTTCGTCCCTCAAACCCAAGACCAGGAACCATGAGGCACCCCACACCTCTGCAGCAGGAGCCAAGGAAAATTAGCTACAGTAGGATCCCGGAGAGTGAGACTGAAAGTACATCGTCTGCACCCAATTCTCCAAGGACGCCACTGACACCCCCTCCTTCGTCCTGCGCATCCAGTACCACAGATGTGTGCAGTGTGTTCGATTCCGAACACTCAGCAAGCCCCTTCCACTCAAGTAAGTGCTCAAACTGGAAGTGCTCCAGAGCAGTGAAAAACCATCTCTGTGATCGTGTGTATGTTCGTATGCATGTGAAAGTATACACACCCCGATACCGTTTCAAAAGATATTATAATTCTTTAAATCTAAACTCCAGCCACTTGGGGTTTTTCAAAGCTGCTGAAACAACACTCTAAATTTACCCAAATGCACCTCTCCTATCAAGACTATCAAGTCTGTGGTTTGTTTTTTAATTGTATTGTTTTATGTGTATGTGTGTTTTGCCTGTGTGAATGTCTATGCACTGTGTGTGTGCCTACAGGGACCAGAAAAGGGCATTAGGTCCCCTGAAGCAGGAGTTGAAGGTGGTTGTGAGCTGTCATGTCAATGCTAGGAAGTGAACCCCAGTCCTAGAGAAGAACAGCAAGTACACTTAACCATTGAGCCATATCTCCAGCCCACAAAATGATTAATCCCCTCCCCACCAAATTCTGCATTAGCTTCTGATTTTACAGTATATAAAATTCAAATTCCTAGAAGACCCTTCCGCAAACTTCCTGTAGTATCCTGACAATATTTAGATCTTATTGTTACTATGAAAAGCAGAGCCACACAAATCAGTTACTGCTATGTCGTCAGTGTCCTACAGAAATATGAGAGCCATATGTATGACTGTAAACGTCTAGTGCTACACTAGAAAAAGCAAACATAACTTAAAGAATGTTTTATTTAACCTAGTTTGTAAAAAATGACTTCAGCATGAAATCATATAAAAACTTATTTCAAGACATCTTATACTTATTTCAAGACATCTTATATTCTTGTTCAGAATATTTAAAATCCAGTGTGCATTTCCTATTTGTAGCACATCTCAATTTAAACAAGCCCAAGGGTGCTCAGCAGTCATGGGCTTATCCAACTGAACCTCTATAAAGTACCCTTCTCTCAGGTATTTCATCAGGAACTCGGCAGCTCCCCTAACAACACGTCACCTTCTTACATCTGTTTATTGCTACATCAGTCTTTGAATCAATTCAGCTTGAATCCTCTGATGAGTGTTTGCACCTGTTCTTCCCCTTGGCATTCACGGGCCCAGCATCACATCACAATTGAGGCAGAACTGCAAAGCACCAACTTTTGCTTTAGGAATCCTGGTTTATCATCCCAAGTCTTATAACCTTCCTGGTCCTTGATAAAATACTTTTTGCATGCCTTGTGGAACTTTAGGTTTCTTTTAACCCAGAGAAACTAACTAAAAATCTATAAATCTTTGCAGGTATATTATTTTGAGATTTGTCCCAGAATCCTGTGTAATGATTCCTAGTATGCATGCATCTGTAGTCGGCCAGTGGTGGATCTTGTCTTTATACCACATAAAATGTGTTTATTGAGCATTTACTTGGCTTTATTTAGAGACTGAGGACCACGAAATTACCTTGTACATACAGGACCATGAAGTTACATTGTACATACAGCGGACCATGAAGTTACATTACACACACACAAACACACACAGGACCATGAAGTTACATTGTACACACACAGGACCATGCAGTTACATTGTACACACAGGACCATGCAGTTACATTGTACACACACAGGACCATGAAGTTACATTGTACACACAGGACCATGAAGTTACATTACACACACAGGACCATGAAGTTACATTACACACACAGGACCATGAAGTTACATTACACACACAGGACCATGAAGTTACATTACACACACAGGACCATGAAGTTACATTACACACACAGGACCATGAAGTTACATTGTACACACAGGACCATGAAGTTACATTACACACACACACACAGGACCATGAAGTTACATTACACACACAGGACCATGAAGTTATATTACACACACAGGACCATGAAGTTACATTGTACACACACAGGACCATGAAGTTACATTGTACACATAGGAAGCTGTCAGATAAGATCAAATAGACTCGGAGTAAAAAAAAAAAATCTACCCAACTGGACTCTGCTCTTAACTACTAAAATAAAACCCACCATTTTCCCGTCTGTGTGACTAAAATTCATTATTAAATTACTAATAAATGACTAAAATTCATTATTAAAAACTTAGCTATTTGCCTGGTTTTTCTCCCTAGAGGAGATACCTTTATCTCCATATTATGAGGATACCCAAATAATTGAATTATTGAAGGCACATGTAAACTATCAGTTGTGAATTCTGTTTTTCTTATTTTAAGTCACTAACACTGGAAGAGGCGAGAAAACAGATAAACACATTTTCTCTAGTAGTGTTCAATCTAAGTGATTAGTCAAAGGAAAGGTCATCATTCTGGCATGCTGTATTCTGTTCAGTGGCATGGATCAGAATCTCAAGGTTCTAGACAAAGTGGGGAGCCTGTTCAAGGAATGATAAAGCTTTGTAATCCTAAACTTCAGGATCTCGATTTCTTATCAAAAAGAAATGTTACTCTTCCCTTTCCCCTTGGTAAGAACTGAAAAGAACTCATTTTGAAATAAAATAACTTGGGTTACTATAGAACTGTTCTCCTGTTCAGCTAAACCGTCCATTTCACCTGTAGCCTATTTGTTTTGAGGCACCTACCTGCTTTGGACAAACGCATCCAAAGCTAAAGCTGTGGGCTTGTAGAACCTTGAGTTGCTCCCCACTGGGGTCCCGGGGGAAGGGCTGTGCGCCTGTAGCCGCTGTCCTCTGTCTGCGACAGCCCACTCCCCGTAAGTCAGCCCATTACTGACAGACACTCCAGAAGGCAAAGGCGGACCAGAATTTATCGACTGGAATCTTCTTGAGGCTTATCTCTAAAGAAGTATGCTATTTCTTTTTTAAGAAAATTAAGAGGCTGCAGACCTGGCTCGTGGGTTAAGAGCACTTACTGCTCTGGCTAGAGAACCTGCATTCACTTCCCAGTACCCAAAAGGCAGCTCATAATCCTGAAACTCTAGTCCCAAGGAACCTAATGCCCTCTTCTGGCCTCTACAGGCTCCAACATGCACATACATGGTGTGCACACACATACACAATTAAAGTAAGTATTTCAAAGAAAATAAAAGTGAGAAGTATGAAAGTAGATTGATACTAAAGCTACATACTTCCCTTGACCTCTCCTCTAGTTCCTCAGAAGTACTTAAAGAAAATCAGAACAACAGCGTTTTCATCTGCTTACTAGAAGATGCTAAATTGCTCCTTACTTACACACATAACAAGGAAATAGTGTGAAATGACACTGGCTTAGGAAGGCAATCAAGTTAGCAAGAGTCAGCATCAGTTACCCTCCTCCTGACCACACACTGGAACAATCTCCCAGATCAGTTACTGAGTTACTGCTTATTGTATAAAAATAAGTAAAAGGCGGGGCTGCAGAGATGGCTCAGTGGTTAAGAGCACTGGTTGCTCTTCCAGAGGACCAGGGTTCAATTCCCAGCACCCACATGACAGCTCACAACTGTCTGTAACCCCAGTTCCAGGGGATCCTACACCCTCACAGAGACATACATGCAGGCAAAACACCCATGAACAACAACAACAACAATAATAATAATAATAATAATAATAAAAGAAACTACAGAATTAAAAATAAAGAAGTGAAGGGGAAATCTGAATTTTTTTTTAATAATCAGGTCAGTGTAGTACTGTAAGTATTATTTTAGCCACTGGATTATTTTCTCTTCCCTGTGTTGGTAATGAAGTAGTGTAGCAGCGATGATTTAGAACTAGCCTCAGTATTCTAGCCCTATTTTCCTACATTTTAATGCAGTGCTTTTCAACTTGTGGATCAAGACCCCTTTCACAAACCTTCGTCTCCAAAATAATTATTTACATTACAATTCATAACAGTAGCAAAATGAGAGTTCTGAAGTAGCAACAGAAATTGTATGGTTGGGGTCAGCACAGCAGGAGGAGCTGTGTAAAGGGCGCAGCGTTAGAAGGGAGAACCACTGTTTCAATGTTTGTTTGGTTTTTATGTTTTAAGAAAAATTTAAGACTTTAATTATTAATAACATTATTGTTAAACAAATTAATTGAGGCATTAATTTTTCTTAAAAGAATTAATATTTTTGAAATTAGGTATTCTGAATTTATCAAGGGATTTCCTAAATTAAAAAGTATGTAAGAACCAAACATATACTGAATTTTTTCAGTGTTTATGAATATAAAAGCTTGTTTTAATATTCAAAACTCTGAATATTTTATAATGACAATATATGCTCCAAAAACATATTTTCAAAGGTGTATGATAATATTTGTCTGACACTCCCTTTAATCTCTAGTAAATGATTTGAGTCTTCACTACCTGGCTGAGTTTCACAGTTCACAGCACTTGGGGGGGGGGGGCGAGCTAGCTCAGCAGGTTAAAATGCTTGCCACCAAACCTGACAAGTTCCATTCAGACCCTGGAGTCCTCACGGTGGAAGAGGAAACTGACTCCTGCAAGCTGGATCCTGTCCTCTTCAAGTGAAAAAGTCTTCTAATAATAGAGCATCAGTTTGTTTTCTAATGAATGGTTTTCATTTATATTATGACATTAAGTAGTAAGAAACTCTCAAATTCTCAGTATGATAGTAACTCCTTTTTTTCTTCTCAAAAGTATTAATGAGTTTTTCCTAAAAATATTTATGATGTTCTTTCAAACTAACACAGCAAGAACAGCATTATCATCATACATACATTTTTAGAGATGAGAATATTCATGGGAGAAAACAACTGTTTCCTGTTTCCTTTTCACAGGCGGCGATACTGTCTTTACCCAGGTTACACTGCCCCATGGCCCAAGTCAGTACATCTGATTTGATACCTAACTCTTGCTCTGGCTTTAAAAGCAGGCTGAGGGTCCCCCCTGCTGACTCCTTGCCTGCCCCATCTTAGAAGTGAGGCTTCGCTGCTGCTGTCTTGTGATCATAAACACTTGGCTTAAATTTATAGACTTTTCGTGCTTTGTACAAAACCTTTTGTTCTTAAAAGAACCTATCAAGTGAGCAGCTTCCACATTTAACCATTTCTCTTTTCCAACTGTACAATTCTGAAGATACTTCTCAGCTTTAACAAAGAAGCAAGAGTCTGCATGCGCAGTGGGGAAGGAAGCTGGCAGCTCCATGCACTGTTCAGTCACAGAGAACACTTAGCCTGCTGACAGCATAGAGTGCAGGCAAATAACTGCATGTAACTTTGTAAGGACGACCTTTCGTTACAACTAGTTGCAAGTTCAAAATATTTAGGTAAAATCAAGTACCATTGTAGATAATTGCTTTCAGTTCTAAACTAAACTAACAATTCACCATAAATTCTACTGTTTTTAGTTGTTTTAAACTAACAAATCAATGGCTTTACTCTTTGTACAAATGATTTCAAAATATATACAATAAAAAATACCAGTTATGAGCTAAATATATTTTCTTAAGAAAGTAGGTGACCAGATTTTGGTCCTGGTCTGGGGAGATGGCTCAGTGGGCAGTGTTTGCTATGCAACCATGAAGACCTGACTTTGGATCCCCTAAATCCACACAAAAGCTTGGCACAGTGTCACATGCTTAAAATCCCAGTGCTGGAAAGTTGGGGTGAGGGTCAAAGACCAATCCCAGGAGCTCTCTGGCCAGCCAGCATAGCCAATCAGTGAGCTCCAAGTTGAGTGAGAGACCCTGTCTCAAAAAATAAAGAAGATAGTAATAGAGGAAGGTACCCAACACTGACTTCTGGCCTGCAAACACGTGTGCGTACACACACACACACACACACACACCGGCAGATATACAGTGTCGACCATTTGAATATAAGTGCACAAAATCCTCTCTTCATTCTGTAGTGTTATAATAGTTGATGGCAGGAGCAAACATGATGCTTAAAGGAGTAAGAAGAGCCGCCAAGTACAGCTCTGAATGTTTAAATAGGTTCCTATCTTTTTACAGTGTTTATAGACTAACAGTAGATACAGTGTCTTTCATAGCATACTTATTCACTAAATGTTCATGAGATAGGTTCTAGTTTTATTTACCTCTTGTGTCATTTCATCAACTTCTTCTTCAATCAGGTTTACTGTATCTTACTTAGTACAGTCCTGTTTTCATTACCAGCACACTCCCTGCCCCCTGGCATCTTGAACAGTTTCATCATGGTTAAAGTTTTTGTGGATTAGATGTGATGATTCTAATTTTGTTTACATGTTAAGGAGAGTCTGGACCCAAGCAAACTGTGAATAGACCTTGAGGGCACCAGATCCTCTCCTGTACATCCTGTACAGGATGCTTCAATAGAGCTGTCACGCTCAGAAACTGTTCAGTCCAGCGTAGCCCCTTGAGAGCAATAAAACTAGAGAAAAAGATGAACCTACCAGTTTGACAAAAATGACCATTCCAAAGGTTTTCAGATTACCTTTCCAACAGAAATCTGAAAATTAGACCTAATAAAAATTCCAGTTATAGACTAACAATGGTAATGTTATTTTTGTTTAAGAAGAAAATAATTATTTTAGGTGGCTTTTTCTTTTTAAAAAAATTGATAGGAAACTGCTGCATGCTTTTATAGCAGTTTATTTTAATAAATGGAATAGTATTGGGTATTTGTTTATTAAACTGCTTTTGATACTTCAACAAATTTTTTTTCAGTCAGTACAAGCAGTTTCCATCTAAGTTTTCAGGAGTAACAAGTGAAATAAAAGTCCTATAATCCTGTTTTGTTTGTTTGTTTTTTAAATCACACCCTGCAGGATCCTCTTCAGTCTCATCTATAAGTTTAGCCAAGGGCACAGATGAAGTGCCTGTCCCCCCTCCTGTCCCCCCTCGAAGACGGCAGGAGTCTGCCCCAGCAGAGTCCTCCCCATCTAAGGTAAAGTGGAACACCTTGTTATCTAGAAATTGGAATCACTAGCTGCAGTCAGTTGTTTAGGTCAGGTCTATCTTACTGGGATAAGCTCACATCTCAGAGTATCTGGGTTTAATAGTTTAAAGATTACATATAAATTAGCATGCAAGATGTTTGTTTCTCCTTAGAAAGGTAGCTTTTGAGTGTGCACACCAAACTCCTGTACGTTTATAGCTGTGAGTGTAAGGAAAAAACACATCTTAATCTACAAGGCAATAGTATATTTTGCTTGTGAGCCTAGTCTTCAACAGCTAAAACATTTCTCCAGCCCTCATGCACTTGTTTTAAAACTTAGGACTGGGGGTGGGGTGGAGTTGGGGTGCAGCATGGAGTTTGTGTGCAGGTATGTGATAAATGAAACCATACTGGGTATCTGATGAAAGCCATTCTCTGAGCCAAATAAGAAGGAACTTAAATTCTAGGTTAGAAGAGATCTTAAAGACTCATGCTAACTAAATTTCCTACTGGTTTAAATCCCATGCCGGCCCCCCTTATCATTTGTTTTATTTTGACAGTTATCAATTTATTTGGTCTTAAGCTACCCAGCGAACAGAAGTACCAGGATAAGTCAAGGCCTTGTAGATTTCATGAAACATTAATACAGTACATTTAAAACTTAATAATTAGGGCTATGGTAGTTCATTTGCCTAATGTGTACACTGCCAAAAAAACGAATAGGTAATTTATGCTAAATCAGAAATCATAGTGCACTGTATGATAGGCAGCCAGTAGTAAACAACAAACTTTTTACTTAATCTTGACAAAATTGCATTGTTGGGGTTTTTTTCCACTAAGAATGAGTAGAACATCTCAATACATACGATAAAACTCCCTGTTCTGTACACAGTGTTCTGCCACTAACGTGTCTGAAAATTCCAAGTTAATTCTTAATACATTTATAGTATTTTTCAGATTAAGTTATTAACACATGTTCTATTCTTTTTCATTTGTTAGATTATGTCTAAGCACTTGGACAGCCCCCCAGCTATTCCTCCTAGGCAGCCCACATCAAAAGCCTATTCACCAAGATACTCCCTATCAGACCGGACCTCTTTCTCTGACCCTCCTGAGAGCCCTCCTTTGTTACCACCACGAGAACCTGTGAGGACACCTGACGTTTTCTCAAGCTCACCATTACATCTCCAGCCTCCCCCTTTGGGCAAAAAGAGTGATCATGGCAATGCCTTCTTCCCAAACAGCCCTTCCCCCTTTACACCACCACCTCCTCAGACCCCTTCTCCTCATGGCACGAGACGGCATCTGCCATCACCACCGCTGACACAGGAAGTGGACCTCCATTCCATTGCTGGGCCTCCTATTCCTCCACGACAAAGCACTTCTCAACTGATCCCCAAACTTCCTCCAAAAACTTACAAGAGGGAGCACACACACCCATCCATGCACAGAGATGGACCACCACTGTTGGAGAACGCCCATTCTTCCTGAGTACTTCCTCTGTACTGGGATGTAGTTTCCTAGCCCCAAATCCATTGCTGGCAATGGATGCACTGAACATGCCAGCACTGAGGAGTTCACATGAGAACTCCAAACACTAATGACTCTACTTCAAGTTGTAGTGTAAGACAATGAATTTTAACCTATACGTAATTACAAAATAAGACAGTAGTCCAGCTTAGAATGTGGAGACTGATCCAGAGGAACTGGACAACTGATTGCACCTGGAAATCACGTGAAGGGACTCTTCTGGCCAATAGGCAAGAGTCCTCACTTTGTGAAGTAATCTTTATCATTAAAGGGATGGAAAACAGTCTAATGTCCAATAGGCCCATATGTTGACAGTTTTTGTAATTCAAAATATTATGCACTTTTAAAAAAATCTTCAACAGGGATCTTCTCCTCCTTTGTTTTCCTTTGCTTTACTCTTCTACTTTAGAATATTTTCGTAAAAATCATTCAGAGGACTGTGAGAAAAGGCTGTGGTACCTGACCTTGTTGGAATCAAGGCCAGCACTGTGCTACAGTCCTGTTTACAGATTATTACAGTGAATTGAATGGGTACCGAGGCTTCACCAAAGAGGTACTTTTTGTTATTGTTGTTATTTTAAGAATAATTATACCAATTGTAAGAACATTCCCTACCTACCCCACTCACAAACAAAATGTGGTGGTGTTGCCTTTAAACAGGAAATTTCATGTCATTAACATGACGGAAGAAGAACTTCTTAAAAACGTAACTGTCAAGTATACTATTCACACTTAGGAGACTGTTCCTCTATGCTAGACTGGCATCCCCACCCCCACCCCCCTTGTCCCACAGGAGTTTACTGGTGACATATGTCCTGGCTCGTGGCTGTCCCTCTAACCATACTACAGAAATACAGGCAACCAATGTGAAAAGGAGCATTCTCTGGGCCTCACTGATACCATTCATGTTTTACTAATAGTTGAGTAGTCAGCATACTTAGAATTACCTTGCATTGCCTAAATCATGTGTGTATAGTGAATGTTATATAATATACCTGACAGGTCTGTTTTTATTTAATTAAATAAAGATAAACTACTTTGTTTGGCTGGCATATATTAAATTATTATATGAAGAAAATGATTGATTCTTATTTCTTTGGGTTGAACAAGATACAAACACTAAGCATAAAAGCACATGCGGTACGCCTGGGTGTCTGGTTCTTACAGAAAAATCTCAAGTTGGAGTTTGGAATATAGGGAAATACTAGCTTAAAATGGGATGGGCATCTTTTTAAGCAGAACCTTGCAGATTTTTAATTTCTTGAGCAACCGTATTTGTTAACGTTTATCATTCTACTTTGCTTAGGGTCTTTGGTTCTTTCAGAGCTACT
Source organism: Peromyscus maniculatus bairdii (assembly GCF_049852395.1). Taxonomy (NCBI): domain Eukaryota; kingdom Metazoa; phylum Chordata; class Mammalia; order Rodentia; family Cricetidae; genus Peromyscus; species Peromyscus maniculatus. The sequence continues at coordinate 49,064,092 of NC_134873.1, read as the reverse complement.
CCTTAGAGAATATCTACCTGCATCATTAGTGTCGCGTGTTTTATCCATGAAGCCTTGTACTGCTCTTCTGAGTCTAACAAATACTGTGACTGAAATGCATGCAACTTGAATAGAAAAAGTTGTATTATCTCCACTATTTCTGTGAACTGTGTAGTATTCCATTCTTACAGTCATCAATTCATCAGTATGTGCATGTGTCCTCAAAATAATGAAGCAGCAGTTCAGTAGTTGTGTTAACTATGCTGCATCCTGGTGGAAACGTAGTACATTAATAATTCCTTGTGATATTTATTAGAACATTAAATGGACATCTCAATAGTCCAGGGTGTAGTTTCCTAAGAAGGACGGACATTAGTTGCATCATCATTCAGCAGTCTTCCTTAGTGTCTTGTTTACTTGTTAGAGTTGACTCTTGTCACTTAGTGTCTGTAACATTCCTATTATGGTGGCCATTTCTCTTTGTGAAATGTCTTCTCTCTAAAAGTGTCCTCAAAGTTCATTTCAAATCCCTTCTTGGATACAAAGTGTCCAGAAGACCATTCATTGAACAAATGACCATTCATTCAACAAAAGTAGCTAGCTAGGCCTGCTTACTAATGCTGCTCCAAAGGACTGTAATGACACCCCCAAATCTCCCATGACTCATTAGACCAGCCTAACTGTCCCTAGAATTTCCCATGGCTTACTGATTACCCTGTCCCTACTTCAAATGAGAACCTAAGAGAAGCAACATTAGAACCCGTTCAGTGTTTCTCTGGCAAGTATTGCCTTCAATAGGGTGGTGACCCCTTTCACCCCGCTTGAGCCAACACAAGGGAGGAGGGAACGCTCAGATTTGGAGTTAATTCTATTTCTCCCAACGGGAACTGTTCTCTACCCAACTGTTCTAGTGGACCACTTCACCATGCAGCCATTTTACATGCATCACGGATGAAGGATATTTTTATTCTCAAATATGACATTTGGGCAAAAATATTTTCTGTAACAGGAAGTGAGTTTAAAAGTTCTCATTGGCTGCCCTAAAGTGAAGGTGAGAAAGCTGTATCCTTAGTCATAACTCAAATGTCCATTTTTGGGGACAAGAAGTGGCCGAAGACAAACGCCCCATCACAGAACTGCATCTGAATCCAGGACATAAGGAGGCAGCCAGGGCGGCAAAACTTGCTTCACTCCATCCGCAAATATAGGACATTTCCTCCAGAAAACAATGTGTCCGCAAAGGGAGTTTCTCTTGATGGGCTCATCACCAATAACAGAGATGGTTTTCACAGCTAAGCACTTTAGAAACAGAACAGACAAGTGCGTGTTCTAAATTTATTAAAAGACGGGCTGTCTGTTCTTTCTACACTTTCAAATGTGTTGAAGATTACTCATGACAAATAATCAAAGTCTGCCCAATTAAAATTTCTTGCTTAAATAAAGGCTGTTAGGCATCCAACTGTGAGTTTAGTAGGTTACTATTCTCTGACTCAAGGATGTTTGAATGGATCTGAGTTGAGCCAAGAGGACGCCAAATAAACACAATCAGTGGATCATTCTACTAAAGTACTATTTAAGTTGGAGGCTATACTATGATTCCAAATTCTTCCTTAATGCAAACCCAAAGTGGTATTTATCATAATGATCATGTAATTAAATTTTGCTCACATGTTATTTCCTTATCTTAATATAATGGCCTAAATTAGGGGTATTTAGTGGCTCAGATAGATAAATGGGGATGCTGTCCCAGCTGGAGTACATACAGAGGAAAACCTTTCTTATCCTCTCTTCGGATTCAAAACCAAGACGCGCACTTATTTCCTGGTGTTCTCTGCTCGGCAGGCTGGCATGCTCTAACCATCTCTACCATGGCCCCCGTGTGCAGGTGCAGGCTCTGTGTATTGCACGTTCATCTCTACCAGTCAATACACGTCATGAGGTTCCTGTCAGTTTGGCTGAGAGAATTAGGCAGTAAAATGCAAAGGAAAGGGATGACTTGATTCAATTTTTTTTCTTTTGAAACAGTACTAACTTTTAAAATGATTTCATAGTCCCTTATACATGAGCCAGTGAGGTATTCTGTGTTCTAATTAAGAAAAAAAAAAAAAGCATGAAGTCTACATAATAAATCTAAACAAAAACTTGTAAGTTCCATGCCTTATTTTCCATTTTTGACACCATAAAGTGCATTTTCTGTCAACTGTGAGCAAACTTCCCTTTTGCCTTTAATAAAAATAGTGCATTAAGTAGCCAGTTGCTGAAAAAGTATAAAGCAAGTTAGCTAAATGTGGGTCACATTGGATTATCACTCAACAAAGCAAGACGTACAAAAGATGCAGGTTCTGTGTGGTGTGGCTTAGAGTGCACCCATGGCTGATGCATGCCACTTTCAGTAGCTGCCAGATGTGCCTTTAATTAAGAACATCTCTAATTTTTTTTTTCAGATGAAGTCAGCATTTGGGGGCGGAATAGGGCAGGGGACTTGGGGGCGCAAATATCTGGTGAAACCACCAGAGAATTTGTTTGTCAAAGTGACATGTATAATTTTAGTTGAGATGTGTCTGTGTAGATATGTGTATTTGCCTTTGTTTAGTAGCACGGTTATTTGCTAAAATAATTGTCAAAAATGCTGTCAGTCAATCTTACTTTGATGTAAGAACGAAGTGTGCTCTATACATCCATCTAATGGCCTTTGTACCTAACCATGTTTGTAGGTAATCTTTGTACTCTATGTGCAGCAGTATTTGGTCTGTGTTAAAAGTGAAAATAATGGCTGTTATTTTTCTGGCATTACTAAGATAAATTGAAAAATAATAAAGAAAAATGCCTTACATAGCCCACAGTGTATTGTTTTTGCATGCATTTACTTTAGAGAGCAGTATTTTGAAGGTGTTAGTGATTCTAATTTAGCGTATACCTTCATAGAGAAGTACTTGACATCTTATCATAGTCTTCCTCTGAGGACACTATTTCCTGTAACAAGTTAAAAAGGATACAGTAAGTTTAGTGTCAGATCCTATTATTGTAACAGGGAGGCTTGGGCTAGACATTGGTAATGTGGCCTTTGAGGATTCACAGGATGAAGTTTCAGAGGGCAATTGTATTTCTAAAAGAATGTGCTTGGGGGTTGCAGGTCCCTGTCAGGTGGCTGCTGCTGGGACCAGCTAGTGTCAGGAAGATCAACTTTACAAGTCCTTTTCAGTTTGGCACAAAAAGAGCTTAAGGTAACTAAAGAACTGTTCAAACATAGGCACACTCAAGGTATAATATAAAACAAAGATATTTAAAGATTATTAGATTTAGTCCAGTTATTTTTAAATAAAGGTAAGCCAGACCTGGCGGTACTGGTCTTTGATACCAGCTACTCAAGAGACCGAGTCAGGATGATGAAGAGTTCATGGAATACTTGGGCCACAGTGAGTTCAAGGCCATCCTAGCACCTATCTCAGAATATAAAAGGAGGTGGGTTTGTAGCTCAGTGGTAGGGGCTCGCCTAGCATGTGTGAGGCCCCAGTTTCATCCCCCGAACCACAAGAAAAAGAAAAGAAAGAAACAAGGCAAGTGAGGATTAGGCAAAATGTCCGTATGTGACTGGGACTAAGACTCCGTTCCTTTGGAGGAATGCCATCAGGGATGCCGGAAATGCTGATTCCCAGCATGCATTATTGAATGTACTCTAGGTAATCAGGTCTACTAACTGTAATACTAACACTGAAATTAGAGATTTTGATTTTGCTCTTCAAATGTTAATTCTGAACGTTAATCAAGAGATTCATTCACCTTTTTACTTTATCATCCAAAAAGGTAAATGCTAGGTCACCACAGAGGAGGGCGGTTAGGTCCTCACCTGAGCCGGCCTTTTTCCACCTTGGACAGAATACGATTTCAGAAAAGCAGTTTATGGCCATGCTAATCTTCCGGGACCTTTGAGAATTAGTGGAGGCAAGAAAAACTACCAACTGTTTAGTAGCTGGTTTCACTACCTTAGTAACTCGAGATGGAGGATTGATTCACTGTGACAGGGCGAGCAGGCGCTGAGGGCAGGCCTGTTTACCCTGCTTCCACCGAGTCCATGAATGAATGACTCACTACTCCACGGGCTTGTAGGAACTCCAAAGGTGATGTGGCTACGGCACAGGCCCTTTCACAAAGCACTGAATATGACACACAGAGTGTAAAGGACATGTTTGCAGTTTGCCTGCTTTAGAGAACCCTTAAGAGGTCCTCTATCCTGACATCCTATGATTGGACTCATTGTGGCTTCCTGGGCTGTTTGTCGCTACTCAGATTGGTTTTGAATGACCTTAAATTATAAGCATCTGATAAGAGCTCATTTGACTATTCAGCCATTGACAAATATTGGTCTTTTTACAGAACTGATGTTAGAAACAGTACTGAAGAGAAATCCATTTCATGGGATTTATAAGCTAGTGAGAAGATACAATATTTTCTAAGTAGAATATTATACATTTAAAAATGTAACTGCTATGAGGAGAAAAAGGGTCGTTGACCGGAAGTGTGAAATTTAAATGTGATGATCACTCAGCCTTATAGAGATAAATAAAAACTTGAAAGAGGGGAAGAATGAGACATCCAAGTGACTAAGAGAAGAGCTGGGTGGAGAGTCTGAAGGCAGGGCATACTTGGTATACAGGATACAGAGGTAGCTAGTGTGGATAGAGACGTGAATATGGATAGACTAGAAGGAGGTGCCATCAGGAGTTTAACCACTGTGGATCATTTACAGCTTTGAAAGCCATTCGAACACTCCTGAGAGCCCTCCGAGGTTTGAGCAGAAGAGGAATGGGATCCATTTGTTGTGTATGGAGAACACTTATGAGAGGAACTGGGAGGCCAGTCCAATCGGAATGGTTTGGACAAGGGCAGTGGAAGTGAGGGGAAGACAGCCAGTTTACTGACAGACTGAACGTGGTATAAAAACAGAACTGTCAAGGTTTGGGGCCAAAGCAACAAGAATAAAGACTACCATTACCTGAGGTGGGAAAGATACTGTGGAAGAAGGCTTAGTTATATAAGCCTCTGAACATTCAAAAAGTAGATATGACATCTTAAGTCAACGAGAAACAAAGAGAGATACTAGTCTAGAGTTTGAGAACGATCCAGAGTAAAGACATAAAACTGGCAGCCATTTTCATAAAGATCTCTGTGTTGCTGAGGATAGAACCTTTACCCTTGTGTATTCTAGGCAAGTGTTCTATCACTGAGCTACTTCTCTGGCCCAGGAAGATTGCATTTTAACATCAGCAGACTGATACAGCCGTGAAGGAACTGCCAAGGAAGCAAGTTAAAAAGCAGGATTGTGTTGAGTCCTTAAGGCCTAGTAAAAGAGGAAGTGACCTTGCTACTTGATAGAGTAAGGTGGACCATATGTTTAGCAATGAGGACATCATTACTGATTTTTTTTGTTGTTGTTTTTGTTTGTTTGTGGGAGGGGTGTCTTGCTATATATTCTAATCTGCCTCAATATGGTGATTCTCCTGCCTCCACCTCTCAACTGTGAGCCATTACCTCCAGCATCAGGGATCTGCACACAAGAAGTTTCTGGGAGTGATTAGGCAAAGGCCTGGGTGGGTCTAATGAGTTTAATAAAAAATATTGCCGGAAAGGGCTAGAGTGGCTTTCTCTTGTACGTTTTACTGTCAAAGGAAGCAGAAAACTGGAGAACAGAAATGGCCAAGAAAGATTTCTTTTTGTTTATGGGTGGGGAAAAGTAAGAGCATGTTTGTATGGTGCTAAAAGGTTTGCCCCTGGTAAGAAAAGAAACTGTGATAACAAGGGGGAGAGTGAGCACAGTGTTAACTCAAGTACAGATGTTATCTGCTAACAGTCCTTTATAATAAAACTACTGGGCTGGAGAGATGGCTCAGGGGTTAAGAGCACTGACTGCTCTTCCAGAGGTCCTGAGTTCAATTCCCAGCAAACACATGGTGGCTCACAACCATCTGTAATGAGATCTGGTGCCCTCTTCTGGTGTGCAGACATACATACAAACAGAACACTGTATACACAATAAATAAATAAATTAAAAAAAAATAAAACTACTGTCTTCAGAATAAAAACTTTAAACACCCAAGAAAGAAGTTTTCGGCCAAGAATAAGGAGTATTCCATGTTACTGTATCTGAAAGGAAAATGGTTGTTTCCTGTTTTATAGAAACAGTGGGGAACAAGCTTAGATGACATAAAGACTGTTTGCTGAGGGGCTGGAGAAGAGAGAGAGCTCGGCAGCTGAGAGCACTGCCTGCTTCCAGAGGACCGGGTTCAGTTCTCATCACCCACAGGGCAGCTCACACTGTCTGTAACTGCGGTTCAAGGGGATCTGACACCCTCACTCAGACACACGTGCAGGCAAAACACCAATGCACACAAAATAAAAATAAATAAATCTTAAAAAAAAAAAAGACTCTGCTGAGCTCTCAGGAAATAACAGATATTGAAAAACAGGTTCTTTTGTTTAAAGACCTTGACTATTTTGAACAAGGCATTCCTATCTCTGTGTTCTTATGTAATCAATATTTAAATGTTAAATACCGCTTTCTGCTCTTTCCCCTTAAACTATATATATAACTCTCAGGCCAGGGTGTAGCTCAGTGAGCAGAGTGCTGGTCTAGCATACATGAAGCCCTGGCTTCATCCCCGACACCATCTAAACCAGGTGTGATGGTGCATGCCTGAAGTCCTATCTCATGGGAGGCAGAGGCTGGAGGGTCAGGAATTTGGGATGAGATACATGGTATTTAGATAGAATATATATGCACATATATCTATGTACGTATATATGTCTATATTTCCATCAAGTTTTTCAGCCTTATTTAACTCATGTCCCTGTCTCCCCTTTTTCCAAATCCCCCCCATCATGTGAGTCTTACAAATCCAAGAACGCTTAGCAGCCACGAGTCCTACACTTATGTCTTCAGATCATCATTTAGGACAGGGAATTCTAAGTGTACTGGAAGCTGTGCTGTTGTGGGCTCTTGAGGAAACGTACTAAAGGCAATGCTTTGTGGAAAAGTTTAGTCTGCACACTTGATAGCTTTATTATTCAGTGTCATCTAAGGCAGTCATTCTTGAGGGCTTGCCATCGGTTTTCTCGAATATGCAATCAACTTGCCAGTTTATAAGGAGTGCTTATCAGATGTATACATATTTAATAATATTACTATCTATATTGTTTATTACTGTGAAATCATAGGTGATAAATCCAGGAATACACAATCTCAGCAAACAAAACCACAGCCTAGGTACACTTAAAATGCAGATTTGTGGACTCAATCCCCAAATATTCCACTATAACGGGGCTGAAGCAGTGCCTGGGAATCTGCATTCTTAGTGTCATCACTGAGATGACATTAGACTTGACGGAGGTAAGCAATAAATCATGAGACACCACAAAAACAGCATTCCAGGAACTTCTCTACCAATCTAGTTTCAAATCTCAGATTAGCTTAAACTGTTACATGAGGAAATGGCCCACCAGAAGAAGGCTAGCATTGTGACCCACAAATCTCGGGTTCTCAGAGGGTGCAATTCTGAAGTCGGAGAAATAAGACACTCCTTGCTTGGGCTTGGATGTAAATCCTCCAGGGCTGCAAGAGACACCACTGGGACCTCCTAGCCTGTACAGAAAGCTATCCCTGATGAGGAAGTGTTTCTTTCTGCCTATCACCCAGGCGCGTCCTGCAGACACCAGTGATCTGTGTATACAGTCCACTTCAGAGGGCTGCAGCCCAGAGCTGGAGCAGCTGTCCAATTCTGTCCCACCCTGACTTTGTCCCTAGTCCATCCTTACGTCAAATATCACGAGTCACTAAAGAAAGGCCCTGCCTGCCCCGTCAACTTACACTGCTGTCTAGAAATGACACTATGAAACGAGCCAGAAGAAAGAAAAGAGAGCGACCCACTTCTCTTTTACCTGGAGAGGTTTTTTAGAATCTGGTGAGAGTGGTGGTGGTGCCTTTAACTGATTCTGAAGATGACTGTCTTACTTCCTTTTTGATTGGCATTTTTTCCTTTAGAAAGGTGAGAGACGGAAATGACAATGCTCAAAGTCTATCAGATGAAGAGCGGAAATGATTTGTGGAACACCTAAAACAAAAAGCACAGTCTTGCCTCTGAGAGGACTTTGCCTTCTTAATGGGGAGACAAATACAACAAAAGATGAACCAGTCACACCGTCAGGGATCTCAGAACAATGAGGGCTCAACCTGGATCTTTACAACCAGCTCGGCTAGAAGAGCGAGAGCAAGGGTGTGAAGCGGGGGGGTGGGGGGGTGGGGGGGTGGGGGGGGTGTGAGCTGGAAAGTGCATGGCTCACCGGCAAAAGCAGAGCCCCGTGGAGGTGATGCTAGTTCATGCAGAACTTGGAAGGATGAGGGGCAGCCGGAAGACAGAAGCTCTGCTACAGAGGAAACCTAGACTGTCATGCTGAGGATCTGGGCATCTCATAGACAAGAGTTAAGTTCACTAAACTGTGGTTGGGAATGTGAATGAACCAGATATATGGGAGACAAGAATGCTTAGGGGTGGTTAGAAAGGCACCCACCCAGGGTCTGATTAACAGGAAACAGGGGCCCAGAGTGGCAGCATTATTAGTTTAATAATATACAACAATGGTTTGCAGATGTAGATGGACTATGCTATCAAAATAAAACCTGAGAGGTGTGTAATGTTTAAAACTTTCTAGTAACCTACTGTTTTGATGACAGGTTATGGAAGGAAAAAGAAGTCTTATTTTTATTCATAGTTCAGTTATCTCTCTTCACTTCCCACGGCCAGTTGATCTGGCACTCCTTTAAGTACTGCCCTAGAGCGATTTTAGCCTGATAACAACCTGATTTCAGAGGTCAGGGAGATGAAAATCTCAGCTTACATTTACTTATTTGTATGCTAATTGATGTGTTCCTACTCAATTATTAGACAAGGAGAAAGGCTGCAATACTTAAAAATGAGACTTCTATCTCACAGTGTGTTCTACAGATGCCCTGTCTGCAGAGGTCAGTGTGAATATCAACACTGTTCAGCCAACTGCCTAACAACGGAGTCAAACAGCGGAAACCTCTTTTGTTTTGTTTCTTTCTGTTACAAATCTGATGTTTGGGGCCTACGGAGGAGAAGGATGCTGGCCCTGTGGGGCATGTCTAGATGGAGACAGCACATTTTATTCCCCCAGGACCAGGCAGGCCTCACTGCAGAAGAGTGAGTCTACTTGGGCTATGAAAGCGTCTCTTCTTTACATCCTCCTAAGAGAGCTGAGTGGTACGTCCCTAAGTTTTCATTCTGGTATGTAGTAACCACTGTGTAATGTGGCCATTACTGTGCTGAGGCCAGCTTCAGTCCAGACCAAAGAAAAGGTTTGTGGGCTGGAGATGGAACTCGGTGGTTGAGCAATTGCCTGAATGCACAAGACCCTGGGTTCAAAGTCTCTGAAAGAAAAATGTAGCTAAGTCAGTGATTCTTCCCTGGTCTATCTGGTCATGAGTGGGTCTCTCTGGGCACGAGTGGGTCTGACACATTATCTACTGGATCTACGACCGCCGCCATCCTCAACACAGCCCACACAAGGAGAAGGTTTGTTTTTGCTCCCACCCATTCCCTTTACTGATTTCCATAACCATAGTACAAGCTAGAGAGCAATGTATCTTTAAGTTCTGAAGCTTCTGAATTATAGTATAAGAACAAATTATCTAGAGCTCTGATCTGCACAAGTAAAATACAGTTCTGTTAATCCTTTGCCTTGAAGGGTGTTATATTTTGTTTTGGGGTTTGGAAAGATACGAAGCAAGACACAACTGGACCCTCACATAGGGCTTATTAGTCTAAGCACCGTGGGATGAATTCATAAGCTATGAATTCAAATTCCTAAGAAGCACAAAATTCACATCCATGCTAAAAATGAACATGCTTATTATTATTCTTGGGGAATGACTTCAAGGTGCAAGGTTTTGTTCTTACAAACATTTATTTTCCTCCAAGTTTATGTTTTTCTGAAATGATGTGAAAAGTCTTCGTTCCCCTTTTCCCAAGTGTTGAGGTTCATTAAGTCAAGTCTTAGCCATAGACTAATCTTCATCTCTTCAATTGCTTGTATGTTGATTTAGTTTCGTATGTAAATATTTATATTAGTTCTCCTCAGGGATTTATACATTGATATATATATATATATGTATATATATATTCCTGCAGAGATATAGACAAGCTTTCCCCTCCTCTTACCACTTGACAATACAACTGTAAGTGTGTTTACACAGCTGTTCCTTGGTCAAGGTCATTTGCAAGAGCAAGTCGGTTTCTGAAGAAATCTTGTTTGGTGGGTGAAGGATCCATTGAGGGGTTCTCATTACTTTTTTCCCTGTATTCTGATCCACTGGACCTAAAATCTCAGCACACAGATAAAGTACAGGTTGATTTGGTTTTAATTGTTTTCAAATATTTTATCTATCCAAATTGTTTTGCATTTGTAAAACAGTTGCCTGCTAGATCTGGAATCATTTTCACTCCCCTGAATTTCAAAACTTAAGATCTGTGTCTCTCCAATCTGCAGTGAACATACAGACTCTCTCTAATGCTTCATGGGGACAATTGTGACAACTGTGTATGTCGGTGTAAGTTACCATGTGAAAGCGTTGTAACAGGAATAAAGGCTCAAAAACATCTATCTTTGACTCAAGACAATAACTACTCGGCAGATTACCAAGGCCCTGAAATGAAAACGGTTATCACGGGCCCTTGCTTCATCTAGACATGACATTACAAACTCTTGCTTGTGCTTGTTTTCATTTTTAAAGGAAAGATTTATTGAAACCAACCACACATATTGCTACATTTGGTAGAATGCAGAAGTCAATACAGTTATCTCAAGCACCACACAGGAGCCCACGACTAGTCAGGAGTCAACTCAGTCCATTTGAGCCCCTAGTTGAGGGTGCGTTCTTCCTTTCTCTTGGTTAAACCAGTTGGGCAATCCATTCCAGCTCTGTACCTTCTCCAGTCTGTTCATGTCAGAAGTCCCTAGAGGGAGGAGTCTTTCTAGAAATAACCTCTCATACAGCTAGCCTGGGGCCCTCTCACTACTTAAACTTCCAGCTAGAATGGGTAAAACTAGCCCACTAACCAAGACCAGGTGTCAGAAGTCCTGGTGTGGGATGTCTGAAAGGGATGCTCCAGAGCTGCTGTTCAAGTGACCCATGTCTCCATACCCTGCATCCAAAACGCTCTCCCTGAACACGTTACGTAGGATAACTGGCTGCCCAGCTCTTTCATTGTCATGGTTTGAGTCTTTGTTTGCTCGGGAGGTTTTTGTTGGTTATTTTTTGGGATGGTTGCTTTACTTTGTTCTGTTTTGGTGGTACTGGGGATTGGCCCCGTCGCCCTTCACACACAAGGCAAGTGCTCTATTGCTATGTATCTATACCCAGCCCAAGTCCTTGCTACTAATAATTATTCTTACTAATTATGAATCTATATCTACTGAGCTTATTGGGAAGAATTCAAACATCCTTTTCTAGTATAAAGTAAAAATACTGGACCTACAGAAAGACTAAAGATGTCTGGAAAGTTGATGAATGGACTAGATAGTTTTACTTCTCAATTTAATATCAGAAAAGAAGCCATAGCTACCCAGCATGCTTTTACTTGATTAGAAGGAGGACATTCCCACTGTATCCCAGTAAATGGAGGAGAATTACTCTCTCTCCGCTCCAGTACATCTGGATACTTGTGAGATAAGAAGGAGGTATCTAGGTAGGGTGAACTTCTCTTTTCAAGGACCAGCCTCAACTTCCTGGAAACAGACTCACATTCTCCCTAAAACTCCAGGCTTGCTTTCAGCTCTCAGAACTCCTGCTTCCCTCCAGCTCAGATCATCCCTGGCTGGCACAGCTGTGCCCCTGACATTAGTGAGATGCACCTCGGCTATTCACTGTCTCCCTGTCTTCCAGTAGCTGGACGCCTAGAAGCCCTTGCGTTCGGGGGCAGGAAGCAGGGGTTAACTGCACCAGTGTCTTCTCAGTTGTTCTCCCCATTAATCTACTGTGAGACGGCACCTCACAGTTTCCCTCTTCCCTACACCTCATCTCTCCAGACCCAACACGTCACACTTGGAGGTTCCCACATGCAACTGGAGTTACCTGGAAAGGGGAAAGCTCTGATGTCACCACCAGCCCCAAGGACCACAGAAATCTTCACCAGTTGCGTTCCCATTTCTGAAACAAATGCCAAAATCGCCCTGTCTGGTTTCCGAAAACTCAGCTCAGATGGTTGTTCTTTTTGAACCGCTCTTCTTACAAACTGTACCTCCTCTTTGCTTCCATTACAAAAGTCTGTGTTTCTGAATATTAACTACTAAGTAGCTAGTGGCTAACTTGCTAATCGTTTTTTCAAATCCAGAACTCTACTGCAGCAAAGCTCATTTTCACTTTTTTCAAGACAATCTGAGCTGGCTCTCAACACTCTACAGGTATACCTGGACTATTCCAAAGGGATCGGGGTACGTAAGTAGGGGGAAAACCTGCAGAATCTAGACGGAGATAGTGTGTTTTCTTTTCATCCCCTTTCTTTGTAAAACACAGAAATGGCTTTTGAATGCCCTATGCCACCTGCAGGGCAAGCTGCTGGGCATATCTGAGCAGATACTAGGGGAGCAGTCAAGAACCCACAGTGAAGAGTACGGTGCTGTCAATGTGTCGTGACACACAGTCATCCACATCTCACAGAACTTCCTGTTCACCACCCTTCAGGTGACAGAGAAGAAGAAACATCCAAGGTGGGTAGGTCAGTAAGTACAGCTTAGCTACAGATCAGCCTGAAAAGCTGGAGATGAGGAAGGGAGGTAGAAATCAGGACCACAGACGTCTCTGACATAAAAGAGTTGGTTCTCTGATGTGAAAGACTGTCCTCCTCGAAAGTGTTGGGGCATTCACATGAAGAGGTCGGAGGAGGTGGAGGGGCACCTGTTTTGTTAGCCAGACCAGTCAACCGTGGCGATCACAGGGTGGTGACTGAGCACTCCAATTATATGCTATGCACTAGAACTTGGAGCTAAGCTACCCTTACTTTGAACTACAAGCTCCAAATGGGTAGGAGCTATTTCGTCGTGTGTGTGTGTGTGTGTGTGTGTGTGTGTGTGTGTGTGTGTGTGTGTGCTGGGAACAATCAAATACACTGAAGACACTTAAAAATAACTGATTTCAGATGACCTGCTGGGGAACATTCCCAACCAGAGTTAGGTGACCTCAATTACTTATCCTTTCAAGCATCCCCTCTTGAATTTGCAAATCACATAGGAAATTAAATGGGATAGGATGGAACTGCAAAGTGGTTAAGAGGGAGGCTGGGGCTTGGGGTGGGTTCTAAAGAGAAAATGAATATAAAATCAGCAACTGATTCTTAGAGTCCTGCCTGCTGTTATATGGACTGTTCCGCAAAGGAGGCATATACACAAACCGTTGAGAAGATACCAAAGAGGACTCCCTGACATCCAAATCTGTGGGCCTGCAGAAGTACTCCTGACCATGTGATGGGGAAAATCAATTTTGAGGCAATTGGTGGAGGGGCTAGGATGGCTGGAATAGAAATAATCATCTAAATGATGAAGTACTAAAAGGAAGAGAGAGGGTGACGTTAGGTGGTGTATTCTTTGTCATCTGCTACCCACCGAACTGATGATGAAGGCTGGAAGCACTGTCTACAGGCCTTACGCTTACACTGTCTTACATGCTCTCTTCCCGACTGCTACGCCCCAGCCAAGAATACTCACTTACCCAAGTGTAAGAGCTGTACACAGGCATGAAAAGCATTGGCCTCCGCTCTAACACAGTCTGGGTGAGGGTCTGACAGTGTCCATGTGTATTCTAGAGGGCACAGTTCCCTTCCATCCCAGTCAGTCAAACACTGGCCTTTCAGAGCAGGTCTCTTCCCCAGCTTCGGAGAATCCCATTTAAAATGTGTAGTCACTTTACATGCTCAGATTTGAACTAGCAGACCTCGTTCTGACCGATTCTGTACAGCTTTCGGGGATCTATGACCTGGTATCTACCCAGGGCAAATGGGAGACAATAGACGGGTTACCCTTTTCCTCAAATATCGTGGGCACTTTTTTCAGAATTTTTTTTTTTTTTTATGATGTCAACTTGACTCTGCCTTTGGAATCCTTCGGCCCTCCCAGCCTCAGAGGGAAGAGAACCCTTTCTCGGGTTTTCTGTTGCATCTGGCTCCATGCCTAGCTTCATCCCGAAGCAGCATTCTGGGTGTGTGGGGCCACCAGCCAAACAAGCCCCTATGGAACAAAAAGTGTGTCAGTGTAGACAGGACTGAACCTCCGGGGGGCTACAGGGGAGGAAGGTGGTAAGCCCCGGATGGAACCCAGCTGGCTCTCCTGGGCCTGCCATGTGGACCTGGGCGGCCAGGCTCTGGGGTGGCCGGTATCCAGGGTTAGCTACTGAAGGTCCCTGGGCTTGCTGCCGACTGACTTCCTGACCCACGAAAGGGCTGACTTTGTTTCTACCTGTGCCTCATCTTTCACAATAATCTAGGTTTAAGTCTTTAACGATCTCCATGTAGATTTTTTCTAGAAGAGATGGTTTATCTTTCATCCTACATATTCCTGAGTTCAGAGTGCAAGTTCCTATGCAATGGCTGGGACCATGTCACTCATGGTCCTCTGTGCATGCCTGGAATTATGCACAGATACAAGAATGCTGTATTTACATTTGAGTTAAAGGCACAGGCCCTTCCGTGCTCCCCTGGGGCCTCCCGGCCCTTTCTCTCTGTAACACCATGCAGGAGTGTGGTCCTTAACAGACCTTCCAGGGTCTTTAGATGAAAAACCCAGAAGCTAGTTAAGCTGCCTCTTGAACCCTTGCCAAGACTCTGAAGAGCTCCCTAAGTACAAAGCTGTAGTGGGAACTGCCTGCGTGGTGTGGATTGTCCCAGACCAGACCTTCCAAGCCAGGAAAGCCTGCCAGAGGAAGAGTCATCTAAGTGGCTCCACCTCCACCTCCACTCAGGTAACACTTGACATGTTAAATAGAGAGGACAGTGCCATGATTGTTGATAGTACTATGACGGATGCAGACTGGTCTATGAGAATCTACTGGCCTTTTCTCTAAGAAAAATGCCCCAAGTTGCAGGATGACGGAAGGCAGTTAGCCAGTGTGAGTCTGGAGGGGCCCCAGTTTAAGTTGTCTGCAAGGTCTGTGGGGGCAGGGAGCTCCAGCAAATTTGTATGGCCTTCTCTTTGGGGGACCTTTAAAACTACAGGCCCAATACCACATTCATCTAGTTTGGGGTGACTTTTCAGACCGAGCTACAATAAAGCCAGAGTACAGATAAAGCAAATCTACATACTGGAAAGGACTGATGATTTCCCCAACAATCTCCGCCCAGTGTAGGAGAACTTTGCAGAGAACCCAGGCAGAGTCATCTAGCTCCTATTTCAGAGAACTCACTCTCTCGTGAGTCTGCCAGGTCCAGACAGGTGCATTTCTACAGTGCTCCTCCTCCTCCTCCTCCTCCTCCTCCTCCTCCTCACTGCTGCTAGTTCTGCCCTCTCAATACAAAGGGGCAGATCTGTCCCCTATGCGTCATGTAACTAATAGGCCATTCTGTTACATCTCTTTGATAAACAGGAACTTGTAAAGGAACCAATGGCGGATCTACTAATGATTGTTTCCCAACAAATACTGCTCAGTCATTATAAATGGTAGTGAGGAACAAATCATTATTTCTTTTGGGGAATCTTATGACTTTAAAAAATATCCAACAGACTCAAGCCATGTGCATCCTTAGGAGTTTGGAGTTCTTCCGAAGATCTAGAGCCTAAATCCCCAGTTTAGACTGGGAAATTGTCTACTTCTTCCAACTCATGTCATTAGCAGCTATAGATCGAGAAAAACCTAAATCCGTAATCCAGGAGAGGAATAAACAGTTCTTAAGCCCCAGTCCCTACGTAAAGTGACTTGAGGGTCCAGCAACAGTCATGCATGCACTGGGTTGCCTAGCAAAACTGGAAGGAGACTGTAGGGCTGAGGTTAACTGCAGGGAAGGAGACAGACTGTAGGGCTGTGGTTAACTGTAGAACCGATGTTCTTCTTTCCTCTTCCTCCTCCTTCTAGTAACAACAGGCAAGGACCAACAATCAGATACCCACTAATCTCAGCATCACCCTCCCATTGGAGGATTAGACAAATCATTAAAAAAAAAGGAAAGGAAAGGAAGCCAATTGTAGGCTTTCCCCACTTCCTCTATCATCAAGACCAGTAACAACCTTCCAAGAGAAAGTGGTTTCCCAGTAAGTCTCCAAGGGCAACAATAACATCTTCATTTAATTTTTCTAGTAATTAAAATAGAGACTCGAGATTGAAAATGACTTACAATGATCTCTAAAAAGAAGAAGTAAATAATGGGGAGCTGTCCCTCAGGGGGAGGAAGGCAGGCCTGAGGACCTGTGGAGGTAGAAACAGCAGCCACCCCGGCAGGCAGGGGCTAGACTGCTGAGTCGTGGGCTGCTTGAATGGGAAGGGTCATCTCTCACTTCCTTACATCTATGCTGGAGCCTGCCCCCCCCCCCTCCCAAACTGCAACACAGCACTGGCCAAAAGGTCTGGGAGGTAATGCTTCACGAAGTAATAAGACTTAGAAAGACCAAGGAAGGAACCATCTTTTGTTTCCCATCCAATATGGACACTGAAAGTTTTCACTAGGACCTGAGGCCAATCCATTCACTCAGGGAAAACCCTTACAAATTCCAACACAGATTTCTCAGAGCCGGGATGCCAAGGCCCATGAGGGCGGAAATGCTGGCATGCCTTCGTCACTCTCCACGTGTGGAAGGTCTAACTGAACACCCAGCTCCCATAGAGGATCCCTCTGTGTCAGCCCATTGGCCAGGGGGCACCCTCTGCTCGCTCCTCTCAGGACACCGCTCTGGGAATGAGCAGGAGGGATTTTAACAAGTGGCAGGGAAGCTGAGTTTGCTTCTGTTCAGAAACTGGGTACAAACACTGAACTTGAACCAGTTGTGTGAGACAGGGCTACTTAGTAATTAATACTGTAAAGACCTCCACCTTCTGCCAAAGGGCAGAGAGTTACAACACTGTTTTATCTAAGGGCTACTCACTTCTTTTTAAAGAGCTTGCGGAAAGAGCTGCGGAAGCCCCCTTTCTGGTCTTGCCTGGGGTTTTGATCGCTGAAAGAAGTCTGCTCACTCTCTCTTTCTTCCTTTGGACAGAATCGGGTGGCATCCTCTAAGTGCATCTCCTGAAAACACAAAAGAGGCATGTGTTTTTACTCTTTTCCAAAAAGGAGCTACCCTGGCTGTGGGACAGTTAGCTCTGCCGCCTGCCTCTCCTACCCCCCCCCCCCATGACTACCTGTGGGTTCCAGTCCCAGCCAAAGCACACCTAGGGTGACGGAGTGAGCAGGTGGGAAGAGGAACACTGTCCGAGTGTAATTCTCTCTACAAATCAAGGCAAACCGTCCACAGCAGAATACACCGATGAAGATAAGTAAATAAAGGAAGCTGGCTAACAACAAAAGGCACGGACCGGATGGCTGATGGGACAGCTCAGCATGCAGAAGCACTTGCTACACAGGCCTGAGGACCCGGGTTCAATCCCTGGAACCTGCCTAAAGGTGGAAGGAGAAAGTGGACCCCTCAAATGCCCTCTGTCCTCCTCTGCCTTCTATTGCTGGGATAAATAAAACCATGATCCAAAAGCAGCTTTGGAAAGGAAGGGTTTATTTCATCTCACACTGCAGATAACAGTCCAGCACTGAGGGAAGTCAGGGCAGCATCTCAAGGAGGGCAGTGGCCTAGAGACGAGAACCGCAGCCCAAACCACGGACAGACCTTACGTACTGGCTTACTCTCCATGGTTTGCTCAGGCTGATTCAGAACACCTGCCTGGGTGCAGGACCCCTCCCGCCCCCCACCGCCGCCACAGAGGACTGGACCCTCCTCTGTCACTATTCCATGAAAATGCCCCTACGGACCTGGCTCCAGCCATCTGATAAAGGCATTTCCCAGCTGGCGATTCTCGTCCCAAATGACTCCTGTTTCTGTCAAGCTGACAAAAAAACCTGTCCAGGACATTTCTGACCTTGATATACTTGCCATGGCACACACAGTAATAGTGAATATATTTTTCTTCTATGTGTATGCATGTTTTGCCTGTGTGTATGTCTGTGTACCATGTGTGTATGCCTGGCACCTAGGGAGGCCAGAAGAGGGCATTGGAACTTCCAGAACTGGAATCACAAACAGTTGTGAGCCACCATGTGGGTGCTGGGAACTGAACCTGGGTCCTCTGGAAGTGCAGCCGGTTCTCTTAACCACTGAGCTATCTCTATAGCCACCATAAATAAAGGAAGTAAACTCTGCACTGGCATCACTTGTGTCTTGCTGAATAATCCAATACTCGACCCCTGGTATCTCTCGGTATGCTTCTCCTTCTACAAATTAAGAAAACTTAATATTAAGAGGGTTTTGCTACTGTTGTTGTTTAATTTACTTTTGAGGGACACAGAGATCAACAGGATGCTATCAACAATGTAACCATAATTTTAAAGTCCTGTTCCTAATTCTGTATTTTAGCGGAGAGTAGTTTTTAAGAGGTCAGACCTGTTGAGAAACGTCTAACTGGTGTGTCTAAACTTTGCTTTCATCCTACTTAAGTAACTCAGTGCATATTTAGAGTACAATTAAAAATAAAGACACTTCTTGTATGCACTTATTTTTAAATGTAAGATGTGTTACCATGTGCACACATACTGATTTTTTTTTTTAACTGTGTACTTGGTGTTTGATCTGTGTTAGGTCTGTGTGAGGGAGTTGCATCAACTGGAACCTGAGTTACAGGCAATTGTGAGCTGTGATGTGGGTGCTGGGGATTGAATCTAGGTCCCCTGGAAGAGCAGTCAATGCTCTTCACTGCTGAGCCATCTCTCCAGGCCAGGTGCACACATATGTAAGCGCATATATAAGTATGTGTTGGGTATGCACACAAACTTACACCCTACATGAACAGACTATTTTCCGTGGGGTGACGGTGAGTTCAAAGCAAGCTAGAAGCAGCTGCTCAACTTGAGTGACTCTAAGAAGTCAAAGCAGAAAGCACACCGAGGGCGCCCTGCAAGTCCAGCTGACCAGCTGGCTGCCCGCTCACAGAGGAGCAAAGCACGGGCAAGAGGTTTGCCTAGGAAACGTCTAGATCTGACTTTGAGACCTTCACTTGGGGTTGTAGCAGCCGACCTGCAAAGTCTGAGATGCTGCTAAGATTCGAAACTTCATAACTAAAACACAGAGACCAGCATCCTGGCAGCTTAGTGCAATGTTTCTCAAAGCATGCTCCTGGCACCCTAGGACCATCTACACTTGATTTTTCCTTAAAAAACACAGATTCTTAAGCCTGGAGTCTCTGAGTCAGAATCTCTAGCGTATACATAATTGCTGTACATACTTAGATATGAAAACCAGTTTCAGGCAAGCTTCTGCCCAATGCACTTCCTGTTTATGGCAAACATCTAACTGTGAGTCCTAAATAGTAGTTTCTGACTCAGTAGGTCTGGCTCCAGTTTCTGGATTGATAAAATTTATAAAATATAAAATTAGGCTGGGTGGTGGTTGGTTCACGCATTTAATCCCAGCAGTTGGGAGGCAGAGCCAGGTGGAAACCCTGTCTTGAAAAACATATGTATATATTTTATATCGCATCCACCACTACCTCCAAGACCACATTTTGGGAAGTGTCTGTGGGGACTGATGCAAGGCTATACTGCTAGCCAAAACACCTACTCAATGACAGAACATCCCGACTTAGAATTTAGGAGACCATAGAAGGAAGGAGCTTGGTTTTGCCTGTCATGTGGACCTCCATTAAAGTAGTCTTTAACTGGGATCCACACCAAATTCTCCGTTCATTATTGTTCATAAATTGTTCAAGGAAAATCTGTCTGTGGAACCATGGTCTTACTATTGTCTTCAGTTGGTACAGTATTTCATACTTTACAAAGCGTTCTCTCAAACTGCCTCCTCGGGTCCGATCTTTATGACGCTGTGAGGTAACCTGCTTCTTAGAAATCATGAGCACATTGATTATTTGGGATAAAAGGTGGGTCCACATGCCACGGCACATGTGGAGGTCAGAGAACGATGCAGGAATCAGCTGGCCTTCCACCGCGTAGGTTCCAAGGGTGGGGGGGGGAATGCAAGTCATCAGGCATGGGGATAATTGCCTCTGCCTAACGAACAGTCTCACCAGCCAAAACTTCAGTGGCTTTTCTTTGCCTGTGTGTGAATTCAGGCACGCAGGTGCCAGGGAGCCTTTGTGGAAGTCAGAGGCAACTCCTGAGGAATTGGTTCTCCCCTGCCATCTTGGAGGATCCGGGCCAAAGTCAAGCCTTCAGGTTAGCAGCTCTGCCTGCTGAGCCATCTTGCTGTCCACTCAATGTCTTCTTTTTTTATATCAACTTATTGTTATCTATATTGGTGTTCTGTCATCTATGTCTGCCACCATGTGCATGCCTGACGCCCGAGGAGACAAGACGTAGATATCAGATCCCGTGGAGCTGGAGTTCCAGACTGTTGCGAGATGCCATGAGTGAGGGTCCTGGGAATTGAACCTGGGTCCTCTGGAAGAGCAGCCAGTGCTCTTAACTGTTAAGCCATCTCTCCAGCTCCCTAAATATCTTATTTTCGTAGATAAGAAAACTGGAGGCACAGGGGAGCCATGTGAATTGTCCAAAGCAGGCGACTACTTGGTAGCGGAGCCTGGGTTAGAACCTAGAGTTCCTACTACCCGGTCAGGTGCGTTCCGCATTGAAGCACAATGTCTTTCTTCCTGCCTGTCAGTGAAGGCACTAAAACCAGCTCTAGGTCTTCTGGCCACAGGTGGGGTACCGCAGACTGAAGCCGAATGGTTTTGCTCACCCCAACAGCTGAGTACGGACCCCTTTAAGGATATAGTTTCACAGGGTTATCCTTCCTGTGCAGCTCATGACCCAGTCCTCTCCCTACCTTAAATACAGATACACACACATAAATACACGTACACAAACATGCATGTGTTACAGACACATGCAGAAACATGTATATCTACACACATACACACAGCCCCTTCTCGCATGAACTCTGCATGATTCTTCCTTGGTGTCTCTTGACCTGATTTGGGTCTTCACATGTTAGGGAATGCTGGCATATTGTTATTGCTATGTGTTCACAAATGAATTAGGGCAAAAAAATCACATTTTTATGAACATGTAAATAAAAGCATTCTTTTGTTTGTTTGTTTGTTTGTTTTGAGACAGGGTTCCTCTGTGTCCTTTTGGTGCCTGTCCTGGATCTTGCTCTGTAGACCAGGTTGACTTCAAACTCAGAGGTCCACCTGGCTCTGCCTCCTGAGTGCTGGGATTAAAGGCGTGTGCCACCACCGCCAGGCATAAAGGCATTCTTAAAGCATGGACTACAAGTCTTCTAAGCTTGATGTAAGGTTCTGTCTGCATCCCTGTTTAATCTGGTACTATTATTTCCCCTTTTAATGAACTCTCCATATTACCTAAGATTGATTTGTCTCAGAAATTTTACCCAAGAAATTTTTTTAAGGTTTAGAGTCAAGAAACCAGAGACAGAAGAAAAATCTCAGACTCCTGAACAATGTAAGCGGTTTTGCTAGACTACAGTACTGGGTATCCTTCTCCTCTGCAGTTTGATTCCTGGAACCCAGGTGGGCAGCAAACTCCAGGGCTTGCCATGATCCATTCCCCTCCTGTTTCTGGGGCCTTCTTTCCATTTTTCCCAGCATGCCAAAGGAAAAGCATACTCAGTTGTTCTTTGCCTGAGTCTTTTTTTTTTTTTTTTTTTTAGCTTCATTACCTGGCTCTTCCCTCGTAGCTTCTAAGGAGCTTTTAAAATTAATTCAGATATTCAATGTACCTAGAATGCATTCTCTAACATGATCACCCCAAGAGGTTTTAGATCTCCCTCCTATATGCCCCCAGTTCATCGTAATTCCAGGTGCTAAGCCTGTGGGGCATTCTGGACTGTTTATTTCTGAAGCTTCAGTAATTAGCACACGGAGCTGGTACACAGCAGGCACTGTGCTGGCTGGGAAATTAGATGAGTCTGTAACCATCAACTTGACCCACTCTCTTGATAAGGAGTAAAAGGTGGCGGCACCGGTGAGTGCCATCATGTTAATGAGCTTAATCAATGGTTTCTGCCACATTGAAAACCTGTGTGTCTGCCCGGGAACCGCCTGCCTCTTCGTGGTTGTGGGTTGGAACACACTTTTACGTACTCCAAGGCTTGGAGACACCAAGGACAGCAGCCATCAACATGCCTCAACATTCATCGAAGCTAAAGGTGCATTGGAGTCAATACAGCCTTTGCTAAGAGAAAGCAAGCGAAAATGAATTCTCCTTGCAACCAACTTCGAAGCCGACACTGAGACGGGGCAACGTGCGTCCTCCCCAGATACAAAGAAAGACAAGTGGGAGCGGCTAGCACACGACGCTCCGTATTTTGCACATCTGGACCAGGAGGTGCACCGAGCAGACCGTGCATCCTAAAGAAATCAGTGCACTCATTTTTTCTTTTTCACTGTCTAGGTGTGCGTCTCTCCCTTCCTCCTGGTGTGTCTCCTCTTTCTCTCCTTGCTTTCCTGCTCTGGGTGTGCTACCCGCCCCGCCACTCGCCTTCCAATGCCACCCAGGCCGGAGCCCCGTCAAGTCACCGCGGGCGTGCACGGGCTCTGCCTCCGCTTCCTCCCTCCCCGCCCAGGGAACCGGGGTGGGGGGTGAGGATGGGGGTGGGGGTGGGGGCTGACCCTGAAATTCTAGGCTCCCCCCGGGGGAGGGAGGGAGGAGGGCGCCGAGGCGGGGCTTCGGCTCGGTTTTACTTTACCCTCCTTACTTCCAAATAGGTCTGTTTTTCGCTTTGGGACCTCTGTTGGGGGAAGAAGGTCCGCGGCGCCCCGCGGGAGGCAGCGGCGGCGGCGGAGGCGGTGGGGCCGTGGGGGGCGGCGGCGGCGGCGGCGGCGCGCTCGACCTTGAGCGGCGCGCGGCCGCCGCTGCTGCTGCGCGTGCTGTAGAGGCGCGGGGCCACGCCCTCGGCGGGCGGCGTGCGCGGGAACTCCTTGAGCGAGCGGCTCAGCGGCTTGGCCTTGCCGTGCGCCTGCGCCTGCGCCTGCGCCTGGGCCGCGGCCGCCGCCGCCTCCAGCTTGTAGGCGCTGCTGCTGCTGGCCGGCGACGTGGCGCTCTTGGGCAGCGGCTGCAGCGCGTGCTCGGGCCGCTCGGCCTCCATGGCGAAGCTGACGGGCCTCAGGAAGCAGATGTCCAGGCTGGACTCGGACGAGGCGGGCGAGCAGTTGTCGAAGAGCGCCGGCGCCTGGAAGGGCTCCTCGTCGTAGGGCGCGGGCAGCGCGAAGATCTCGCCCCCGTACTCGAACTCCTCGTAGCCGGCGGGGACGAAGCCGCGCGCGTCCGGCAGGAGCTCGGGCGGCCCGCGCAGCGAGCGCTCCACGTTGCCCAGCGGCTCGGCCGGGGACGGCTCGAAGTCCATCTCCGGGATGGATTGCAACGGCCCGGCGAGCGCCTTCACGTCCTGCTCGGCCGCGCAGAACTGCGCCGGGGCCAGCAGGCTCTCGGGCCGCTCGTGCTTTCTGCCCTCCATCTCCCAGTCCCCCGGCTTCCCGGGCTGCATGCTCTCCATGAGGCTCTGCTGCTGTTGGCCTTTCTTCGCCGTGGGCATCAGATGTCTTTAAAGGGGGAAACAACACAAGACAGACGATCAAACAGTGCTGCGCTCGCTCCAAGCCAAGCAGCCCGAGGCCAGCTCCTCTCCTCCCTTCCCAAATGCCTCCGTCGGTGACCTACCAAGCTCCACTAACTAACTAGGGAGATCTCTCAGGAATCCCTAGATCCGCCTGGAAGAGTGGAAACAGCGGCCAGGAAAGGCATCAGTCTCGACTTCCAAGCTAAAGTCACTTAGGCATCACATGGCCCACAGACAAAGGCTGACGGACAAAGGCTGGCGTTATCACTGGCTGGGTGGAAGCTCCGAGCCTCCCTGCCACCAGGCAACTCCCGAGACATCCCTTTTCAATTTCTCTCCCTTTGCTGTGGCAGCGTCACATACAGAATACTGGAAAGTGAACTCGGTACTGCCTCTAGATCTTCCCACATGAACAAAGTATGTTCCGAAATAAACTCTTGAACTCTGGACGGGGATAACACAGGATAACAGGATCATCAAGAGTAGACCTGGCTGTCCTGGAACTCACTCTGTACCCCAGGCTGGCCTGATTAAAGGCGTGCGCCACCACCGCCTGGCTAAATTTGGGACCTCTGCAAAAGCACTATATACTTTGTTGTTTTGGTTTGGGTTTTTTGTTGTTGTTGTTGTTGTTGAGGATAAACTCAAATGTGTAAAATTTGCATTTCTATAATAAACTTTTTAAAAGTTTCGTGGCTGTAAAGCATCTTGATTGTGATCTCGAATGCACACCCACAAAACATTAATACAATGTAAAAGCTATCTGAATTTACCCAGGGTCTCGAGAGTTTTGTTGTCTGGGAGCACACAGCAATGGTTACAGTTTAGCAAGTATAGCACACCCATCAAATAGGATGTTTGTTGTTCTGCTTATTTACCAGACAGATATAAATGAACTACTGTACACTGACCAAAATTTTTATTATTCTATTTATTTATACTTTAATTCTTTGCCAGAAATGTATATGGACGCTTATGTGATACTAACCCTGAGTATCTTTTTTTTTTTTTAAGATTTTATTATTTATTATGTGTACAATGTTCTGCCTGCATATATGCCTGCATACCAGAAGAGGGCACCAAATTTCATTGTTGATAGTTGTGAGCCACCATGTGGTTGCTGGGAATTGAACTCAGGAGCTCTGGAAGAGCAGCCAGTGCTCTTAACCTCTGAGCTATCTCTCCAGCCTCCAACACTGGGTATCTTAAGGGATTGCAAGACATCAATCTTACAATGAAACTTAGGACTCACATTTACAAATCTGAAAAAAAAAAAGTGAAAACTGACCTTACACCAATACTCTTATTTTGGAATATTGATACTTTTATTTTCCCTACACAGAGTGTAATAACAGCCATAGTTTGGCCTGGGTGTGATGCAGACCTTTCCTCCTCTGTTTACTGTACACTGCTTCAAGAGTTGACGAAACTCACAAAGTGAATTTCTACTTTCCACCCGTTAGCACTTTCTAACTCTGCCTCTTAGCGTTCTCTGGGATCCAAGCATCAGATCAGCTGCTCGGCTGTTGATATAGCAACAGATGCTCACGTGACAGCAGGGGCGGAACTAGGCGCAGGAGGGTAGGGTTGGAGCATTTCTTCTGAGTGCATCCCACTGTCACGGACAGCCTCCGGGCCCCCAGTGGGGGAAGCATCTTGGCCAGCATTGGCACACTGGGAAGCCAGCCCTTTGTACAGCTTTGCCATAGACGACCTAAGGGAACGGAAATAATAAAGCTCAGGTTGCACATTCTAGGAGACTGGCTCTCTGAACACAGAGATTATGTGACGAAAAATAGATTGGCCTCTCAGATGAAGCTGTCTGTGACGGGTTCTCTATCCCCGGAGCCCTCTATAAGCCAGGTGGCTTACATAACAGCTGGCAGGTGGCTGAAAAGAGCTTGGGGATGCAGGATGGTACTGAGACACACCTGTCGGGAGGACACTGGGTCAGGAGATGCTGGCTTTCTAGCTGGAAACCCCTAGAGAAATGATAATGTTCCCCAGATGGACGGGGTGTTTAAGGGAATCTAGAAGCTCCGCTATGGGTGGCTTCTATTCCCTGAGGCCCAGAGGATGCCTATTCCAACTGTGACATCTACTCAGACACATACACCCCAACACTTTTATCCCCACCGCTCATTAACACCTAACCTATTCTTCCTTGTCCGGCTCTAAGACTAAGCCCCACGTGACAGGTTTGTGGCTGTTTTGTTCACTGCGGTATATTCACTGGGCACAACAGTACCTAACACACAGCAGGTGTTCAATGAACATTTTCAGACCTTTAAACTGCAACTTTGAACCTGGAAAATTAAGGGAGGCAACATGGGAGGGAACAAGAGAGCCAAGGTGCTTTTCTTCTAGTTACTTCCACCAGGCCACAGGTGTCTCCCTCCCGTGGCCAGCCTAACACACACACACACACACACACACACACACACACACACACACACACACACACACACGCACACACGCTCTTTCCTTCTGCCTCACTTCATTCCATTCCAGCCACTCAAGTGCCTGGTCTGTCCCCTCTTCTCGGAAACCTTTGTCAGGCGCGGCACCGTCACAACCTTACTTTTTGAGCTTCTTTCGTTTCTGAATAAGCAACTCTTCATTGCACTGAAACAGCAGCGTATAATGAGAGATGAACACGCGGAGGCGCTGAACACACACGAGCAGTAGATAATAGTCGGGGTGTTCCTGCTCTGTGAACTTCAGAACATTCTGGATGGAAGGGAAAAGGAATCAGTGGCGCACAGTTAGGCTGAGAAAGTTGCTCCATCCCTTCCACACCTCACTTTGAGCTGCCGTGAGTCCAAACCAAATCAATAGAAACAACCCAAACACATGGTCCATCTATCCAATCGGCTGCAAGCTCAAACTTGCTGCTCTGTCCATCACATCAAAAGAATATAGGGCATTCTGTTCTGTGTGAGTTGAAAAGTTGGCAAGACCCAATAATTCGATATATGAAGTAATAAAGACATTCTAACAACTACTATCTATAAGTAGTACTTAAAGGAGTCAGACCAAATGCTGAGAATGATAGGCATCGGGTGAGCTTATGGGATGGGTAAGGGTAGATGGTGGCCCCTCCCATTACATTGCCTGACGTTATGGTTTGGCTATGGTTTATTTCCCAAAGGTTCAAGTGCTGGAAGCTTAATCTACAGTGTAATGATTATTTTTTCTAAAGGTGGTGGGACCTTTAAGAGGTGGGACCTAGTGAAATGTGATCGGGTGCTGACCATGCTCATGAAGGGATTAATGCTGGTTTTAAAGAGTGGGTTCTTATGGGGGAAAAACAGTTACAGGAAAGTCAGCCCGGGCACCACCCCCTTATTTCACACTGTGTGACCTGTCATTGTTCCCTATGCTACCACTGTGTTTACCAGGAGGGGGATCACCAGACACCAATGCCAGCACCATGCTTTTGGGTCTCCAAAACTGTGGGCCAAAATAAACCTCTTCCCTTTGAAAAATACTCCACCTCAAGTATTTTGTTATAGTAGCACAACATGGAACAAAAGACCGTCTGTGCTACACTGGGATTGAGAAAGCTAACATTCAATGACTATATTATTTGTTTGTTGAATACTTCCAATTGCCAGGAGCTAAGTAATTTTATATTCATTATCTTCTTTAGTGTTTACCACAACCCAGTTAGATAGGAACAGTAATTCCCTCTACATAATAAGTAAGGCAACTGAGATACCGAATTTGGTGATCTCCTTTAGGTCACACATCTAATAAATGATAGAAGAAGGATTTCAATGCAAACTAGAGAGCAGCCCCTGGCCTCTTTACCTAGTGTTTGCAAGACCTGAGCTTCAGGCCGAGGTTTTTGCCTACTAGGTGTGTTATCGTGAACACAGTACTGGGACTTCTTTGGTCCTCCATGTCCTTATGAAAAATGGTAATAATACCTGTTTGGTGAAACTGTTGAAAGGATCCATAAGATAATTACTGTGAGAAAATGTTTTTAGGACAGAAAGCCATATCCGGGTGAAAAGCTCAATACTGATTCTCCGCTGCTTCTCGCTGGGGTTAATTACAAGCATTTCTAAGATGTTGTCACTGAACTATTTAAGATCAGTCAACCCTTAAAACAGAGCAGATGGGTATCAGGAGGAAGAGCTGTTACTAGATAAAGGTTGTTAAACTCAACTCCACATCCTCTACAGGGCTACAGACTCCATAGGAAAATTATATTAGGAATTCGTTCATGGGCTCCTCATGGCTCTTTGGTGACATAAAGCATGAACAATGTATGCTAGAACCATGACCCAAGTCAAGTAGAAGCCATCAGAATAGGAGTTTAGTGGGTATGTTAAGCAGAAATTAAGAAGTCAGAGGTGACATTTAGATGATTGTAGAACCAAAGAAGAGGGGACTGAATAAGGTACTTAGATGTTATGAAGAATGTTTATAAAAGATCCTGGACCCCCAGAAGTGAAGATTGCTGATACGTAAAGATAGAACTTCAAAGACAGGTATTATAAATCAAAAAATTCAAGAACAGATTTTAGCTCATTCCACAGTATGGTGAGGTGTGGTGTAACCATAACAACCTAAGCCATGTGACTACTTCTTAGAAATACTAATGAGTCCTTGAGCCTTTATAGCATTTTGCTAATTTGGAAGCCAAAAACAATAGCTCAGTGTAAAAGTCTGTTGGCTTGTTGCAGCCAGGCTCACCTGGAGATGTATCAGATATTCTGGGATGCGCTGCACTATGTGAAAGAACAGGGTATAGATGTCGGATTTAATCTCCTCATCACCCTGAATGAAAAAAAGAAGGTTGAAGTTACTCTTCAGCACTGCAAATACAACACCAGAGATCCCTCCCTCCAGACAGGAAATGCTTATTTCCAAAGCATTTTCTTTCCAGATTGTCATGAAACATTGCTCTCCCCCTGGAGAGGCTGCATGTTCACGGTCATGCCCAAAGAGACAACTCTTCTCCTACAGGGAACATAACACATACTTCTTTTAAATCGATCCAAGTTTCCAAACCGCCCCTTCCTTTCCCAACCCTTCTAAGGTCAGGGCTAGATAGCAAAAGGCACTCAGTAAGCTGTACTTGAATTAATGAATGCATGAAGGTTTTCCAGCAAGTCACCTACTAATAGATGCTAAGAGTGCACCAGAGCCTCTCAAGAGTGGAGACAGGAAAGTGCTCAGATATTGGTCAGTAAGCCTACAAGCAGAAAATACAATGGTCTTCCCATCTGTAACTTCCTTTCTCTTCCTTTGTTCAGACATTCGCTGAATGCTAGCATGTTTTGGTTGGGAGGTGAATCAGAAAGTAAGACATGGATTCTCATCTCCTGTGAGATGCAATTACTCTCAGCTTTAGGGCCGATACACTATTTTCTTGTTGACTTAAAAAAAAAACCACAATGTACATGTAGATATGCATATCAAAGTCTAATATATCATTGAAGTGGCCGTGCTTAAAGGAGCGTGATGGAGCCACGTGACAAAGGATGGTTGGAATCCAGTACTGAGACTCACATTTTCTGAGCCTGAAAGCAGCGCACATGCGTGCTGAAGAACTCTGGACTACCTGTTTGCTTTGTCTGTCATTCAATGGGTTATTAAAGCATTGCACAGAGCAGATCAATGGCTCTGATCCTTGATCAGACTCCTTTCACCCAGAAGAGGGGCATCCGTCACATGTTCAAGGCACTCCTCAGCCTGGAAAACAAGCTCGCAGGGCACACACTGTACTGTGGAGTGGATCGGCAACGTGATAGAGATGATGAGTAAACAAAGGACAGCATGTGCCTAGAGTCAACTTACCTCCTTCAGAACCACAACATGAACCAAGGAGATGCATTCGGGTAAATCCCTCAGGTAGGCAACATAATAATCCAAGAAATTATTCTTTAAAACAAACACAAAAATGCATGGTAAGAACCCAAAAACAGGAATGACAACATTTTTATAGCAGCACGAACATAAAAAGGGAGTAGAATTCAGAGAATATTTTATTTATTTATTTATTTATTTATTTATTTATTTATTTATTTATTTATTTATTTATTTTTCAAGACAGGGTTTCTCTGTGTTGTTTTGGCACCTGTCCTGGATCTTGTTCTGTAGGCCAGGCTGGCCTCCAACTCACAGAGTTCTGCCTGGCTCTGCCTCCCGAGTGCTGGGATTAAAGGCATGCAGCACCACCACCACCACCACCACCACCACCACCACCACCACCCGGCTCAGAGAACATTTTAATAATTTATCAACTATGTTCTTTATTTGCTTTTGGAGGTTTTCTTCATCTTCTTTATAAAGATTTATTTTATGTGTGTTGAGTGTTTGTCTGCATGTATATATGTATCCCATGTAAGTGCCTGGTGCCCTCAGAGGCCAAAAAATATCAAATAGCCTGGAATTGGGGTTACAGATGGTTGTGAGGGACCGTGTAGATTATCATAACCAACCCCGATCCTCAGCAAGAGCAGCAAGTACTGCTCTGAACCTCTGAACCATCTCCCCAGCCCCTTGTTAATCTTTTGAAAGAGTCTTTTGTTTCCTTGATGTTTAGATGTGTGTGATGGAACGCATACATGTATAATCTTAGCACTTGAAAAGAAGAGGCAAGAGAACCAGGAGTTCAGGGTCATCCTCAACTACATAGCGAGTTCAAGGACAGCCAGCGATTCATGAGACTGTGTCTATAAAAAAAATAGTTTTGGTATTAAGATAAACATTACTACAATGTGGGAGCCAAAATTCAACAGTTCTACCTTGGTAACAAGAGAGTAGTGAAGTCTGGGCGGTGGTGGCGCACGCCTTTAATCCCAGCACTCGGGAGGCAGAGCCAGGCAGATCTCTGTGAGTTTGAGGCCAGCCTGGACTACCAAGTGAGTTCCAGGACAGACTCCAAAGCTACACAGAGAAACCCTGTCTCGAAAAACTAAAAAAAATAAAATAAAATAAAAAAGAGAGAGTAGTGAAGTAGTTAGCGTTGTGTAGGTTAAAGTACACTTAAATTGTTAAATGAGAAAAATACATATTTTGTATGTACACTTGCTTTTCACAGTATTCATCTATAATCCATATGAAAAACTTCACCCAACCCACTTCTTATTATCTGGATCAGCAGTTAATGTTATCAGCTAATTGCCTATTTTAACTAATGCATATTCACCAACACAGTTTCCCCTCAAGAAAATAGTTCATAGCTTCCAAAGTTATTTCCCCATATGTATAACTCCTAGCTCCAAAAAGCATGCTGAATGCAAGCAAAGGTGATATTAGAGACGTGGCGTTACCTCTACTGTCTTCTACATAAGTAAATAAGGTGCAAATTTGTATTGTTTTCTGCTGTCAAGAAATGTTGATAAAGACGCAGGCAAACACTGATTCACGGGCTAACTTTAATTGCCTCACACACTATTTAAAAATAAGAACATTTTACATGAAATTCTCAATCCTATTTCTTTTAAAACAACAATCTAATAACCCTAGTCTTTCTTAAATAATAATTGGACAGATCTGAGTAGCTATTCTTTGTGTCAAAACAATTTCCGTCTACTCCATCAAATTCTCATCAATCCACATTGTTTTAACTCAACATATATGTCTGGTCCTGGGGACATTTGGGTTTTCAACTTCTGGTCTGAATATGTTCTTGGTATAACATTAAGGAGAGTTCAAAATTCAGCACTTTTTTTTTTGTTTGTTTGTTTTGTTTTTCGAGACAGGGTTTCTCTGTGTAGCTTTGCGCCTTTCCTGGAACTTGCTCTGGAGACCAGGCTGGCCTCGAACTCACAGAGATCTGCCTGCCTCTGCCTCCCGAGTGCTGGGATTAAAGGCGTGCGCCACCACCGCCAGGCAAAATTCAGCACTTTTTTTAAGGAATTGAAACAAGAGACATTTAAAACAAACAGCCACCTATCTTATTTAAAAAATCTATAAAGTATGAAAATATATATATACTCTATCTCATGTTTATATGATATACATAAGTATATATGATATATTATCAAGCATGTATATACTTGTATATATGATATATATGCACATGTATATAAAAATCACATGTATAGCCGGGCGGTGGTGGCGCACGCCTTTAATCCCAGCACTCGGGAGGCAGAGCCAGGTGGATCTCTGTGAGTTCGAGGCCAGCCTGGACTACCAAGTGAGTCCCACGAAAGGCGCAAAGCTACACAGAGAAACCCTGTCTCGAAAAACCAGAAAAAAAAAAAATCACATGTATAAATCCATATACACATACATATGCATAGTCAATAGAGGCCACAATAGTATACTACAAAGTCATGAATCAGAAGGTAGGAGATGTAACAGGGTTCCAGTCACAGATAACCAACTACCTTGCAAGCCGGGTGATTTCAGCAAAGCCTTTGAATCTCCAGGAACCTACCCCATTAACTGTAGGATGGGCAGGTTAGACTTGGTATCAGGGCTTCTAACTCTGAAATGTGCTAATTCTTGGTTCTCCATTAGGAGAAGCAGATGAGTGAGACACAAATCCATTTAAGTACAGCGGGGGAGACACCTTACCTCATCGTTTGTCAACTTCAGGAATAAATCTCCAAGGACTCCTTGGCGTGGCCATTTCAGGACCCTCTCCTGCAGGGCATGAAGCAAATCCAAGTGCTGCTGGACAAGGTAGCGCAAGGAGCCAGGGAAGAGGCTTGAGACAGAACAAAGGAAGAATTACACAGAGGACCCCATAAGAATAAACACAGCAGTCGCCATTTTCAATCACCCAAAACACCCTCACAGATCTGTATTTAGATTTTATATTTCTTTTCAGCAAAGCAGCTATCCTCAGACAATAGATAAGGCCCCTTATGCAAATGTGAATTAACCAAACAATAAAGACTACATCACAGGAATGACCTGCTAAAAACTACCCTTGGACAGTTTCATGTATGCCACACTCTATAGAAATCCTAAAGAATCCTTTTCAGTGTTTTCGATTCCAAAACACTGATACCCAAACAATCTATTCTTAGCTACTGGCTAGAAGAATGCCACTCGAGTCAGTGGTAAGGTTTGGTTAACATTGGCAGCTAGTTCAGGGAGTTGAGACAGAAGGGAGCTTGCATGTATTTTTCTTTCAGCTCCAAAAAGGCACACTGGGCAAGGATGCTCTGCTGTCTGTATTCTGCAGACTACAGGCTAGTCAGCCGCTTCCTCGTGTTTTATAGAGCCTCTTTCCTACTTCAAATCTCTTTCCTCTACCAGCTTGTGCACCTGATTGATTGACATTGATTGACTGATTGATTGATTGATGATTGATTGATTTTGATTTTTCCAGACAGGGTTTCTCTGTGTAACAGCCTGGCTGTCTTGAACCTCTCTTTGTAGACCAGGTTGGCCTCAAACTCACAGACATCTGCCTGTTTCTGCCTCTCAAGTGCTGGGATCAAAGACATGCACCACCACGCCCAGCTGTGTGTCTCATTTTTAAACCCAGAGGAAATGAAGAAGTGAGAAGTCAAAGGCTGGGGTGGAGAAAAGAGAGACAAAGAGAATCATCTAAGCCTTAGATTCTAAGGGAAAGGAGAGCTGAGACTAGAGAAGGATAATATAAACAGTGTCTCCAGAACAAGTTAAGAAGAAGCAGAAAGGCAAATGGATGGAACTAGAAAAAATCATCCTAAGTGAGGTAACCCAAACCCAGAAAGATAGTTATGGTATGTACTCACTCATTGGTGGATTCTAGATATAAAATAAAGAACAATCAGACCACAACCCATAGAACCATAGAGGCTATATATATATAGCATGGAGGTCCCTAGGACGACTGTGGCATATAATAAATTTCAGTTTTACTCAATTATTGAAAAAAAATAGCCAAATGAATGGAAACACATGAACTATGAACCAAAGGCTGAGGGGCTCCCAGCTGGATCAGGCCCTCTGAATAGGTGAGACAGTCGATTGGCTTGATCAGTTTGGGAGGCATCTAGGCAGTGGGACCAAGTCCTGTGCTCATTGCATGAGTTGGCTGTCTGAAACCTGGAACTTATGCAGGGACGCTTGGCTTAGTCTGGGAGGAAGGGACTGGACCTCCCTGGACTGAGTCTACCAAGTTGATCACAGTCCTCGGGGGAGGACTTGTCCTGGAGGAGGTGGGAATGGAGGGTGGGCTGGGGGTAAGGGGAGGGCGTGGGAGGGGGGAGAATAGGGGAACCCATGGCTGATATGTAGAACTGAATGATATTGTAAAATAAAAAATATATATCACAAAAAAAAATCAAAAGCAAAAAAAAAAAGAAGAAGAAGAAGAAGAAGAAGAAGAAGAAGAAGAAGAAGAAGAAGAAGAAGAAGAAGACGACGACTATGGAATTAGCTGCACAATAGCACGGGTCTGAGCTCTTATTTGATGGCTCAGGGAAATTCCCAGTAGATTTCCTTATGCTTCCAACACAAGACATTAACAAAGATATGATGGCACAAAGCCAGCTGCCCCTAAGACCAATGGAGAGGCCTTCTGATCTGTGCTCTCGCTCACAGCACTCTGGGAAGATCTAAATAACCAGTTCAGACCAAAGAGGGATTCAGAGCAGAGGCTAGGGAGCAGGCAGGCTGGGGGAAGACCTGAGCCTGGCTGAATCACAAGTAATTCCACAGAGCAAAGCTGCATCTGCAGAAGCTCCAGATGCAAAAGACTTCTCCCCGGCTTTTCCAGGCCTGACTCCCAGATGCAATATTCCAGGGTTCTAACTATATTTTTTATTATGCAATATGAATAGTTTCTGTAGCCTTCAAAGTTCTCTGTCCCCTCCCCAATATAGTAATTAAATAGTGATGAAAACAAAATTAAAGGTATTGAGGAAAATCCAGTTATGGTTTCAAATCAGTTAAGTTGTCCTTGCTAATTCAGCATTGGGCCAAAATAATGCCTGGCTTTAAGAGCAGCAGTTTCCAACCACACCGAATGGGTAATTAAACATGTGCAATCTTCAGTACAGAGCTCGTTATCTCTTGGGAGATGTGGCTCTGAGTTGAGCTCAGAGGAAACAGCAGTCCTTCCCACAGGTGTCCTCAGGACTGCTCAATCTTAAAATGAGGCACACCGGAATACATCCAGAACCCTAAGTTCTGTAATGTTCTCACACATGACCCCCAGGTTCCACCTAGGCTTCCTCGGGCAGTAGGTGCCCTACAGCTCCCAGCGTTCAGAATACACAGGGCTGGCTTGAAACGACTGAGGACTCTATTAAGCAATTCCCTGTTTTCTAGGGAAATCCTAAGGGTGTATTTTATAGGTCTGAGAAGATGTGGCAATGTCCAGTTTGAGGGTCCAGTTCTCACCGCTGTCTTCATCCCGGGTTGTTTCCAGTGGGGTGGCAAACGCTGACGCCTTGTGGTTTGTGATGAGGGAAGTCAGCAAATAAATCCTCAGGGAAGAAATTGCCAATAGATCTATTTAAAAGTGCATCAGGGTCTCAGAAGAGCTTACAAAAAAGAACTATAGCGGGAGAAAGAGGATGATGAAACCCTGGACGTAGGATAGAAAAAGCAGACACTGCCAGAGCCAGGACAAGACACTGCACTTTGAGTAACAACACTCCGAGTTGATGCTTTGTGCTGCTTGACTGAGGAACAGCAAAAAGAGGGTTACCTTGACAACCAATACGAAAGGCATTGTCATGGATGCAGTGGAATAAGGATTATCTTACCTGTATTGGAGATTATATAATTGTCTTTTTTTTTTTTTTTAATCTCATAAGATTAGAGACCCACTCAGTCCTCAGTAATAGGTCGTGAGAGAACACCAGAAAGTCAGGAAGTGACTAGACTAAGTAAAAAAGACTTGACTATTTAGGGAGATAGGAACATATTTAGCATCCTGGTTTGGCATATCAACTGAGACCTGAAGTAAGACTTGCTGGACTCTTCAAGAGAACAGCCTGAGTTCTGAAACAGGAAGTGATACATTCATGCATCCGGTTCTTCAAAAACCCTCACACATTGATTGCTGTTGGTAAGGATGGTGTCCTAGAGGCCATGAGACCCTTAGAAAAACAGATGGGGCTGGAAAGAGCTCAGGGGATGGGTCAAAATGGCCTGCATTTCACTTCTGGCACTAACGGGCCATGTGGCTGTGAGCATCTCCAGACCTTAGAGCCTTTCTCGACAATGTAGAAATCACAGGGCTCTGGCCATTCTTTTTCCAGTGTGGATGCTGTGCCCAGGGCCTCTTGGATGGTAAGTGTTCTGCCCCAGAGCTACATGCGCCAGTGTGGACGAAGAGTCATGGAGTGTTCCAGATCACATGTAGAGCATAGGACCAAGGACACTGTTCCAGGGTATGGGTTTCTTTGCTACTTTTATCCAAGAGTCCCAAATTTATGGAAACTAGAAAGAGACACTGCTGCTTAGGATCTTAGGTACCGAAGCAAAACCACACCAAAAGGTAGATTCCCTTTCCTTTTGAGTCACGGAAACTGGGCGTGTGCCTGGCAGAACAAAAGATGCTAGAGTCCAGAACCTTCCCAGAGCCCCCGGGGAGCAGGTGGGAGAATAAGCCAGGCTGTGCTGGGGTCTCCGGGCTGGAAATCAAGTGGTCAGATGGGGTAGGAAGAGAAAGATCAGGCCACTGTGGGAAGGTGAGGCAAGAGTCTAGAGCCATCATTATAAGTCAAGGGTTTGCCATGCCGTGTCTACATTTCATTTACCTCCATTTTGTGGTGAAATAATCCTCGGAATCAGTCAAGACCCTTGTGAGTTGGGGAACAGTTCCTCACCTCAGTCGTTTAGTTGGGGGTGGGCGCTTGGGTGTTTGGGCTTGGGTCAGAGGGGATGTGGCATGGCGGTGAAGTCAAGTAAATGGGAAGAACCGTAAGGAGCAGGACAATGGGAACGTCCTTAGGTAGATTCATAACTGATGAACTGTTTACCGCCTTATGGAAAGAATGCTTAAGGTAATAATGCCCCATGATCCAGACGTCCCGTTCACAGGATCGTTCTTTTCTTCGCTTCACCCTGCGTCAGCTCATCTTTATTACATTAGTCCTTTCCCCCAAGCCTTGCTTTTTCCTCTTTCCTGCTCTCTCCCAACAGAGAGAGTAAAGAGTAGAAGCAGGTACACAGTGTAACATTAGGGCCAGTGTGCTGAAAGCACTGCTCCCCCCCCCCCGCCGCCCCCCCCCACACCCCTAGATGCAGCACAGTGCCCATTGCTATGGCATCACCTGAATGAGAGTTCTTTCCATCAGCCTGTACCATTGTCTAGTACTCAGAACTCCGCCACGTCCATTTCCTGGATCTTCGATGAGGTCTGTCATCCCTGAGGACACATTCACCTCTCTTTATTTCTGAACAGACCTGCCACAGACTGAAGGCCCCATGGACTGTACTCACTTTCTACCTGCTGAGAACCTTAAGTTTGAGACTTGCGGTCACTGCCTATTCTCTTTCCAAAGGCTGTTTCCGGGACTCTCGAGGGCCCAGGATTCCCAAGGTCGAATTGGTGAATGACTTACCTTAAATCCCAGTCAATCTGAAAAGCAAAAGCAATGAGCACACGGGTACCTTCTCTCCTTGGGATTCCTCTTTCCGTCAGAGCCCTGGAACGTCGCCTTGATCTTCAGGATCAGAGAGATGTTGATGACGTATTTCCGCTCAGACTCAAGCAGCTCGAGAGCCACGGTCTGCCTTTTTGCTTTAAAACAAAAATCCAAGGGGATTTTTGTTGTTGTTGTTGTTGTTGTTGTTGTTGTTAGTCAACTCCCTCCCAAACACTAAGCCAGGCAAGAAATAGATAAAAACACATGGAAAAGCTCCGTTGGCAGTGTTCCTTAGCCCTGGGCTTCGGTCTCAGCACCACATAAACCAGGCTTGGTGGTGAACACTTGCAATCCAGGAGTGGAAGGCAGGAGGATCAGAAATCCAAGGTCATTGTCAGATATGTAGCCAGCCTGGGCCCCTTGAGACAAAATAGAAAAAAGGAAGGGAAGGGAAGGAGGTGGACGGAAGGAGAGAGAGAGAGGCATCAGCATATTTGGGCAAGATGAAAAGCAGAATGGAGACATGAGATTTATCCAGCAAAGCAAAGGACACAGAATCATGTGTCTGCAGACACAGAACCTGCTAAGAAGCAGTAGAGGCCGAGGGACTGGAGACATGAGT
This sequence comes from Peromyscus maniculatus bairdii, assembly GCF_049852395.1. NCBI lineage: Eukaryota > Metazoa > Chordata > Mammalia > Rodentia > Cricetidae > Peromyscus > Peromyscus maniculatus. The sequence continues at coordinate 49,026,202 of NC_134873.1, read as the reverse complement.
GGCCGGAAGCAAGTGAGGTAAATCTACATAAACTGCAGGAGCCTCCAGATTGAACTTGCAGAATCCCGCGAGAAATGGGAGAAGCAGCATCATAGGGAAGGCCTAGCCTGAGCTAAAGATGAAGACAGAGTGACGGGCTAAAGAGAAAGAGACACCCCTTGACCACATTCGCCTTCAGGTCCCAGAGTGCCAGCAGCCAGGCTTAAACACTCTTGGCAGGAGACTGGGCAGCCTGCCACTTGATACATTGAACTTCCCAAGTAGGACAGGAGACCCTAAGACATGGACATAAAGAGATCACTTACCAATATGTAAATTTGCCCCCTAATAAGCATATTTATAATGAAACTCACTATTGACAAACTTGGATAATAGAAAATTCCAGGTTATTTGGTGGGTGGAGTGTTCTTTCTTTCTTTCTTTTGGGGGATACTCTTTCTTGAACACATCAATAATTAAGGATACTGAGACATTTGAATAAGGATATATACCACAGGAGAGGAAGACGAATACACATGTATGTGAAAATTAAATCTTATAATTAATATTCTCAAAAAGATATGCAAAATACTCTAGCCATTTAACAATTACTGGATGCTATTTTAAGAAAAGAAACATCTTGACATTTTTTTTTAAACATAGACAAACTTAAGGGTGGATGGAGTCAAAGGCATGTCCCCTCACTCTCTCCCAAAGGAAGCCAACCACAGAAGAGAAAAGGCAGATTGAGGAAAAATCTGGCCCATAAAAAAATGAAGTCAGGGAATCTAACATTAAATTAGAAGCTTCAAAGAAAAGGAAAACCATGGCTGAGATGATATTACAAAATTAATGGGGGGAGGGGACATGTGTTGTCAGGACACGTGTTAGCAGAGGAGAGAGAGGCCTGTTATCCTCTGCATAAATAATGAATGAATGGGGAGGGGGCCATCCCAGGACATGTGTTAGCAGAGGAGGGGCCCATTATCCTCTGCATAAATAACGAAAGAGATCCCACATCATCACAAGGACCACCACAGCGTGTGAAGCTGTAGCCCTCTGGGTATAAGGAGAAGACCCCAAAAGTTAATGGAAGGGCCAGCAAGATAGTTCAGAGAGTAAAGGCACTTGCTGCCAAGCCTGACGACCTGAGTTCCATCCCTAGGGCCTACCAGGCAGAAAGACAAAACTGCCTCTCAAAAGCCGTCTTCTGGACCCCAACCCATGCCCCATGGTATTTGTGTACCTGCTCAAAGAAATAGGTGTGTGCACATGTGTGTGTATATGTATACATATATGAACATATATATAATGTAGTATATATACATATATAATATATTATATTATATATTATATATAATATATAATATAATAATATTCATATATATTATATTTATAATAGGTTCAATTCCTGGTTTTAAAAATGTTACCAGACAGAAACACTGGGTAACATTCAAAGACTGAAGACCAGAGCAAAGTCGGGCTCTCCGATGGCAACATTAGGAGCTGAAAGACAGCGGAAGAATTGCTTCACCCTGATGAGAGAAAGTGGTTTCCCACTGAGCCAGGGTGACAGCAGTGTGATGGGCCACAGGTGGGGTGAGGTGCCTGAGGTCTCTCAGCAAAATGCCTTCAAGATAAAAAGATAGAAATGAGAGAGGTTCTGTTACATTAAGAAAAACAAAACCCGCGGCACTGGTTCTGAGCCGCCATGTGGGTGCTGGAATCAACCTCGGATCCTCTGGAAGAGCAGCCAGTGCTCTTAACCACTGAGCCATCTCTCCAGCTCTGGATTATGGATTTTTTTTTAAATGTGATAATGGCATGCAGTGTGGTTAATAAAAAAGAACGAACTAGATCGAGGCCAGCCTGGGCTACAGAGTAAGCTTCAGGAAAGGCACAAAGCTACACAGAGAAACCTTGTCTCGAAAAACAACAATAAAAAAGAATGAACTACTAAATTAATTACATGCAACAATGTAGATGAATCTCAAAAACAGGTACTAAGAGAAAGATGCCAGGCAAAAAAGAATACAAAGTACTATTCCATTTATATGAACAGATGGAACTACATAGTAGTTACAGCTTACACAGTTTACACAGATGTTAACTAACATGAAGCATGGGAGAAATTCCCAGCATAACAGAAATATGTATAGTGATCTTGATAGTGATCACAGTCAATATTCCTATGTCAAAAGTCAAACTGAGAGGGTGAGTCAATTCTCCTTAAAGGTATGGCCCCCCAGTGGGTCAACAATGCTCCAGTGACAGGCCTCCATAACCTGGAGCTTACGGGGAGCACAAACTATATATATATATATATATATATATATATATATATATATATATATATATATATATTTGGTTTTTCGAGACAGGGTTTCTCTGTGTAGCTTTGTGCCTCTCCTGGAACTCACTTGGTAGCCCAGGCTGGCCTCGAACTCACAGAGATCCGCCTGGCTCTGCCTCCCGAGTGCTGGGATTAAAGGCATGCACCACCACCGCCCGGCTCAAACTGAATATTTTTATAAAAACAAAACAAAATGAGGACACGAAAGTGTCAGGGAATGGAGCTGTGAAGGGTGGGCTGGGAGGAGTTAAAGGGTGGGACGGGGGTAAATATGATCAAAATAAACTCTCAAAGAATTAATAAGATATTTCTTTAAATTCTTAAGCGGAGGCCCACAAGATTGCTCAGTGGTTAGAGCACTTACCACACAATCTCCACACTCACACCATAGCATGCATCACTGTAAGCACGCACAACTGCACACACACACACACACACACACACACACACACACACACACAAACACACACACACTATACATATACACATTAAAAATTTTTTTAAGTTTAAATGTAGCTCCATGAATTTTACTCTATGTAAATTATCTTTCAACAAAGTATTATTTACAAAACAGCATAAAATATGAAGCAAGTTGTGGTGGTTTGAATGAGAATGGCCCCCATAGGCTCATATGTTGGAATACTTGGCCCCCAGTTGGTGGAACTGTTTGGGAAGGATTGAGGGTGTGACCTTGTTGGAGGAGGTGTGTTACTGGGGGCGGGCTTTGAGGTTTCAAAGGATTCCCGTGATTCCCAGTGCTCCCTCTCTCTGTGACTCGTGGTTGTGGGTCAGAATGTGAGCTCTCAGCCTTTATGTTGCTCCACCATCGTGACCTGTAACCCCCTGAACCTGGAAGCCAAATTAAATGATTTCTTCTATTATAAGTTGCCTTGGTTGCGGTGTTCTACACAGCGATTTAAGGAATTAAGGACACAAGTACCAAGAAAAACTCTCAGAAAGAATTCAAAGTGGCGGCTCGTGTTTCTTGTTAATAATAATTTAAAAGCTCTTAGTTCCATTTAATTTTCGTGTATGTGATTGGAAATAATATTAAGAAAAATGACCTCGCCCCAGATGTGGAGAATGCTATTGTCGGTGCTCACTTACTATATGAAGAAAAGGAAGCATAGAGAAAAAAAGAAGGAAGGAAGACGAGCTTGTCTCAGTGTGTGATATCTTGGTGGCAGATTATTAATAAATGATTGGCATATGACAAACTATATCTCTGACTAAATAGATATTCTAAGAACCTTAGCTTTTTTTTTTTTTTTCTATTTTGCCGAAGCACCACAATACAGAACGTCACAGATACCCAGAATCAAGGTGGTGGTCCCGCCAGGGTATGTGACCTCTGCTGAGTCCTTTCACTGCTGTAGGCATTAGGGGCTTCACCCCGAAAAGATACAAGGTGGTGTCCTGTGTTGACTCAATCCACACTGCCTGATGGGGGTCTACCTTCTGTTCCAAACCCTCGCATGCCTCATCCTTCCGTATTTCCACCCACATCCCCCCTCAGAACTTACCAGCTAACGAGGTTTCACATAAGACGTTTTCCAAGGAGCTGTGCCTGCCCTGGCCAGCCTCCTTGAGTTTATCTGGGTGGTCTTTTGTGACATACTCCTCGGCCCACTCTTTGCCATCCTTGGGCTGTCTCCACAGGCCCGGTGTGTGATGGCCCTTGGACTGGATCTCAGCTGAGAGAGAGGGTTTAAGACTTTCGTCTGCTTCTGGATTTGCTGGGTTCACTCCTGAAAAACAATGCCTGCTAGAAAAGGACTTTCTTTTTTTTTGAAAAAGAAAATAGTGCTTATTACAAACTCTTAACTAATACACTGCTAGATGGATGGGCACCTCATCCCTAAGAGAGTAAATATATCAATGAAGGGTTAAAAATTTCCCAAACTGCAAGCAGTCACCTCTCTCTTTTTTCTGGTCCATATGTCTTCTGTTTTGCTTTTGTGTTTGTTTTGTACATAAACACCACAAAATAAGGAAGTTTTTTAAATCCCACCATGGTAGCACATGCCTGTAATAATTTGGGAGATAGAGGCAGGAGGATCAGGAACTCAGTGGTATCCTTAGCTTTGTAGAAAGTTCAGGGCCAGTCAGGCTCCATACATGAGACTGAGACTCAATAGACCAGACTGCTAGACTGGAAACTGTATAATGCAGTGTGAGCATGTTTGATTCCCTGTAGCTACTTGCTTTCAGGTAAACACAGGAGGTGTCTGCAGCACTGTTAGGTGGAAGTACAGACAGAAGAGGGGGACAGGTACCAAAGACATCTGGGGGGCAGAGGATGTCCTGTTTGCTATTTAGTCCCTTTGTCCTACGGATGCTAAGCTGGAAGGAATGGAAAAAGGAACGAATGGAGGGAAGATTAAATAATGCATAAGTTCAACGAAGCAAATGTTGGATTAAAGTACAAAGTATACGATGCAAGAAAAATTGGTGTTGTGGGGTACTCCCCCGTGACGCTTGAGCAAACGTTAGCTCATTAGTAAGTGGAACAGGAAAGAATTAGGAATACTGATTTGTTCTTGAACTTTACCAGCTCTCCTCTGCCTATGGTTTAAAAGAGTCACTACTCCACCACATGTATAGGAGGGTAAATGAAGACAATGCTATACTATGATTTGGATGTGACGTGTCCACAGAGAAGGTCATGGGTTAAAGGTGTGGTCCTTGATGCAAGCAGTGGCCAGGGTGGGGGCTTCAGGGAAGTGACTGGGTGAGGAGGGTTCTACCTCCCTAGTAGACTGACCCAACAATGGATTCCATTTCTAGAGTATTCGAGGTGATAAAACCATGAAAGGCAGGGTGTATCTGGGAGAAACTGATCACTGGGAACATGCCCTTGTAATGTGTACCTTGTCCCCAGTTCCTTCCTATTATTCCCTCTGCTTCCTGGGTGCCATGAAGTGAGCAATGTCTTAAGCCACAGGCTTCCCATCATGCTGTGTTTTTTTTTTTTTTCCTGTTCATCTAATGTCCGTAGCAACACAGTGAGCTGACCTTGGATTGAAACCTTGGAAACCGGGAGCTAAAATAAACCTTATCTCCCTTAAGTGGTTTTTCTCAGGCATTTGTCAGAGTCCTTTCCTCCTTGGCTCAGGACAGTCCAGTAGAGCAGGAAAGGTGCCTGGACAGGAAAGGTGCCTGGACTGGTTAATTGACTCGGCAGGTAAAAGGCTCGCCTTGCAAGCCCAACAACCTGAGTTCAATTCCTAGAAACCATAAATGAGAGAATGACTCCACACAGTTGTCCTCTGACCTCCATACCTGTGCAGTAGCATGTGTACACACACACACACACACACACACACACACACACACACACACACACACACACACGGAATTATACAGGAATACGTGTTATATAGGAATACAATAATAAAAACTTAAACCATGAAGAACCACTTACCAGGACCCATCATTCCCTTCACATTGCCATCTCCTACATGAACAGATCTGGACTCCTGGGCTGCAGAGAAAGGAAAGTTTACTCAGCATCCATTCTACCAACATGAATTAGGCACCTACGGCTCAGGAAAAAGACAGATTCACAGATTTTATAGTTCCATGAGAGATGAGAGAGACAGAGCAGGGGTGATGGAGTACAGTGAGGCAACACTAGTTACCCAACTGCTAAAGATGCCCACAAGTGATACCAACTTCAAGCTGCTACCGTAAGCATCCAATAGGTTAATCCACAAAGTTCTTCGAGTGGTACCCAGCACACTGTAAGAGCCAATTTGCTGTCTAACCATGATAGGGACGGCAGTGGTGATGACGAGGACAGTGAAAACAGCAGAATGATGCTCAATGGCTCTGTCCTCTTCTTACCTTTCCAACGGCTTCCATTTCAGGCTAAAAGCCCCAATCATTCAATGAGCACATAGTCCTAGAGCATTTCTCTGTCCCCACACTTGCCCCTTCCTTCTGAATTGCCTCTCCTAACACCACCCCATCCACTCTGCTTGAGACCATTGGTCTTCTCCTTACTCTTCTGAGTATGTTAGCCATGTTCCCACCGGGATGACAACAGGGTTGTGTAGATGTAACCAATCGTCTTATTAAAATAAGAAACACAGAGCCAATGTAAAAGAGAAAGCCAAGAGGTCAGAGCTCAGAGCTAAAATCTTACCTCCTGCAGTGCTCCTAGCTTCCCCGAGAGAGAGCTTCTTCCTGTTTGTCTGTGTTTAAATAGTCTTTCTGTTCTGCCTCCTCATTGGTTGTACACCCAACCACATGACTGCCTCGTCACTGCCTGTAAGTACCACCCTCCAGGTCTTAAAGGCGTATGTCTCCAATACTGGCTGTATCCCTGAACACACAGAAATCTACCTAGCTCTTCTAACCACCACGCTCTTGCTATGGCTCTAATAGCTCTGACCCTAGGGCAACTTTATTTATTAACATACAATTAAAATCATATTTTAGTACAAATAAAATATCACCATAGGGTCGTAGAGGCTGCCTCTGCTAAGAGCGCTGACTCTTCACTCGGGTCCACGGGTGTCCGATGGGTGAATGAAAACATAATGGAAGCCTGGGGTCCCTGCCTTCACGTTACACCTGTCTGCTTTGCTGCCTTACTCCGGTCAGATTCCTGTTCGACTCTGCACGTAGACACGTTGATCATTTACGGAATGCCTGTTTAAAACTCAACAATACCGCCAGGCGGTGGTGGCACACGCCTTTAATCCCAGCACTCGGGAGGCAGAGCCAGGCGGACTCACAATACATGGCTCGTTTTTTAGTCCAAAATTAGCTACCTAGCTCTGCTTGTCCCCCTTCAAGGCAGGGGGCATCAAGCTAAGAGTCAGGCATTTTCTAGACTTACAGGGACATCAACATCAACAGACAATCAAACACCAGCTTTTACAACATCCCATTCCAGACCATTGGAGTGGCCCCTAAAAGTCCCCCATCATTGCCATAAACCTGAAGGGGGTATCTAGTGAGTACCCCAACTAACTATTTTTCTCCTCTAGGCTTTCTTTCTCAAAGTCAACTTTGCCTTCCTAGCTTATCAAAAGTACCAGAAACAAGAAGCCACGCAGACCATCATCTTTTTAGCAAGACCCTCGGAGCCAGAATACAATTTGACCCAAGACTGCTTGGCTACCCATGGTGCTCCTCACCCTTCCTCTTGTGTTCTCCCTTTATCTTGTCCTAGAGCTAGTGTTGGTTCTAAGAAAGCAAAGCTTTGGATGATGACCCATCTTCTGGGCCACACTGAAATAAGACCCTTTCCTATTTCATCACTGTTTGTATCTCCGATTGGACCACTGAGGGAAGTAACCTGATGTGGATGAACTAGTAAAGAAGAGACAGGGCGAGACAAGTAGAGGGATGAGTTTATGTAAAGGTCCAGAATACACTGGGACAGCAAGGCCTAAAGACTATCGGGGCAGCTTGACTATAGAGGTAGAAATAGAGACCACCAAAGAGAAGGGTAAAAGCAGAGTTTTATGGATCTAGTTAATGCATGGCCTTGGAAACGTGTAGAGAAGCTTAGACTCTGTAATAGCAGCAAGAAGCCAAAAAGGGAAATTTATGGGTAGGCAGAAAGCAGAAGAAAACAAAGAAGTACAGTGTCGGCCAACGGAAGAAAACATTTTGTGACAGCCGGCATCGAAGGTATCAGAAGCCTAGGAGAAGGGGAAGGAGGGCCAGAGGGACGGCTCAGTGGGTAAAGACACTTGTTGCCAAGCCTGACGACCCGAGTTCTAGTCCCAGGAAAGAAGGAATTGATTCTCACAAAGCTGCCATCTGACTCCCGCATGCTCACCCAAATAAATAAATAAATAAATAAATAAATAAATAAATAAATAAATAAATAAATAGGTTCTTAGTTTAAAAAAAAAAAATCTATGGAGCAAGACCAGGTAAGGAGACAGCTTTAGTGGCTGTAAGGGTAGGTGCCAATATTGGGAATGTTGAATGAATGGGACATAAGAAAGAAGAAATGGATGGCGGAGCCACATCATTCAAAAAAGTTAACTTCTGGGCCTGGGAATGTAGCCAAGAGGTAGGCACCTAAAATGCACAGGGCCCTGGTTTGATCCCGCATAGAAAAGGGGTTCGCTTTCAGATGTCTGAAGAAGCAGGGGCTGGAGAGGATAACTGGGTTTTTAAAAATCTTCTTGACCCACAAACAGACAGTAGTATCAGGACATAATATCATGAATGTAATAAATCAATACAATTAGTGCAATTAATGAAAAAAATCTTCTTGAAAGCTTCTTAGGCTAGAAGAGTCCACAACGCTCCTGTAAGATGATATTTCCAGGGGCTGGAGAGATGGCTCGGGAGTTAAGAGCCCTGTTGCTTTGCGGGGGCAAGGGTTCAGTTCCCAGCACCCACACAGTGGTGCACAATCCCCCAAAACTCCATTTCCAGGGTATCCATCTCCTGCTTCGGACTGCCATGTGCACACACGTGGTACACACACCTGTAAACATTCATACATGTGTCAGCAAACATTCATATACATAAAATAAAGTAGATAAGCCTGAAAAAGTGTTAGCTCATTTTTACATGACATTTCAAACTTTTTTTTTTTTTTTTTTTTTTTTTGGATTTTCAAGACAGGGTTTCTCTGTAGCTTTGGAGCCTGTCCTGGAAATCACTCTGTAGACCAGGCTGGCCTAGAACTCACACAGATCCGCCTGCCTCTGCCTCCTGAGTGCTGGGATTAAAGGCGTGTGCCACCACCGCCCAGTGACATTTCAAACTTTTTAGTTCTAAGGTATATGAATGAAGCTCCGCATCAGAGGACACACATAAGGAGGGTATCTTTTAAAATGAAGGGCAGGGCTGGAGAGATGGCTCTGGGGTTAAGTGCACATACAACTCTCGCAGAAGACCTGTGTTCATTTCTCAGCACCCACACTGGGTGCTTTATAACTGCCTGTAACTCCAGATCCAGGGGGATCTGATGTCTCTGCTGCACTTACATACACATCCCCACACACAGACACATAGACATAATTAAAAATAAATATCTTTTTAAAAAGAAAGAGAAGAAGAAGGGTTAGCCGTTTGTGGTAAACAGCGTCTTAAGATGGGTCCCCGGCTTTCCTTACCCCTTGGCGTTCTCATTCTGTAATTCCTTCCTGTGAGTGATGCTGGATTTAGTGATTTTCTTCTGGTGAATAGAATAGGGCAGAAAGGCTGAGCTGCTTCTTCCAAGAGTAGATTATAAAAAGCTACAGCTTTTGTCTTGAGCTTTCTGTTAGACCAATACCGGAGGGGGGGGTGGGGGAGGGGGGGTGGGGAGGGGGCAGGTGCCATGTTGGAGAGGCCCATATCACAGGGACTACCACACCATGTGCGTACGTCTGGAAGAAGATGTCCTCTGAGTATAGCCCTCATAGGACAACAGCTGCGGCCAGCACCTCCATGGCAACCTACCTCATGACAGACCTCACGTGAGTGGTACCCAGGTCACCTGTGTACCCAGGTCCACTGAGCTTGAAGCTACTGAGTTTGGGAGTAACAAGCAACAATCATACCATCGTGTCATTAAAAGTGGAGAAGCCAACATTTTCTGGGGGCTTAATCCTTTCATCCTGAGTTTTAAGTATGAATTTGCTTTGCTAATCTATTTTTTAAGATTCTATCTTGGGAATGCACACAGCTGCCCCAGACCTGGTACGGATCTGACCCCTCCTCCGAGCCCATCTTGTGCTCTTCACTTGCATGGTCAACTTGATGTGTCTTGCTCTGCACGTTACAGAGCCAAGAAAACAGGACCACCTGTGGAATCCCCTCCCAGATGGATGGAGCAACTGTCCTCCAGGCTGCACTCACTGGCTGCTAAAAGAAGTACTGACATGTGCAAGTAAAAGGCCAATAACTGAGCAACTCTGTACTCGGAAGCTCACAGAGTAAAAGCTTATTTGCCTTAGGAGTTTAGGTTCAGTTATTCCTAAGATACTTACTGTCTATGAATCGGTAAAGCAAGTTCTTCCTGGGCTGTGAGGATAGACAGTCATCAACCCTGCTATTGAGGTGTTTACACTTGATTGAAAAGTTATTGAACCTACCCTTTAAGGACTTTCTACATAAGACTAAAGCAAGAAGAGGGGGTGTCATTCTGTGGTTTGACTACATTCTACATTCATGTTTCTGTATGTAGGTGCTTTGTTGGACACTCTTGAGAATATAATGATGTAGCAAATTTTGTCTTGTTTTCTTTTTTTCCTAATTTGAACACAGGTCCAGAATCACAACCCTTGAAAAGCCAACTCCTTTGGTGCTGCCAGCATGCCATCTTGTGACGTATTTCTCATGTCTTTACAGTCAGGAAGTGGTTGGTGAGTGCTTTAGTCTACACACAGAACCAGCCTGGCTTTTCCAGGCAAACATGGGTACTGAGATACATCACCAATAAATAACTTTTTAGAACGACTTTTTTTTTTAATCTAGTTCTCTCATGGTTAGTATATTAATGATTGCACTAAATTATTTTTAATCTAAGTGACACTTAGAAGAAGCCAAATTATTATTTTCCACAAAACAAAATTTAAAAATGGTCAAGGTACTGAGATACATCACCAATAAATAACTTTTTAGAGCGACTTTTCTTTAAAAAAATCTAGTTCTCTCATGGTTGGTATAGTATTGATTGCACTAAATTATTTTTAATCTAAGTGACACTTAGAAGAAGCCAAATTAGTATTTTCCACAAAACAAAATTTTAAAAATGGCAGTCTCTCAGGAAGCAGAGGTCATCTGGTGCCTTCCAAAGTCTACATACCAGGAAAGTTCTGGGCAACATGGCCGTATTTTGTTTTCTCTCTGATGAGGATGGAGGATATGAGTCTGTCCGTCCCCCTCCCTCCTCCCCCTTGCCCCACCCCCACCCCCACCTCCCGCCTCACTCAAGCCCTAGGAATCAAGGAGAAAGAAGTGTGGTTAACTCATGCCATTTCCTGTAGTTTATGAACGGTACCTTTTTCATAGGTTTGAGAAGGCATAATGTTGGTGAAGTCGTCACTGGGGTGACCAGACTCGGGGACATTGATGGAGCGGAAGGGACTTCCTTGCGCTTGCGCAGGCGCAGATGCAGGTCCGGCCTGTGCGCCATGCTCTTCCTTTTGAGCTTTCCTAGCAGAAGAGACAAGAGAAGGATGCTTTGGTTCTCAGGGCATGGTAGATTGGGGGAGGCTCAGTTCAGAATAATGCTGGAGAATTGTTTTTTAATGTGTTGCCAAGGCACACACACAGGTTGAACCATATCAATATTTTTTATAAATTATAAATGGTTGAAGCCAAACAGTTCACGTGGTTCAACTTAATTCACCAACTTCAACCATCTATAAATCACATCTAACTGTAATGTTTTCATTCTTATTTTTCTATTATCGGCTTCCCAATCACCAGGATCTTTGATTTCGGTGTTTTTTTTTTTTTTTTTTTTTTTTTCCCCAGAGCTGAGGACCGAACCCAGGGCCTTGTGCTTGCTAGGCAAGCGCTCTACCACTGAGCTAAATCCCCAAGCCCCTGTTGATTTCGTTTTGATATTTGTTTTTGACACCAGGTCTCACTATACAGCCCTGGCTAGTCTGGGGCTTGCTATGTGGACCCATGCTATACAGATCCTCCTGTCTCTGCTGACTGCTAGGATTAAAGACATGGTCACCATACCTAGCTCCTAGTGGGGTCTTTGAAGTGTTGGGTACTTGCTTAAGATGATGGACTCGCTTAACAATTCAACCCCAAGTACCAGAAAACAGAAGCATTTTTTCCCATCTGTGTGCAAGGGCACACAGGCGTGTGTGTGTGTGTGTGTGTGTGTGTGTGTGTGTGTGTGTGTCTGCATGCATGCATTTGGGCACATATATGTAGGTGTATGTTCATGCATGTGGAGGCCTGGCTTGAAGTTGTGAATTGTCCTCCATCACCCTCTACCTTATTGCACTGAGGCAGGGTCTTTCAATCAAATCCAAAGCTCACCGATATGACTAGTCTCACTAACTAGCTTACACCTCCACCTAACGTTCAAGTGGGTTCTGGAGATCCAAGCTCTGGTGCTCAAAAGGTCTTACGGATGCATGAGAAATGTGTGTACTCTGTGTGTGCATGTGTGTGTGTGTGTGTGTGTGTGTGTGTGTGTGTGTGTGTGTGTTGTGTACACGCCTGTTTGCCTGCAGAGGCCCAGAGTTGAAGTTACAAGCAGTTGTGAGTCACCATGTGGATTCTGGGAACAGAAACTCAGTCCTCTGCAAGAGCAGCCAGTACTCTTGACCACTGGGCCATCTCTCCAGCCCCAGTATTAACCAGCTTATATGGCTTCATCTCTTCCGGCACAGGCTGATGATCTATGCTGCTCAGGAGCCCACTCCTAACAGCTGTGCTAATAGGCGGAAGTTTTCTCAGGGCCGTTGCTTATGGGCTTGCCTGGGGTAAATACTTTCAAGCTACTCACTTGGCTTTAACCTTTCGAGATTCTCTTCGCTTCTCCTGTTGAAGCTGCTCGATTTTCTGCTGCATTTCTTCTTGTTTGGAAGTGATGGCCTGAATCATCGACATCGCATTGCTCAGCTCTTCCTGCAATGTAACAATTGCTACATTTTAGATTGGTACATTGGTGTGGTGGTTTGAATGTAATTGGTCCCCAAAAGTTCATAGGGAGTGGTACTATTAGGAGGTGTGGCTTTGTTGGAGTAGGTGTGGTCTTGTTGGAGGAAGTGTGTCACTGTGGAGGCAGGCTTGGAGGTCTCATATATGCTTCCAAGACCACTTTCTGTTGCTGCAGGATCAAGATGTAGCTGCTTCTCCACTCTCAGTTCCTTCTCCAGGACCATGTCTGCCTGCACGCTGCCATGTCCTAACATGATGATAATGGACTAAACACTAAACCTCTGAACTTTAAGCTAGCCCAATTAAGTGTTTTCCATTATAAGAGTTGTTATGGTTATGGTGTCTCTTCACAGCAATAGAAATCCTAAGACAATGGGCTAAGAGAACATATGTCAGTATCCCATAAGCCTTTACCTGGTGCATACTTTTGAGTGAATGGGAAGTTTGCTTTCACTGTGGCCTCTAATTTTAACACAGAGCTCAGAAACTGAAAACCATGAGATAGATGCTGTTCCATGACGGCTAACAGATGGCTCAGAGGGAAAGTTCTTACCCTGGGCTGCTATAAGAAAAGGCAAACTCCCTGCTCCGGTACTGGGACCCACATACTCTTTCCACAGGATATCAAGGAGGCTCCCACCTTAAAGTAGTTTAAGGAATTCTTCATCTCGGTGACTTTCTCTTCCATGGAACATCGGCAGCTCTTAACCTTCTCTTCCAAAGCATATTCTCCATGCTGGATCCTCGTCAGCTCCTGCATTGCTTCTGTGAAGCCGGTTTTCAGTTCCGAGGCCAGGGCCTGCAACTGAATAATTCAGGAAGAGTGAACCTGACTCACTGTAAGTTATTATAAATGGTACCATTGACCCCCTTGACCTTTTCCTTTCTTTGAGAAAGCAAAGCTCTTGAAAAACCTCAGATGTCTCGTCTACTCAGCTCTGGAATCTTCTAGGTGACTCTGCCCCTGTTTGACTAGGGAAAAGGTCATCTATGCAGTGTGCATTGAAGCTTGACAAGTAACAGCAAAATGAGTCTCTGGTTCACAGGTACTCACGAGCACTGCCATTATTTAAAAGACCTTGATATAAGAATGAGGCTTACTTAAACCAGGTGGTGGTGGCACACAACATGAATCCCAGGGAGGCAGATCTCCGAGTTTGAGGCTAGCCTGGTCTACAGAGTTCTAGGACACACAGGGCTGCACAGAGAAAGCCTGCCTCAATAAGATTAAAAAATGAGGCTTGCTTGGAAAATAACATATGTATGTGAAAAGACAGTCCTGATCCAGCACCTAAATTCTGTGAGAGAAACGATGCGCCACAGTCTCTCAAATTATCACCAGAATATAAAGAAATTCAGCTCTTTTTCCCTAAAGAAATGAAAAAAAAGAAGACAGGGTTGAAGAGCTGGCTCAGTGGTTAAGAGCACTTGACGTTCTTCTAGAGGACCCAGGTTCGGTTCCCAGCAGCCACGTCAGGAAGCTCACAACCACCTATAACTCCAATTCCAGGAGATCGAAGCCCTCTTCTGGCCCGCTCCGGCACTGTGCTGATGCACACAAGCCCACACACAGACATACACATATACACACAATTTAAAAATAAGAATATTTTTAAGTATCTACCAAGTAAGGAGCGAAAGGCAAAGTGTAGACACCTTGACAATCCACACGTCTCTACATGTGCATACTTCTAGACATTCCCAAAACCAGTTCATCCAAATGATTCCAACCTGCCCTGCTGCCCCCCACTACGGCTTAGTGTCCTGTTCCACATCTCTTAAATACAGATGTTTGGGTTCTATTGTTTTCCCAAATGGTTTCTTCCAGAACAGGGAATAAGGAGCAATAGGAGGAGCCAAAAGCAATTGTTCTGAGGAGAAAAGGTAGAGCCTATGAAGCAGCCGGAGCTTGGAGGCAGGGGAATACCACCATTGATCTGCTTTCCATTCCAATCATTTTCACTAGTTATGATTACGTGTGCGTGCACACATGGTGTGGGAGGGAGTGCATACACACATGTGGAAGCCAGACAACGACACAGTAAAACTGATTCTCTCCTTCCACCTTTACATGGATTGGAGATCTCAAACTCAGGTCTCCAGGCTGGGGCAGCAAGCGCCTCTACCCACTGAACCACCTGACCAGCCCCGCATTCCAAACAGTTTTAATTAGAAGTCATCTTTGTGATGTCAAAGCAAAAACTGTGCTGATTTTCAAACTGGAAGGAGGCAACCTGGGATCCCTTACAGTGCCCGGAGATGGTCCTGTTCCTGTCTTTGGGGGAAAGAAGTGTATGGAAAGGGAAGTGCTCTCCAGGGGACACAGGTACCCTGGTCACTGCTGCCCCAGGTGGACAGGTGGTTTTTCCCACAAGCCAAATGATAATAGAGTCAATAGAAAAGTTGAAAGGACTTTTCCTCAACTGTAGACCCTCTGCTCTCAGTTAAAAGTTAAAAATCAAACACATTCTCTAATGACCACTAGGGGTTCTGGGAAATCCGTAACTGCTTTGGACCCCCAGCACTTTCTCCCGACACGCTCCTTACAGCCCACAAGCAGCCTCTCAACCCAGAGCAGCCAGGGAGGGGAAGCCCTGTGAGCACAGCCAGGTGCCGGAGGTGAGGAGTCACTCCTGAGATGCCTGGGCTCTTCAAGCCATCTTCAGCTGTGGGCAGACTGGCCTTGCATACTGACCTTGTGAATAAAAAAACGACTTGGGAGATCTTAGCAGGGCGCTCTCTTCAGCTCTCTTACCTGACAGCCCTTGCCCCACCCTGAGGATTAGAACCGAATCTACCTTGTTCTCCAGTTCATCACATTCCACATCTCGCTGATTTTTTCATGAAGCTGACCTAGAGAGACGGCAGCCCCTCCATCCTGCTGCTGGAGGCGGGCTCAGGGGAGACTTGAACTTCAAAGCCTAGGGTTCCACGGAGGACACCTTAGGCTTAGAAATGGGAGAAAAGTCCAAATTCTTCCCACTTCCTGCTTTTAATTTCCATTTCCCAGTTTCCTTCTTTCTTTCTTTCTTGGCTTCTTAACTCTTTGTAAGATGATTCCAGTAGTTGTCTTCCTCTTTCCCACCAAACATCTCTCGGCCCTCGAACTACATTTTCAGGAATTCCAACTTGTGTTTCACACAGCCCTCCGCCGCATTTCTCCCCAACACATTACCAAGGTCGGGAGCTACTCTGAGGCAGGCTCGGGGGCCTTTGCCGTGCCTTAGGTGCTTTATCAACTCATCAGTGTCAAGATTTGAGGAACTTCCGCCAGTCCTGTGAAATTCCTAAAATCCCTGATGATTATGAGCAAGATCCCAAATGTCTGTGGGGTCCCACATGATGCCAAAGCTGCCAAGGTAATTGTTTTGGTTTTTCCCTTTAACCAAACTACCAAGGAAACCTGTTTTTTGTTTTTTCTGTCAACCTCCATCTTCTAATTTTAGTTCTCTTTATTGATCTTCAAAGATGCTGTGTTTAGACAGGTGTGGTGGCGCACACCTTTAATCCCAGCATACAAAGGCAAGCAGGTCTCTGAGTTCGAGGCCAGCCTGGTCTACAAAGTGGGTTCCAGGACACCCAGGGCTACACAGAGAAATCCTGTCTTAAAAAAGAAAAGAAAAGAATGCTGTGTTTAAAACACAAAGTAAGCAGCCAATAGTTTAATTCTGAGGGGGAAAAATGTCCTTATTAACCCTTGTCTGCCATCCCCATAGAAGCCACCGAAAAGCCCTTCTTACAGGGCCTGCTGAAAGTGAAGTGAACGTGTTATGTAGAAATTTCTCTAACTGACCCCTATAGACGCTGCTGGCCTGGAAGAACTAACTGCTCTGATGTCGGGACCTTCCTCAATGGCAGAGAGTTACTGATGTTGTAAGTCTGTTGTAACAAGGCTCTACAGATCCCAGATGACTCCCAATGGCAGTTTTGACAATGAAACCTAGTTCTGCATACAAGACTAATCCCCATAGTTTGCTTGAGATATGGCCTTATACTGTAGCTCTGGCTAGCCTGAAACTCACTATGTAGGTCAGGTTGGTCTTAAAATTGCTGCAATCCTCCCGTCTCTGTCTCTTAGGTGCTGGGATAACAGACATGCTAGGATAACACCATGAACCTGGCCCGTAGTTATTCAATTAAAGGTCTTTTGGACAGACACCTTATTTCTTTAAACTTCCTTTGAGGCGAGATAGGAAGACAGGAAACCATAGGGACGTGGAAAGGAGAGGGAGCCCCCATTGCAGAGTCTGTCTGAAGTCTATGGTCAACTGAGAAGCAAGCATTCCAACATCATTACTGTTTGCTGTAAGGTTGTTGACACAGAGATATTTATACAATAAAAGAGGCCTGAGGCCAGATAGCCCAGAGACCCAGGATAGAACCAAATACAACTGGTTTAAAAAAAAAAAAAAAGTAGATGAAATGATTCCTAATGATACTCTGCTGTACTCATAGATTGGTGCCTAGCCCAATTGTCATCAGAGAGACTTCATCCAGCAACTGGTGGGAGCAGATGCAGAGAACCACAGCCAAAACATAAGGCAGGGCTTGGGGAACCCAACAGAAGAGGGGGAGGAAGGATAGGAGCCAGAGGAGCCAAAGATGCCAAAAGAACATGGCCCACAGAATCAAGTAAGCAGGACTCATGGGGGCTCACAGGGCCTGTACGGGTCTGAGATAGGTCCTCTGCATACATGCTGTGGCTGTATAACCTGGTGGTTTTGTGGGACTCCTAACAGTAGGAGTAGGGGTGTCTCTGACTCTTTTGCCTGCACTTGGGACCCTTTTCCTCCTACAGGGTTGCCTCATCCAGCCTTGATATGAAGGTTTGTGCCTAGTCTTATTGTAACGTGCTAAACTGTGTTTGGTTGACATCCCTGAGAGGCCTGCTCTTTTCTGAAGGGAAGTGGAGGAGGAGTAGATCTGGGGGAAGTAGGGGGGGGGGCGCTCAGTAGGGTGGAGGGAGGGAAAACTGCCGTCAGGATGTAATGTATGAGAGAAGAATAATTTTTTTTTACAATATATGTAAGTAAAACATTTAAAATTATGTTTATTTTTAAAGTTTAAAAAATTAAAATAAACATAAATAAATAAAAGAGGCCTGGATGTGTATGACCTTGGGTGGAGCCTCACTCCTGGGGATCTCACCAACAAAGCTATTAGCTTTCTTTTTTTACAGGCGTGCATGTGTACACGTATGTTTGTGGGGGGGTGTACAGGGGTGTGTGTGTCATGATACATGTCAGGGACAACCTTGGGTGCCATCCTCACTATTGTGTTTGAGGCAGTCTTTCTTATTGTTCTCACCCTGGAAAAGCCTCAGGAGATTCTCCCACCCGCTCCTCCCAGCTCCCCACAGGAGCGCTGTAATTACAGATGTGTGCCGTGTCTGGCTTTTACATGGGTTCTGGGGACCCAAAGGCAGGTTGTCAGGCTTTTGTGACAGGTGACTTATCTACTGAGCCATCTCCTAGGTTCCTGTGGTCTAGAGTCCTTCCTTATCAATTGTCACCCTATCAGGTGCACCTTGGGAAACACCTCGTGATCTCACTTGAATTCCTTAATACCCCTCTGAAGAGAATGACTTCAAAAGTCACCAAAATCCTATTCCATGATTTTGGTGGTTACATAGATAACCACTGCAAAAACCAGGAAGAGTAGCTGTCTGAGGAGCCCACAGTCATTCTGTGGTGGTCTGAAAGGAAATGGCCCCTAAGGAGAGTAGCACTATTAGGAGGTGTGGCTTTGTTGGAGTAGATGTGGCATTGTTGGAGGAAGTGTGTCACAGTTCACTTCCTGTTGCCTGAGGATCTGGATTTAGAACTCTCAGCTCCTTCTCCAGCACCATGTCTGCCGGCATGCTACCCACCATGAAGATAATGGACTAAACCTCTGAACTGTAAACTAGCCCAATTAAATGTCTTCCTTTATAAGAGTTGCCTTGGTCACGGTGTCTCTTCACAGCCATAGAAACCTTAACTAAAACACATACTTTGGGGTTTGTCATACTTTCTTCCTGAGCACACGTCTCCTAGGACTTGGGCTTAAAAGCTGTATCACGGTCTCTTTCACTGAACTCCAGCTCTGCTCCACACTGGCTCTTCCCGAAATTCTTTTCCACGGTGCGACCAAGGATCCAGTTTTGCCTGAAGCGGCCCCCAAAAAGAACTTTTCAGGGGTCTGAGGGAGATGGTTGGAGCTGTGCCTCTGTCCCACTGCCACTGACATTTCCATTCCAGAGAAAAACAGGCAGATTTGAAAGATGAGAATTACCCTAACTCTCGTTGCTTCCACACGCCATCAACATCCATATTTCCGCCTGTGTCACAGTACATTGGTGAAGATATTTGTAAGCCAAGACCACACTGAAGAGGTTTTCTTTTCTGCCCCCCCATCTTTTGTCTGTCCTAGAGTCCTGTCTGTTTGGGTTGGGTTTTAGTTTTGAGACAGAGTCTCGGGTCTGCTGCCTACACTCCTTCCTAGATTGTCCATTGGGTTGAGACAAGGTCTCATGTGACCCAGGCTGGCCTTGAACTTGGTCCTCCTGCCTTTGCCTTCCCCAGCTCACTACATGCTGGCATTTAAAAGCCTGTGTGCCACCACCCACCATAGCCAGCTTGATTTTTTTTTTCTACTTCACCTTTTAAGAAACACTTTGGGGCCGGGCGGTGGTGGCGCACGCCTTTAATCCCAGCACTCGGGAGGCAGAGGCAGGCGGATCTCTGTGAGTTCGAGGCCAGCCTGGGCTACCAAGTGAGTTCCAGGAAAGGCACAAAGCTATACAGAGAAACCCTGTCTCGAAAAACCAAAAAAAAAAAAAAAGAAAGAAAGAAACACTTTGGGGTTTGTTTTGATTAGAACAAACAACGTCTTTTTCTTTTTCCCAACACTGTCTCCCATCAGACTGAATGACTGAATCAGATCCTTTAGCTTAAAGCAACATGTACATCTTCCAGATCATCACTCATTTGTCCAACTACTATTTATTGACTATGCAGTATCTGACAAGCACTGTCATATACGAGCTACCAAGAGCAAAGCACACTAAATCCTTGCTTTGCAGTTTCCATTCTGGATTAGGAGACAGGAAAAAGATTTTGAGACAGGGTCTCACTATGCAACCCTGGCTAGCCTGTAACTCACTCTGCTTCTCAAGCTGGCCTTGAACTTAACAGAGATCTGCCTGACTCTGTCCTGGGTTAGAGGCTTGTGCCTCGATGTCTTGTCCTGCAATTTTTTTTCTTTCTTTCTTTCTTTTTTTTTTTTTTTTCAAGACAGGGTTTCTCTGCATAGTCCTGGCTGTTCTAGAACTCACTCTGTAGATCAGGCTGGCCTCAAACTCAGAGATCCACCTGCACCACTACCACCCAGCCTGAAATTTTTTAAAAATCAAGTTAATATAATAACATCTGGAAAGGATGGAATCTGCAAAAAAAAAAAAAAAAAAAGGAGAAAATGATCGAAATTTCACATTTTCCTTCAGTTCTGTTGTCCCTTCTAATGCAGATCGAATTTTGTGATAGTTCCCTACCCTCCCTGCCCTCAGTCCTCTTCCTTGGGCCCTCCTTCGTTTGGTTAAAAGTTGCTTGGAATTAACAGACTTGGGAAAGTGTTCTTTTAAAACAAAGATGGGGTCATCAAGGCGCAGCAGAGACCATAGAGACCAAACGCTCTTTCCCGGCGCCAAGCACTCCAGTGTGAAAAGATGCACTTGGATTCGTGACACAGTGCGATAATGAGGCCATCCCCTCCACAGCTAAATTTAGCCAACATCAAGGGAGTGACCCACATATCCATAATAGATTTCAAGTCATACCTGGCTTTAAAAAGGCGTTTACACGAGCGCAATGGCAGAGGCGGGTCAGAGGAGAACCCGGGTGAGCATGGAGAGCATCTGGAGGCGTTGGGCCAGTGAGGCATCACATCGGCAGGGAGGAGACCTGCCCCCGCCCTAGGCTCTGCTCAAGCTGCCCAGCCTGCCGGAATAGTCTCTCTTAATAGTCCGCTGTCCAGTGATCAGCTTGTCCTGGGTACTTTGCTCAAATCAAGTCAACAACCCTACTGAATTGTATCAATGCCTTCACCGTAGCCTTTCTAAAAGTCTGCCTCATACAAGCCACTCCATCGATGTATTTTCAAGGTATGGACATTCAAACAAACAGAGTCTGTTTCGTCTGTTTGATTTCCCATCAGGCTAAGCAGCAGATTTGCAGATAACTGTTCACCAAATATGAATGAAATTGACAGGAGGCTGTTTCTTCTACTCCTTCTCATGATCTAAGAGCCATACAGTTAACACGGCTTTACTCTCCTGTTGTGGGCTCGCTCTAGTTCGGCCCACAACAATGAACTCTTGCAGGATACTTCTGGGAGCTAACTGTTTCGCTGACTTTACCAGCATTTAAACTTAACTAATATAAATAATATTTCCCCAGCTGTCTGCTCTCCTGGGCTCCTGTCTTCCTGCATGAGAGGGCCTAAAAACCCAACTTAAGGAACTGGTGGGATGGCTCAGTAGGTAGAGGTGTTTGCCTCTGATACCCAACAACTTGAGTTCAATATCAGAGACCCATATGGTAGAAAGAGAGAACTGATTGCTGCACACGCCACACACACATACATAGACATACATTAATAACCATAATTAAATTAATAATAATTTTTAAAAAGAGCCTCCCCCCAGGCCCTGATAACAGATAATAGTGTTAAGTCTAGAGAGAAGCACAAAGCTCAAACCGGCTTTACAAGACAAAATATGGCAGTGTAAATATCCATGATTGCTAAGGACAGAACTTTAATTCCATTTCTGGTTAGAAGACAGAAGCCAAATAAATTCTATTTGCAGAGTTGGGGCAGCCTGCTAGAATTGGCTTTGCAAAAAATCCAATTATTGCCATTGTTTAAAATGTTTTAATTTTTTTTCCCAGTCACCATACTTGAACGTTTGTAATGCTAACACTCTTAATTCTCAGTTCTCCCTGGAAAAAAAAATTAAGAAAAACATATTTTAAAAAATGTTTTCACACAAGGTCTCATTCTGTAATCTAGGCTAGCCTTGAACTTGTTAAACTCGTGTCTTAGGTTCCTCAGTGTTAGGGGTTCTGGTGTGCACCACCACACCTGGCTGAGAAAAGGTAGCTCTTCCTGTGTCCTCTCTGAAGACAATGCTGTTGTATGGTGTGATGACCACAGTGACCATGGCGTAGGCAAGAAAAGCAGAGCCGAGGTAGGGTATAGGTAATGTGTTTTACAAACGGAATACGTTTTCCTCTGCCAACCAGCTCTCTCAAAGGTACAGAGTGAGTGGCCTCTGCCCTACCTGTCCCTTGGCCTTGTTAAGAGAACAAATGTCAGGATACACGTGGAGGCATCTAAGTGTTAGAAATCGCTGTGTGTAAAGGACAGTCACCACTATTCATGACAGTCTTCACAATAAGGCGTTTGTCGTTACCTGGTAGATCTGTGTGGAAGGGCTATTCACCGGCATATGTTCATTCTCTCCTGCAGGAAGAAAGAGCTTTATTCAATCGACACAACTCGCTCTGTGCCTCTCCTACTCTCACTGGATACGTGGAGGAAATAGACACACGAGAGGATCCTCTGACTGTGCCTGAATGGCAAGAACCAGATGATTCCGGAACAAAAAAATAAATAAATAAACTAGTGCCGGTGATGCTCATATTTATACCCTAACGGCTGAACTATACCTACCTGACAAAATTATCATAGCTGAAAACCCTTTCTTGCCACAAAAGTGAAGTTTCTCTACCAAACTCAGTGATTGTCGGTCATTAACTGGCTGGATGGGGATGCCCTGGGGGTGTCTCCCCCATATCCTTAGAGCTGACTGAAGTTTGTCTGAGCTGACATCTGCTCTTTGCCAGGGTTATGGTTGGTATGAATTGTCAACTCTTCACCTTGTAGGCAAACCTCTGGGCACACTTATGAGGGACTGTCTAGATGAGGGTTGGCCCCGGAGAATATCCAGGAGGGATCGTCTTGGTTAAATTAATTCATGGGGAAAGACTCCTGTTACATTGGGGCAGGACCATCCCCTGAGCAGAGTGGACATCCTGGGCTGTATGAAATGGAGAGCGCAAGGGGCTGGGGGGATCATACGGTGATTAACAGTACTTGCTGCTCTTGCAGAGGACACAGGTTCGATCCCCATCACCCACATTATTGCTCACAACTATCTGTGACTCCAGTCCTGGAGGGATATGACACTCTCTTCTGGCCTCTGCGGGCACCAAGCAGACATGTGGTGCACAGACACACATGCAGGCAAAACACTCAGACACATAAAAAAAAAATAAACATTTTTTAGGAAAATGGAGAGGGCAAGCCGAGGGACGTACTAATGTGCTGCTCTCTGTTCTTCTGTGTGGCTGGAAGGTGACCTGGTCTCTCAGGCACCTCCTGCTGTGACTTCCCTGCCATGATCAACTGTCACCTGGAATTGTGAACAAATGAGACCCATCTCCCTCAAGTTGCTTAGGTCAGAGTATTATAGAATAGCAACAAGAAAAGGAAGTAAGTCGGCCACGTGGTCGCTTGGCTGTCACGGGCTGATCTCAGGAAGAAACATGAAATGTTCCTCTTCCTATGTCTCTATGATCATCTTGCCAAACTTCTGCTCTCTGCCTTCATCTCAGTGCCACAGTCAGTGGGGGGACTCATGTCCAACGAGGCAGGTGGGCTGATGGGAAAGAATTGTCAGTGGAAAGTTTCTGGAAGATTATAGGCAGGAAGAAAACCGTTATCACCAGCACTGGAGTCTGGAGACATGGGGAAACACGAGGTTGATGGAGCAGGCTATAAAAAAATCACTTACAACTTAGGGAGGAAACCAGGTTGGTTTAGAAACTACCCTTCAGAACCACAAGGGTTGGCCACGGGATGAGGCCACTGATGCAGGGTGTTTGCTCAACCACGTGGCTGCTACTCCCGTGGAGGGTCACATCGCACAAAGGTCACATTGCAAGAAGCAGACAACCCTCGTGAAACTCCCGCCTGCAAGCCTTTGGCTGCGCGAGTATGCGTATTCTTCTTCTTAGACATACGAGTCTTAGAGGAGCCAGCCTCCATACGGTAAGTCTTAACTAATGCGTCACCTCAGCCTAGGACTTGCACTCGGTAGAGGCTGTCCCTGTAAAATCCCAGTGGTTGGGGTTACCAAAACCTCCTCATACAAGCTTGGGTAAGGACAACTTAGCCCATCTCATACTCTGTCCAAACAAATGGCAAGAACTAAGACTGAGCCACATGGACCAGGACCTCAGGTCTAAATCTGACACTTTGTAGTTGTGGCCTAACTGGGTCTCCAAGGGGATAATGGGAAAAGGGTATTTGGAAAAGGTGGCGAGACAGAGTAACTCCCGCATTTCTGGAATCCCAAGCTCCAAGGCGAGCTGGAGATCTGACCTTGCTTTGTTTTTGTTTTTTCCATGGTGCCTGTTGCTCCTCTCCTCCAGCTCACTCTTCAGCATTGCGTCATCATCGTCCTGGGTCAGGCCACCGCCCCTTCCCTGCACCTGCCGATCAAAGAATAAAGGACATCTGGTAAATTCATGAAGATACTGGACTAGTTTTA
This sequence comes from Peromyscus maniculatus bairdii, assembly GCF_049852395.1. Classification (NCBI taxonomy): domain Eukaryota; kingdom Metazoa; phylum Chordata; class Mammalia; order Rodentia; family Cricetidae; genus Peromyscus; species Peromyscus maniculatus. The sequence continues at coordinate 49,001,681 of NC_134873.1, read as the reverse complement.
CAGGTTAGCTTTTAAATACCAAGCACAGCTTAAAGCTGAGCAATTTCAGAAGAATAAGTTACTAAATTGAATAAACCTAAACTTTTAAAGTCAGGGGCTGGAGAGATGGTTCAGCAGTTAAGAGCACTGGCTGCTCTTCCAGTGGACCCAGGCTCAATTCTCAGCACCCACATGGTAGCTCACAACTGTCTGTAATTCCAGTTCCGGGGGAATCAAAAATCCTCACACAGACATACATGCAGGAAAAACACCAATGCACATAAAATAAAAATAAATAAATTATTTAAAAAAGAAAAACTTAGCTGGGTATGGTGGCACACACACACCTTTAATCTCAGCACTCAGGAGGCAGAGGCAGGTGGATCTCTGCTGTGGAACAATCTTTGTACATTGTAAATATGTATTATTCTCATTGGTTAATAAAAAGCTGATTGGCCAATGGCTAGGCAGGATTTTGGGGACAGAGAGAATACTGGAGAGAAGATGGGTGGAGCCTGAGGAGAAGCCAGGAGACATAGATGAAGCAGGGGATGAACATGTCGTGTTGAAAGAAGATACTGCCACGTGGCAGAGGGTGGATAAGAAATATGTGTTAACTTAAGTTATATGCTAAAAACAAGCCTAAGCTATCGGCTGAGAATTTATAATTAATATTAAGTCTCTGTGTGGTTATTTGGGGAGAGGCTGGTGGGACAGAAAAACTGCCTACAGATCTCTGTGAGTTCAAGGCCAGCTTGGTCTACAAGTGAGTTCCAAAGCAGCCAGGACTACACAGAGAAACCTTGTCTCGAAAACAAACAAACACACACACATACACACACACACAAAAACCCATCAGGTGGCGGCGGCGGCGGTGGCGGCGGCGGCGGCGGCGGCGGCAGCGGCAGCCTTTAATCCCAGCACTGGGAGACAGAACCAAACAGATTTCTGTGAGTTTGAGGCCAGCCTGGGCTACTAAGTGAATTCCAGGAAAGGCACAAAGCTACACAGAGAAACCCTGTCTCAAAAAACCAAAAACAAACAAACAAACAAACAAACAAAACAAAACAAAAACCCTTAAAGTCAGATATTTTAATTTATTATTATTGGGGAAGGGCCCATACCATGAAAAACACAGAGGACAACCTGTGAGGTTGGCTCCCCTTTCACCTTTATATGGGTCCTGGGATCAAACTCAAGTCATCAGGATCCTAAGGCAAGTGGCGGCACTTACCAGATGAGAGTCGTCTCACTGGCCTGCAGACACATTTTGTGACTATAAAACTCATTACTCAAAAATATGGGAGATTTTTGTTTGTTTTGTTTTTGAGACAGAGTTTCTCTGTGTAGCCCTGGCTGTACTGGAACTCACTCTGTAGATCAGGCTGGCCTCAAACTCACAGAGATCCACCTGGCTCTGCCTCCTGAGTGCTGGGATTAAAGGTGTGAGCCACCACCACCTGGCAATATGGTATTTTTTTTTAATATGCTACATTCTTCTTTGGATCCAATCAATTAATTAAGACTTACTGGCTTTTTTTTTTAATGGATTTTTTTTTTCTTTTTTTCTGGAGCTGAGGACCGAACCCAGGGCCTTGCGCTTAGCTAGGCAAGTGCTCTACCACTGAGCTAAATCCCCAACCCCAGACTTACTGGCTTTATTAGCAAGTTGCTGTTTAGGAAAATTACATTACAAAGGAAAAGCTGAGCAAGAAAGACCGGCCTGTTTCTACTCACCATTCTTAGCATCTGGCCGGTTCCTCTGTGCCCAGGAGAAGCTTCACAAATGAAGACTGCCTGTTGTGACACCCCCCCCAACCCCCCCCCACCCCCGACAAAAAGCTGTAAGTTCAGAATGCTGTCTGACACAGAGGAGGAGAAACCTGGCACTCAGCCACGCCCCCTTTCAGTATTTTAACCCTTTCTTGTCTTTGATAAATTCCTCCACCTCATGAACTTCCCACAACAAAGGCTGAAGGTGCCAGGTTCTCCTAGTCTCCCATATCTCAGGCGTGATGGACACATGACATCGAGCGTTACGTTTGTTTTTCCTTCGCGGACAGGGTCTCATGCATTCAGACTGGCCTCAAACACTGTGACCTTGAAGGTCTGATCCTCTAGCCTCTACCTCCTGAATGCTGAATTCCAGGCAGCCATGGGCCAGTATACCCAGGTTTGTTTGGGTTTTTTGTTTTGTTTGTTTGTTTATTTGTTGGTGCTGGTGATTGAACCCAGGACTTTACGCATGCTAAGAAAGCACTCTACTGACTGAGCTACAACCTCACCCCCCTCCATAAAGTTTTTAAAATTATTGTTAGGTGTAATTCTGTTGCTATTGGGGGCAGGGGGGAGTCTTGAAATATGTAAAGCCAAATTGTTATGGATTATCTACTTCTGAGGATTTAGTTTTCTGACCTATAACTACTTGGAAACAGGCAAACAAAAACTCCGTGTCCTAAGTAAATAGAAAATGTGTGTATTTCAGAGCTACGGTATCAGAAAAGCTCAAGGATACACATCTGTGTGGCCACTGATTTAAAAATACAAAAAAAAAAAAAAAAGGTGTTTGATCAATAGAAGTTAGAAATCTTGTTTTAGTTAATTACAAAAGCAAAAGTAACTACACACACATAAAACAAGACAAAAACAAAAACAACCTGGAGGCAGATAAGATGAAATGGGAGATGGCAGTGGCCAGGGTCGCAGCCCCGAGAGTCCGGTGGCCACAGAGGATAACCTGTCGCACGGTGCCACTGGGGACACTGGCAGCCTTTCACTTGACCAAGGGCATGCCGCCAGAGTGGTATCCTAGGACCCCAGAAGAACAGGCCCCAGCTGCCAAGAAGTATAATATACCTGTGGAAGACTTACAAGCCGTCCCCAGGGCTGGCATGGGGCAGGGTGACCACCCGAAGCTCCCTGACCGCTCCTAGCAAGAGAGGAATCCATGGCACGAACCAGACCACACAGGCCTGAAGTTGAACTGGGGGGAACAGACACACTGGGACACAGACATGTACATCAGGAATCGTGTGGACACGCCCCCTACACCTGTTTCATGGGATGTCATGTGTAAACAGCTCTTCGGCTTCGTGACTTCCACGTTCTGGGTGGGGGAGACTTTCTCCTCCTACGTGCCTTTGGGGCCGAAGCAATGTCTCTAGAATAATCTGTGCCTGGAATGAGGTGACAATCCTACAGAAAAAAAAACCAAAAAACAAACAAAAAACAAAAAACGGAGCCGATGGTTCACTATGAGATCTGAGGGGGCTTCGCGGGGTTTTGTGCCCTCTAACTAGGACCCTCTCATTCCTAGAGATTTAACCTTAATAGAATCGCTAGTAAAACTGTGTGCTGTGGTTAAAACCAAACCAAACTTGGAAAGGACCACGGGAAGACGTACAATGAGTCTCCTTGAACAGCTGTCATCATTTTGCTTACATTGTTTGACAATCTATGACGTCAATAGCCTAGGATTTTTAGCGACTGTTTCCTCTTACCCCAAAGCATGGCATTTTAATCTAATTTCGGCATTGGATTATTTATGCCCTATTGTGGTCCTTTCGTCCCTAGTCCCTGCTGACATCCACCTCTGCTGTTCCTCCATGCCTTCCTCTGTCCTCACGAGATCACATCCAAACGCATGTGCAGAATAATCCTGTGTGTGATGAGGCCGCCACCGGAGACTGGCTTCCCACCTTCCTGTACTTTACCTGTCTCGCTGACTGCATCACCAAGACATCTCTAGACTTACGAGTTTATGTGTAAGAAAGCATGCCTGTTGGCTGCTCGCTGTTCCTTGGTTTGAGTGAACTCTGTCGATCATTCCTACATGGTTAGGTGTTCCCCTTATTTCCATGATTTTGCCACTGCAAACAGTGCCCCCAAGAAAAGCCTCGGGGCCAGAGGTTACATGCCGGCAGATTTAAGATTCATTTTGATGTGTGAGTCTATGTCTGTGTGAATGGAAGCCACATGTGTGCACGTGGAGGCCGAAGGAAGGCGTTGGATCCCCCGGAGCTGGCGTTATAGGCAGTTGTGAGCTGTCTGGTAGGAGGGCTGTGACCCACCTCACATCCTCTGGAAGAGCAGCAAGCAATCTTAGAAGACGTGGGGGCCTTTTCTTTTACATTAGTCTGGCCAAGAGGAAGCGTAACAATGTTTACCTCTTGTCAGTCAGGCAGATGGGTGACAAGTGCTATTTCATAGTTATTTCTGCTGACTGCCAACGGCTGACCATCTGGGTGTGTTTACTGGTGAGTTAGCTTTGTCGCTCTGTAAATTATCTGTTCCTCTGAGGTGACAGTTACCTAGTCCTCTGGTCATTTGTTTTTTACATGTAAGCTGCTAAGAAATAATATATAAAAGAGACGATCACATGCTAATTGTTACCATTGTTTTTTAATTATTTTTATTTTATTCCACCTGTATGTTTGCCTGATGTGTGTCTGGGTACCACATGTGTGCATGCTCATGGAAGCAAGAAGGGGGTGTAGAATCCCCGGAACTGGAGCTGCAGACAGTTGTAAGCAGCCATATAGGTGCTGGGAATCAAACCCAGGCCCTCCAGATGTAAAGTTTGTACTTGCACAGGTAAAAGGAGCCATCCTGTCCCTTCATGGAACTGGAATCCCGATTTTTGTAACATATTGAATGCCCACATACAGTGGAATCTATTGTGGTCTCTTTCTTCTGTGTATGTATGTATCTATATACGTGTATCTATTATCTGTCTGCCTGCCTGCCTGCCTGCCTATATATATATATATATATGTGTGTGTGTGTGTGTGTGTATATATACGTGTGTGTGTGTGTGTGTGTGTGTGTGTGTGTGTGTGTGTATTTCCCTGCTTCCAAACAACAGGTTGTAGATATTCTTTAGTGTGTTAAAAATATTTGGTGAGAGGCCAGAGAAATGGCTCAGAGGTTAAAAGCACTGGCTGCTCTTCCAGAGGACCTGAGTTCAGTTCCCAGCAACCACATGGTGCCTCACAACCATCTGTAATCTCAGTTCCAGGAAATTTGGTGTCTTTGACCTCTGCTGTCACCAGCATTCACCTGAGCATGCACACACTTACACACGCACACACAAACACACACACACACATACACACACGCACACACACACACACACTTACACATACACACACAAACACACACACACACTTACAATACACACACACAAACACACACACACACTTACACACACACACAAACACACACACACATACCTATAACTGCTATGCATAATTAAAAATTAAAAATTACTGGGCCGGGCGGTGGTGGCGCACGCCTTTAATCCCAGCACTCGGGAGGCAGAGCCAGGAGGATCTCTGTGAGTTCGAGGCCAGCCTGGGCTACCAAGTGAGCTCCAGGAAAGGCGCAAAGCTACGCAGAGAAACCCTGTCTCGAAAATCCAAAAAAAAAATTAAAAATTACTTGGTGAGATAAGCTATTATTCTTTTTTATATCTCACTTTTCCTGGTATTTCTTTTATCATATAAGCAAGTAAAGTCCAAAAACATTTCACCCAGTCGGATGGCGGTAGCGGTGACACACACCTTTAATTCCAGGACTCAGGTGGCAGAGCCATGCAGATCCCTGTGAGTTCAAGGTCAACCTGGTCTACAGAGCGAGATCCAGGACAGGCACCAAAACTACACAGAGAAACCCTGTCTTGAAAAAACAAAACAACAACAACAAAAAATTTACCCATGACCAAAAAAAAAAAAGAAAGTTTTTATTGGGTTATATCAGATTTTTAAGTTATTTGGGAGAATTGGAATACTCTTTTACCAAATTTTATCCAAGGTGAATGTGGTAGCACATCTTTAGTCCCAGCATTCAGGAGCCAGAGACAGGCAGATCTCTATGAGATCAAGGCCAGCCTGGTCTACATAGGAAGTTGCAGGCCAGCTGAGGCTACATAGTGAAACCCTGTCACAAACAAAGAAAATCCTATCCAAGAGTATTGCAGTTCATTCCATTTGCACAGATTATGTTTCAGGTTTTCCAATAATATTCCATAACTTCCTTGTTTGAAAGTCTGTACATTTTGGTTTTTCTAAAAGGTTTTTGGTTTCTTAAGATGGGACTTCACAATGTAGCCCAGGATGGCCTGGAACTTAGTATGTAGCCTATTCTGCCCTCAGACTCCTCCTCCCCCCGCCTCAGCCTCCCAAGTGCTGAGATTACAAGTATGAGCCACCACACCTGGCCAAGATCGTGTAATGTTTTGAAGGTTTCTTTATTTTAATTTTATGTAGATGTGTGTTTTTCTTGCATGTATACATGTATATTATATCCGTGCCTGGTGCTCAAAGAGGTTAGAAGAGGGTGTCAGATCCCCCGGAAAGAGTGTTACAGCTGGTTCTGAGCTGCCGTATGGGGGCTGGGAACTGAACCCTGGTCCTCTGGAAGAACAAGTGCTCTTAAGTTTACTGAGCCATCTCTCCACTCCCAAAGATTCTGTAATTTTAAATAAAATCTATTAAGTATTTTCTACACTTGTATTGCTATCAGTATTTTGAATAGCATTTTTCCCATTTTTATCTATAGCTGGTTGTATAATCTCTATTTTTGTATGTATTTATTTTTACATTCACATATCATACTAAATTCCTTTGTTAACTATGGAAATGTAAAACATTTACTTATTGCCTACTGATGCTGGCACATGTCTTTAATCCCAGCACTTGGGAAGCAGAGGCAGGTGGATCTCTGTGAGTTCAAGGCCAGCCTGGTCTATAGAGTGGGTTCCAGGACAACCAAGGACACAGAAAGAAAACCTATCTTGAAAATCAAAGAAGAAGAAGAAAGAAGGAGAAGACGGAGGAAGGCGAAAGAGGAAGAAGAGGAGGAGGAGGAGAGGGAGAGGAAGAAGAGGAGGAAGAAGAAGAAGAGGAAGAGGAAGAAGAGGAAGAAGAGCTGTAACATTGCTGCCCTTCCCATTATTCTTACAGTAGGTACCTGATTATCACTGCCATCATGGATGGGAAATAAATGTATCCTGATCTCTAACTTATAATTCCCCTGCCTCAACCCAGCTTTCTGGGATTACAGGCATGCACCATCACACCCAACTCTCCAGGGGGGAATTTCTACACTGAAGCATATTGTGGTCATATTGTGTTCCCCAAAATATTGTGCACCCTAATAAACTTATCTGGGGTCAGAGAACAGAACAGCCACTAGATACAGAGGCTAGAAAATGGTGGCACTCACACCTTTAATCCTAGCATTCCAGAGGCAGAAATCCATCTGGATCTCTGTGAGTTCAAGGCCACACTGGAAATAGCCAGGCATGGTGACTCAAACCTTTAATCCCAAGAAGTGAGCCTTTAATCCCAGGGAGTGATGGCAGAAAGCAGAAAGGTATATAAGGCGTGAAGACCAGAAACTAGAAGCATTTGGCTGGTTAAGCTTTCAGGCTTTTGAGCAGCAGTTCAGCTGAGATTCATTCTGGATGAGGACTCAGAAGCTTCCAGTCTGAGGAAAGAGGATCAGCTGAGGAATTGGCGAGGTGAGGAAGCTGTGGCTTGTTCTGCTTCTCTGATCCTCCATCATTCACCCCAATAACTGGCTTCAGGTTTGTTTTTATTAATAAGACCTTTTAAGATTCATGCTACAGTGTATGCTCCTACTAATGAAGACTATAGATTGAAAAGCACATTTTGAATAACAGCAAGATTACTTGGGAAAGTAGCATGATTTTTCTTGTGGAGATTATGTAGCTCCCCTTGAGATCTCTCTTGTAGTAAACTGCCCATTCTGTACTGAGAATCCCTTACTCTCTGAACCCAGGAATTAATTAGTTTTTGTTGTTGTTGTTGTTTTCTCGAGACAGGGTTTCTCCATGTAGTTTTGGTACCTGTCCTGGATCTTGCTCTGTAGACCAGGCTGGCCTCGAACTCACAGAGATCCGCCTGGCTCTGCCTCCCAAGTGCTGGGATTAAAAGCGTGCACCACTGCTGCCCGGCTAATTAATTAATGTGATGTTAGGGATTGAATTCAATGTGGGTTCAGGCTGAGGCAAGTGCTCTACCACTGAGCTATGTCCCCAGTCCCCTGGAATTCTTTACTCTGTCTTTGATAGCCTTTGAATCACTGTCTACCATGAAATAAATAAATGCCTCTCGCCAGTCTGCATGGCCTGCACATCCCTTTAACTTCTTTTCCTTGCGTCTCCACAGTTGCAGTGCTAGCCTTTAAAACACACATCTAGGTCTTGGAAGGCCTGTGAAGAAATTCTACTAAGGTTTAGGAAGCATCTGTTGATCCCTTGGTCATGCTGATCTCCATAGAAAGCAATGGCTTCCACCTTGCACTCTGAAATCTCCAGTACTGATCTATGTCCATTTCTCTCTATGTCCCTATCTGTGTGTCTCTGCACTTCTGTCTTTCTCTCTGTGTCTCTCTCTGTCTCTGTGTGTGTGTGTGTGTGTGTGTGTGTTTGTGATGTACATGTCTGTGTATGGATGTCCGTGTCTATGTGTGAGTGTGTAAGCGCCAAGACAGAGGCAGGAGGAAAGCATTAGCTGTCGTCCTCCTCTATCACGGTCCGTGAACCTGGAGCTCCTGGTTTTACTCTAGGCTGACAGCCAGGAAGCCTCAGAGATCTGTCTCCATCCTACACAATACTGGGTTGCAGGCTTGAGAGACGACACCCAGCTCATTACAAGAAGGCTGGGATCGGAACTCGGGTCCTTGTGGTTGGGCAGCAAGCATCCTTAACAACTGACTCTTCTCTCTAGGATGACCTCAAACTCCTATGTAGCTGGAGGTGGCCTTGAACTTCTGATCCCCCAGCCTTTAGCTCTCAAGTGCTGGGATTATAGGCATGAGCCACCACGTCCGGTTTATGTAGTGCTGAGCACTAAAGTCCGGTCCTTTCTGCAAGCAAGGCACTGCACCAGCTGAGCTGCAGGCCCAGATCCACCGGGTTTTCTTGAGTGCTGTGCGGGCTGAGTGGAAGCTGTAGGGCTCTGCCTCCCCACCCCCACCTCCGTGTGTGTTTGATTCAGACATGGTAATTTGGGGAAAGCATTTTCTTTTTAAATCTGTTTCTGCTGTGCAAAAGCAAAGGTTCGAGCCGCGCGATGGTGGAGCACACCTTTAATCTCAGCCCTCGGGAGGCAGAGGCAGAGGCAGGTGGATCTCTGAGTTCGAGGCCAGCCTGGTCTGCAAAGTGAGTTCCAAGGCTGCACAGAGAAACCCTGTCTGGAAGGAAAAAAAAAAAAAAAGCAAAGGTTCTAAAATTATAGAGAAACAGAAACATGGAAGCTTGCATCTACAAATGGACAGCCATACTGTTAGAAAATTAACTGAAAAAGTGCATAGTAAAATTGACAGGGAGCGGAGGAAGACTGGAGTCTCCAGGGCCTCCCCCAGAGTGACCCAGAATACACACCCTCCTCCCCCACAAACACAGAAGATTTCAGAAACCCGGGCTTGCCTATTACTTTCCAATTACTGCTGGGACCAAAATGGAAATTTGGGCACTTCAGGGAATTGAAATTAATTGAAAGCAGGCTTCAGTTAATTTCCATTCCAGTGTCCTTTATTGAATGGGTCTTTAGTGCATATTTCTAATTTAATAGAGTGAGGATTTTTGTGTTGGGGGGAAGGGTACCAAGGAAATATTTCCCCTGAAGCCAAAGTAATTCATCAGGACAAAGCCTGCAAACATGATCAAGAAGCAAAGTCTATAGAACTTTTGTGATGTCCACTAACTGAACTGCCTAAAAAATTGCAGAATCTGCTTGTGACTGTTTTTTTGTGTGTTTGTGTGTGTGTGTGTGTGTGTGTGTGTGTGTGTGTGTGTGTGTATGTTTTCCTGCATCATCTCAAAGCAACATCGCTTGATGACAATAACTGTCTTGTGTGTGCATCATAGTTTTCAAAGCAGAGTCAGGGACATTGCCCTTGATCACCAGTGGGCACAGTGTATGCCCCCTCACTTTATACAGACTGAGACGCAACCTCGGAGCACTGAATGCTTGCCCTCACCACACAGGAAGTAGTGCCAAGCACGATAGTTAGTTTTCTAGTCTTCTGTGTGTTTAAGTGCTACATGTCACAACACTTTGAAGCACAGGAATACAGGAGACCACCCAGATTGCCATTAAAAAAAAATGTAGCCCTAGCACTGCAAAATAAATAAGCTTAAAAAAAAAAAAAAAAAAGATACAGGGCTGGGGATTTAGCTCAGTGATAGAGCACTTGCTTAGCAAGCCCAAGGCTCTGGGTTCGGTCCTCAGCTCCAGAAAAAAAAAAAAAAAAGAAGAAGCAGCATTGATTCCTTTGTGGACTCTGTAGCTACTTGATTTTTGTTGTTGTTGAGTTTTGATCTTGAGGTGTAGCTTTGGCTGGCCTGGAATTCAACATGTAGCCCATGTTTTTGTCCAAGCAATCCTCCTAAATACTTTTTAGCTCTTTGAATAAGCAGATTGAATAGGATGATTTAAAAAAAAAAAAAGAGTCTGGTAAGGGTGATGAGGGAAAGATAGTGAGGGAAAAAGAAGGAACAGGGAAGAGGACTTGGGGGGCACTGGGGTCAGCTGGTAATGGTGCTTGCTACCAAGTCTGACGAGGAGTTTGATTTACAAAACCCACACGGTGAGAGTAGAGGACTAAGTCTAGCAATCTGTCCTCTGACTTTCGCATACTGTACCATGGTGCCTGCACCCACACACGCTAAAGTGGAATGTGACCACCAGCTCAAAGAATATAGAACACAGCCAGGAGGTGGTGGTGCACGCCTTTCATCCCAGTTACTCTGGAGGCAGAGGCAGGGGGATCTCTGTGAGTTTGAGGCCTGCCTGGTCTACAGAGCTAGTTCCAGGACAGCCAGGGCCACACAGAGAAACCCTGACTGGAAAAACAAAACAAACAAACAAACAAAGAATATGGAATAGTGCTGGTAAAATATAATTTTATCAATGATTTCTTTGTATATTCTCAGACAGAGCCTCATTAAGTAGCCCAGACTAGGCCCAAACTTGGCCTCTGCCTGCCAAGTGCTGAGATCACGAGGGTACACCCCCACACATGACACTATCAACACATTTTTAAAAGCTAGCTGAGATGGGCTGTTGTCTAAGCATTCATGAATTGGTTCTTTCAAAACCTGAAGAAAAGTTAAGCGGAACAACTATTGGTGGTGGGAGGGGAGTTGAAAAAGAGGGTCAAGCCACATTTAGGATCGTATGCCTGTAACTCAACTCTCTGGAGGCTGAGACAGGGTTTTTGAGTTCAAGGTCAGCCCAGGCAATATAGCAAGACCCTGAGGAGAGAAAAGGAGAGGACAAGGGACGGGAGGGGAGGGGCAGTCAGTTGTCTACCTTCTCAGATAAAATATGAGTCCAAATAATATCACCAGAAGATGATATTTTAGAAATAACAATTGTTACTTAATCTATTGCAAATAAGATGTGTGTGTGTGTGTGTGTGTGTGTGTGTGTGTGTGTGTGTGTGTGTATCACTAAAGCACATTTAGGAATCTGGTATTAAATCAACTCTAAATTATATGAATTCTCACATATTCTAAATAAAATATAAACCTCGGGAGGCAGATCTCTGTGAGTTGGAGGCCAGCTTGGTCTACAGAGTGAGTTCCAGGACAGTCAGGGCTACATAGAGAAACTCTGTCTCAGGGAGGGGGGGGGGGACACATCATAAACAAAACTCTAATATTGTAATAAATATAATTTGCTCTAGAATATATCTATAAATCTGCTCACATAATTCAGCAGTCAACATAATAAAAGGAAACAAAAGGTATAGCGTGCCACCTAGACGTCATATAATAAAAAAGAGAAGACACAATATGTAGGCACACAGTGTTTACAACACTGGTATTGTCAGGCCTGGAAAGATGGGTCCATGCTGGCTGCTCTTCCAGAGGACCCAGATTCAATTCCCAGCACCCACATGGTGGCTGACAACCATCTGTAACTCCAGACCCAGGGGATCTGACACCCTTTACTGGCTTCTGTGGGCATCAGGCACAAACATGTTAAATAGCCATACATGCAGGCAAAAAACTCACACACATGAAATTTTTTAAAATTAAATAAAAAATTTTAATGAGGACATTTCAAAGATAATATAGCCTTTTTTGGTTTTGGTTTTGGGTTTTTTGAGACTGGGTTTCTCTGTATGGCCCTGGCTTTCCTAGAACTCACTCTGTAGACCAGGCTGGCCTCGAACTCACAGAGATCCTCCTGCCTCTGCCTCCCAAGTGCTGGGATTAAAGGCGTGGGCCACCACCGCCTGGCATAGCAATGTAGCTATTTTATGCCTACTTCCAAAAATGTATCATCAAATATATAGCGATTTCAAGCTGCAAATGGAATCAATTAAAGAAATACAAGCCAAAGTGTGGTAGGCCATGCTCACAATCGCAGCCTCTGGGAGGTGGGGGTCGGAGGATCAAGAGTTCAAAACTAGCTTTGGATACATAGTGAGTTCCAGGCCAGCCTGGGCTACAGTGTGAGACTAAGTTATTAATTAAAATAGGACTCTGCCACCACGATAGCATCCTCATCTTAAAAATGTCTGTGTCCACCTGGTGGCGGCGGCAGCGCATGCCTTTAATCCAAGCACTCGGGAGACAGAGGCAGGTGGATCTTTGTGAGTTCGAGGCCATCCTGGTCTACAGAGCGAGATCCAGGAAAGGCACAAAGCTACACAGAGAAACCTTGTCTCGAAACCTCCCCGCCCCCCCCCCCAAAAAAATGTCTGTGTCCTTGCGCTTCCTGGACTCAGGGAAGCAGAGACTGGACAGCCCAGGCTTCAGAGTCTAGATTCCTGCAAAGTCAAAGCCTGCATCGCACTGTTGTTTACTTTCTCCCCAAAAATTCAAGTGTCTTCTGCTCCCAGGGAAGTTCCTTCCTGCTTACTTGTTTGAATGTTCCTTTTTAAAGCCTGACTTACCCTTCTTAAATTAATATTCTTAGGTTTTTTTTTTCTCCTTTTCCCTGATCTGTCCCCTGACTTTACATGAAACAAGTTCAGTCTAGTTTACTACCCTTTCTGGAGTCCCTTTGGACTCCTCCCGGACTCCCACAGAGTTGAGACTGTATCAACCAAGTGTAAAATAGCTGGCCTTTTCCTTGTGATTGGTCTTTAGTAGTCTCTAACTCCCAACCCTGTGGAAGCTCTCTGCACGCAGTATCCCACGGCAGAGGAGAGCTCAGTGGGTGAGTAGGAGCCCTTGTTTGGGGCGTAGGTCTTACAAGTCTGAGCCTCCTTCAGTACCCCTATTCTGATGAGCTTCAGTCCTCCACGGAGGCGGAATCTCTGCTGTGGAGGGAGAAAACAAACTGAACGCTTTTGTGAGGAGGGAGGGTGGCGTGAGATCCTCTGCATGATGAGGGGAGAGCATGGCTGAGTCCTCAGGGCTGTCTTTGAGGTAAGGGGAACGAGTGGGTCCTGCTTCTTTTCTCTACATCCCTCCTACTACATCCCCTCCCAGTTGCTGTGGACCAGTGCATCTCTAGAGACAGATACTACCCAGCAGTCTGTCTGCCTTGTCCCTTGCAGTTCTTCCCTGTGCCCTCCCTGCTACAAGTGTTTTTAGATGTTACTACCTTGCTTCCCCAAATTCTGCTCCTATACTTGGAAACAGAAGGTAACTGTACCTCGACTCCCTAAGGAAGCAAGTCACCTCCTGGGCAAAGGCGCCCCGTCCCGTCATTCCTCTCCATGGCACCAAACCACCTCCCTGTGCCTCTGAGGAAGTCTGTACTGCAGCACTGTGCCTGCCGGGTTCCTACAGAACCTGAGGGAAAGGTGGCGGCTGTCTCTCCCCAGTAAGGTCACTGTTTTTATTCTTCCCTCCTACAGCTGGCCTAACCACTCTTGAGTCAGGGTAGGGGCATAACCCCCAAGGAGGAAATCACTAAGAGGTTCTTCCAGGGGTAGCTGGTGGTTGTGCCTTTTATGGGCTTCCCTTTGCCTTAAACCTGAAGAGGTTTCCTCAAGCCTGTGGGCGCATGCCCAAATTCCCAACACTGCGACAGTTGTCTGTTGGTCCACTGTGTTTAGTTGCAAAGATTTCACCCTGTGTGTTCTTTTTGTTACTGTTTTAAAGGTGCATATTTGTGATCAGCATTGTGACTTGGAGATAATAAAATTTAGACTATAAAAAAAAATGTCTGTGTCTTCAAGTCAGCTTCTGATTTGATGTTTTCTTAACTGTGGGTCCTGTTAAGAAAAAAAAAAAAAAAAAAAAAAGGTGGTCCTGCCTCTGAGTCAGGAGAGTGAATGCTGGCTGCTTCCTTAGGCTGTAAGAAACTGAAGAACAGGGATGAGTATTCATCCTTCATCCCCAACTCCAACAGCACATTCCCAACAAAGGTCCTCGGGTATTCTCAAATAAGATCTGAGAAAGTGCTTTGAATTCCACCCAGCAGACTATGAGAAACATCGTATTTACCACAAACTCGACTCAAATTGATAATTAGAAGTTGAGTTCCTTTAGCATGCTGGGGAAGGGGGGGCACACCTTTAATTCCAGCACTCAGGAGGCAGAGCCAGGTGGATCTCTGTGAGTTCGAGGCCAGCCTGGTCTACAGAGTGAGATCCAGGACAGGCTCCAAAGGTACACAGAGAAACCCTGTCTCAGAAAATTAAAAAAAAAAAAAAAAAAAGAGTCCCTCAGCAGTCAAGTGCAGATCCTGGGTTCGTTTCCCAATACCAGAAAGGGGAAAGAAATTAGCAGGTCAATTGATGAGAAAAACCAAACTATTTTATTCCTTCCAGCAGGGCAAAGCTCCCCTAACAGAAAGCCTGTGCCCAGCAGCAGCCTTGAAGAACCAAGAGCTGGCAGGACTCCTAAGCAATCCTCTGTTTCAAACCATCTTTGACCCTCTGCCATTGCCCACAGCCCGGGTGTGTCCGGGGAGAGTGGGAAATAAGACAAGCGCACAGAGCAGACAGCTCCTTCGCTCTGAAGCTCAGAGAACGTTCTTTACATTGGTGGAGGGTCACTGATCCTCCAACCCTACTCCATTGATACTTTTTTTTTTGTTGGGGGGAGGGGGTGCATTTCGAGACAGGGTTTCTCTGTGTAGTTTTGGAGCCTGTCCTGGAACTCACTCTGTAGACCAGGCTGGCCTCGAACTCACAGAGATCCACCTGGCTCTGCCTCCCGAGTGCTGGGAGTAAAGGCGTGCGTCATCACCACCCGCCGATACATTATTGTTTTGTTTAGTTGAGATGGAGTAATTTGGTTGAGTCGATGCATGTCAAAATCGGGCAGGAAGAAAAGCATGGTGGTCTGCTCTCTCATGCAGACTTGAAGCAACTGAGTTTAAGTACCTGTTTAAGCCTCATGTGAGATACCGTAACTTATCAAAATTCAGGACATTCTACTTCCAAGGCCTCCTCTGCTTCTTATTGTTTATGGCTAGACTTGAATGTGTCAATGTGGCTTTTTTTTTGGGGGGGGGGGTTTCAAGACAAGTTTCTCTGTGTAGCCCTGGCTGTCCTGGAACTCACACTGTAGACCAGGCTGACCTTGAACTCACCCCCAACCCCCCACCCCCACCCCATCCCACCCCTGAGTGCTGGGATTAAAGGCCTATGCTCCCTGCCATCTTCAAAGTGGCTTTTGGGAGCCTGAATGTTTCCCAAGGAAGGTGTTCTCTGTCTCTTCCCACCCTGGCTTGACTTTCCTCAGTCTCTGTCTTTCAAACACGCTGTCCAGGTTGATTCGTCAAAGTGGAAGTGAGAAGGGTAAACATCAACTTAAACAGAAAACAAAAATGACTTCACCGCACCTTGGCGAGGCCACCCGGAGGGGAAGAGGGATGGCTGAGGTCCCTGGAGAAATGCAGAGGGAGAGTCCTGGCCTCCAGTGAAAGTTCCCTCCATCGGGTGGGAATGGATTTGGAAGAGACTTAGTGGTCCTGGGGAAATACTCCGTCTGCTGGAGCAGAGAAGCTGCAGGACTCACAGGTCCCAAATGAGGTGGCCGAGTCAGTGCACCTCGTAAAATAGATCGCCAGTCACCAGGGCCTATTTTAGGTGAGAGGGAAAACCAGGTTACTGCCGCCTCTCCCGGGAGAACGATTGCCATCATTCACATAAAATGACATCCAATTTGGATCTGCCTTTGGCACTTTTAGGACGGCTAGGAAGAACAGAGTAAAATCCAGTCTTCGGCACGCTCGTCATTTCCCACCACTGCCCAGTGAGCAGGTTCCAGAAGTTGGAAGCCACAGACAAAGTTTTGAAGATCTATGACTTTGGAAACATGGGCCACACACACAGTCAGTGTGCCCTGAGGGGTCACTTATACTACAACCTCCTCCTTCAAAATCTACAAGCCATGTGCAGGCCAACCTGAGGATCTCAGTCCTTACGGGTCCCTCCCTGAAACCTCCAGCCACTGCCAACTCAGGTCCTCTTCACCTTCAAAGGACAGTTATGCCTCATGGTCTCCAGGAAGTGTACCTTGCTGATTTCTGTTTGTTTGTTTTTTCATGGTCTCCAGGAAGTGTACCTTGCTGATTTCTGTTTGTTTGTTTTTTGAAACAGGGTCTCCAGTAGCCCAAGATCTCTGTGCAGTTGCAGATGACCTTGAACTCCGGATCCTCCTGCCTCTGATTTCTAAGTGCTGGGATTCCAGGCACACAGTACCACCTCTCTTTTTAGTCTGTGCTGGGCATCAGACCCAGGGTTTAGTGCCACTAACTCTACCCTAACCCTGTCTTGTAGTTTTTAACTGTTTCCTCTCCTCACTAAGTCAAGGACCATCTTCTCATAATTAGAATCCAGCAGAATCCAACAAACTTCAATATGAAAAATGTCCTATTTATTATCTTAGAACCATGGTTCTCATCCTGTGGGTTGAGACCTCTTTGGGAATCAAATGACTTTCACAGGAGTCACCTAAGACCATCAGAAAACACAGATATTGGCTGGTGGCACACACCTTTAATCCCAGCACTTGGGAGGCAGAGGCAGGTGGATCTCTGTGAGTTTCAGGCCAGCCTGGACTGTTACACAGAGAAACTCTGTCTCAAAAAACAAAAACAAAAAAAGAAATAAAACATATATTTACATTATGATTCATAACAGTAGCAAAATTACAGTTATGAAGTAGCAACAAGAATAATTTTATGGTTGAGGGGTCACTACAACATGAGGAACTATATTAAGGGGTCACAGCATTAGGAAGGTTGAGAACCACTGTCTTGGACAGCCTCAGCTAACCTAGTCTAACCGCGAACTTATTATATAACCAAGAATGCCCTTGAGTTTCCGGTTTTCCTGCCTGCACTTCCTGAGTGCTGAGATTATATGTGTGCACCACCACATGCAGATTACAAACTTCTCTTCATCAATGACCAGTGTGTACACTCTTCATTAGTTTCTTTATATTATCAGCATATTTCACATATGACCTCCCCAGACTAAGGCATACTAGATCCACCCTTTTCCTTTATAGAGAATGGGTCTTACTCCGTAGTCCAGGGTGGTCTTGATCTGTCAGGAATAGTGCCTGAGCCTCCTGAGTACTGAGAATACAGGCATGCACTCCACACCAAACTATAACTAATATGTATGTATCTTATAGTTGGTTGGTTTTGGAACAAAGAGAAAGGGACGGACCTTCTATCAAGAGTCCAGAACCAGGAGAAAAACTCTGACAGATTGTCCTCTGACCTCCACGTGTGTGCCCCGTGCACTCCTTGCCCCAGAGAAGTAAGTAATCAACGTACTGAAGAAATCTGAAAGCGATCCAGAACTACACTAAACCAAGTGTGATAGTGCTCACCTGTAAGCCCAACATTGGGAGGCTGAGGCTAAGTGAAAGTTCAAGGCTACCCTAGGTTATGTAGTGAGACTTTTTCTCAAATAAAGCCATAATACATTGTGTCTATATGTTCACATTCCTAAACCTCTCGTTTTGATTTCCTTATTTGGAACACAAATAAATTAACAAAACTAAAGGGTAGCTGGGCACGATGGCACACACCTGTTGGATTACCGAAGTCCAGGAATTCAAGGCCAGCCTGGGGAACATAGTGAGACCCTGACTCGAAAAATAAAGTGTTCCATCCTGTTCCTCCACACCAAATTACGTATTTCTTGCTTCTTGGATAGTTGGGTAGAAATCCTATTCTTCATAACTTTTCAGAATGTTGAAAAAATGCAGAACACCCGCACTTGGAATGTGTCCTTAGAGCTGCCCAAGCACGCCTCAGGGAAATCACTCCCTTCAGAGACTATACTCATTCATCCTGTTCTTAACCTCACTGGAAGAGATCCCTTTGTCTGAAAGCACGCAATCTAACAGGGCTGCCCACGTCACTTCCTGCCTTTCATGCTGGGTATGCTTTGCTTTTGAGAAGACTTCGAAAAATGTTCCCCAGAGGGACAGACGTGGGCATCGTACCTGTAATCCCAACACTTCAAGAGGCAGAGATTGCTGCAAGTATGAGGCCATCCTGGGCTACACAGTAAGTTCCTGGTGAGCCAGGGCTACACAGGGAGACCTCGTCTCACAAAATAGAGCGACAGAAGGTTGTATGGATGCCCTACTCCCGATGTTAGGGACGGGGAGGGGGACACTAGATTGAAGTGGGACCCTGACTTCTGACTCCCTGAGGCACAGTGAGAGGCCGAGTGCCTTCTCGGGTCTTCCACCTCCACATCGGTGGCATGAGGATGTGTTCACAGCCTCTGTGACTCTAAAACCCTGAGGTGAGCCTCATTGAGCAGGCCACCTCCAACCATTCCTCAGCGGCATGGCACTCTGTGATGCACCGCCAGTGACATCCAGCCCATGCCTCCCATGGCTCTTCTCTCTCCTGTCAACACTGTACCGAGCTGGTGAGGCCAAGCAGGTCACAGTTCCTCTTCACCTTTGGACTTTCCAGCTCTGACACTAATACTGCCACCAAACCCAGGTTCAGGGCCTTAAAATGATCTTCCTCTCACCTTACCATCCACCAGTTATGAAATCTTTGTAAGTCTTCCTTGTTGACTTTTTAAAAAAAAAAAATTTTTTTTTCTCCAATCGCATTTGTTGTTCCCTTTTGGATCCAGCCCTGACTTCCCTGACCCCAAGTATTGTTGGAGCATCCTAATGGATCTGTCCAGCATCTACTGGAGCATCCTAATGGACCTGTCCACTATTGGAGCATCCTAATGGATCTGTCCAGCATCTACTGGAGCATCCTAATGAATCTGTCACTCTCTTTACTGCTACTAGCATTGTGTAGATATCTTTTGATCATCCCTTACTCCTGCTTAAACATTTCACTATGTCTTTTCTTACTTATAAAACACAAACTTCCAAGTTCCCACACAACGCCCCTGTAGTGGTTTAAATGAGAATGTCCCGTCTAGGCTCATTATGTTTGAATGCTTGGTCCCCGGTTGCTGGAACTGTTTGGGGAGGTTTAGGAGGTGTGGCCTTGTTGGAGGGAGTGTGTCTCTTGGGGAGGGCTTTGAGTTTTCCAAAGCCCACACCATTCCAGTTGGCCCTCCCTCAGCCTGGTGGCTGCTGTCTCAACATGTAAGCTCTCAGTTACTACCTAATCACCACACCTGCTGGCCTGCTGCTACGTTCCCAGCCATGATGGTCATGGTCTCGACTACCCTCTGGAACCAGGAGCCTCAAATTACGTGCTGTCTCTCATAAGTTGCCTCAGTCATGGTGTCTTCTCTCAGCAATAGAACAGTAGCAGAGACAGCCCCTAATCTCCAATCTCGGTTCTAGTGTGGACGAGACCCCTGGCCACCTCAGTCTAGTCAGAGGCCTCCTCAGTCTGTTTACCACCAGCCTTCTGATTTTCTCTCTCCCTTTTCCTATTACCTGCTCTCTCCTCCTCACCTATCTCCAGTTCTCATTTCTGGACTCTCTCCCCAAAGCCACATTCATAACTCTAGAACTTTCTCCTTCAATCCAATAGGATCCGATCCTTCCTTTTTTGAAGCGGTGTGGGACTCAGTTGTAATTGAGAGCATGATTTTCTGCCCTTGTCTGATGGAACGATTTCACTTTCCAAGTTGCTCATAAACTTCTTGGCTAGAGAGGCTGTTTTCCCTCCCCTACTTCCCACAGCCCCCGTTCTACGCTCTTACACAGACTAGAAGCTCAATAAAAGTGTATTGACAATGAATCTGCCCAAACACTGTCAACAGTATTTATCACTCAATCACTTCAACTTAATTCATTGCTAACAATTAATTCAGTGACCCTTTCTCTAAAGATCTGGTAATCAACAATCATGGGTGTAGAACTAAAGGAAAAACAATTGGCCAGATTAGCTCAGTAGAACAAAGGCTGTAATATTCTGTCTGGCCTCAAAGACCATTTCCAGAGTTACGGAGTCATAAAACAGGGTGATGGTGACGTGCAAAGACTCAGCTCTTAGGTACATACAGAAACGTCCAGTGTTTCAAGTCAATCAGTCCTTTCCTTCCTTCAGCCTCTTTGGAATGCACTCAAGAAATCTCACTGTGCTTGCTCATTTCTTTCCTCTTACTAGCTGGATAACTTATTTTTTGATCCCCTAGTGTCTACTCGCCATCTGCTTGGGGGATCCATGCTTCTGGCCCATTCCTGATCTCCAAAATAAAGTCTATTCTAAGCAGTGAATAAGCCAAAAGTCTCATGGTAAACCAAACACACAAAACCAAATCACTCCAGCTATTTAAAAGCTGGCTCTTCATCCTCCAATCCTTTCTGCATATAGTTTGGCTTCGGACCTTCCCCTGCCCTCCTATGTAGAGATGGAATTATTTGTTAACTTGGATGTGACAGTCACATGAAAAAGATTCCTACTTGCTAAAATCTTGTGAATTTGGTTACCATGGTTTTTAATGCTATTTTTTGAGGCACGGTCTCCTGTGGATCAGCCTGGCCCTGAACACTCTGGGTAGCCCAGGATGCCCTTGACTCCTGACTGCCCTTCCTTTTCACACCACCTGGTCCTGGGATTGCAGGTATGGCCCACCACACCTGCCTCTTTGAAACCTATGAAGTGTGTGGCAATTCCTATTCATAAACACACTCTTAGCAACGGGTAGATCTCCAAGATCTGCCCTGCGGAGAACAGCAGACAGCGTGGACTTCTGCAACCTTTCCCCAAGCCCCTAAATTTAAAAAAAAGAAAAGAAAAAAAAAAGAAGAAGAAACACATAGGTGCAACACATGCAGTGCTAAAGAGTATTTGGATTTAGCTGAGCGGTCGGTAGTGGCGCACGCTTTTAATCTCAGCCCTTGGGAGGCAGAGGCAGGCGGATCTCTATGAGTTCGAGGCCAGCCTGGTCTACAAAGCGAGTTTCAAGACAGCCAGAGCTACACAGAGAAACCCTGTCTCAAAAAACAAAAACAAACAAACAAAAAGAGTATTTGGATTTGTAGAAACAAGGAGCGTGTTCTTTTCCAATTCAGGAGCATGAAGGATGAGGATGTTCCCAAACTATTACATATTAAAGATTAAAAAAAAAAAAAAAAGACCTACGGTTTCTGCTTAAAAGTCACTTTATTTGAAATAGCTCCTATTCGGTACTAACCTTTTCCCTATGGCCTCTACTCCCTGACCGCCTTGGCCCCCCAGCTCCACCTCAGGGGGGCTTCAGCATTTTGTTTCCTCTGCATTCTGCAAGATTTCAATCAGGGTCTAGCACACAGTTGTTGTTGTTGGTTATTTTCACTCTCTTTGGGGGGGGGGGGAGGCACCACCCAGCTCTCTAGTAAATCACACACAGAGGCTTATACTTAATCATGAATGCCTGGCCTTAGCTTGGCTTAGTTTCCTTAACTTATCATGTCTACCTTTTGCCTCTGGCCTTTTCCCATTCTCTTACTCTGTAAATCTTTTTTTGTTTTTGTTTTTGTTTTTCGAGACAGGGTTTCTCTGTGTAGCTTTGGCACCTTTCCTGGAACTCACTCTGTAGACCAGGCTGGCCTAGAACTCACAGAGATCCTCCTGGCTCTGCCTCCCGAGTGCTGGGATTAAAGGTGTGAGCCACCACCGCCCCGCTCTACTATGTAAATCTTACTCTTACTCCATTGCTGGTTGTGTAGCTGGGTGGCTGGTCCCTGATGTCCTCCTCCTCCTCCTCTGGCTGATCGCTCTCTCCTCCCAGATTTCTCCCTCTATATTTTCTTTCTGCCTGCCAGCCCCACCTATCCTTTCTCCTGCCTCGCTATTGGCCAATTCTTTATTAGACCATCAGGTGTTTTACACAGGCACAGTAACACAGCCTCATAGAGTTAAACAAATGCAACATAAGCAAAAGTAACACAGCTTAAAATAATATTCTACAGGGCTGGGGAGATAGCTCAGTGGTTAAGAGTACTGACTGCTATTCCTAGAGGACCTGAATTCAATTCCCAGCACCCACATGGCAGTTCACAGCTGTCTGTGACTCCAGTTCCATAACAATGCACATGAAATAGAAATAAATTAATTAATTTAAAAATAATAATATTCTACTACACATACTCTGAATGAATTGGTAATGAATGAACTCAGAAAAATCAACCCAAATTAAAAAAAAGGGCTCAAATGACTTCAGCAAATCCTATAGTCCTGTTAAAAAAAAGAAAGAAAGAAAGAAAGAAAGAAAGAAAGAAAGAAAGAAAGAAAGAAAGAAAGAAAGAAAGAAAGAAAAAAGATTGCAGAGCGCCAATTTCTTCTACAAATATATCAATATCAATTACAGGATCTATTAGAATGCCCTTGCTTTAGTTTTGGTGAGGTTGGGGAATCTGAGGCTTCAAGTACAGAAGATCTGGATTAAAATCCCAGGTCCTCCATCATTTCAAATCAGAGGTCCATGATTTAAAAAGCTGGCCAACCTTGAGGCAATTGTTTACCCTCTCTAAGGGCCTGATGGGCTCAGGCTTTGGTGCACATCTCCAGCAGTGGTGATCACTGTACTTTGCAATTTTGCCTAGAGCAAGACTGGAAGGAAGGTCAGCCCCAGGCCACAGAGGTAAAGGAGACAGTGAAGGTTGGATTCTCCTGAGGCGCTAGATACAGATGCCTTCAAGGTTAGAGACCATACGCTATATTTCTGTGGTCCAAAGCACCTAGCTTAGCAATGAGTCTCGCTCAGGTGCTGGGCACCACAGCAAAAGCAAGAATGGAAAGGTTTAGTGGTCACTGGACAGGAAGCCACCAGCACCCAGGTATTTGGCAACCACTGGCCTACACAAGAGATCAGGGCTGACTTGGGGCTGCCTGGGTACCAACCCCTCAGGGGTACTGAAACATCCCTTGAAGGAGGCTGGTGGATGAGGGAGATGAATGATTGACAGGGTTTAGTATGATCTGGAGGGGTGTACTAGATATAGGCTTGAAAAGAAACAGGTGGACGCCAAAAGGCTTCTAAGGCTAAGTCTGGTTTCCTAAGGACTTTGGTTATGTGCTGTGGTACGGGCAGCGGGAAGCCGGGGCTGAACGAGAGATGCTCCTAGGCAGCTGAGCTCTGCCAATGGCTGTGGTGGTGGAAAGTCCTTCCTTGTCCTTAGGTGGTGTGATCCAGCTGTCTCTGGAGCCCCGTTTCACCAGCCCAGTGACTCTTCTACCAGCTCATCAGCTCCTATGACCTGTAGCAGCCCCCTGTGCCCTCTGGGGCAACTCCCTCTTCTAGTCAGAGCGCCTAAAAGGCTGCTGGGAAGGCTCCATGTTGTCACTGCTGCCAGCCAATCTTACTGCTTCTGATATTAATGGGACTAGCTGAATGTCTTCACTTCCCTAGTTCACAGAAATCCAAACTGAACTTTATAGTCATTGGTATATGTGATAGAGATGTGTAAATGATAATAGTTCATGCATTTCACCACACACGTTCACATCTTGCGTTTCACCACACACATTCACATCTCGGCACCGATGCCATCGTCTCCCCCGCAATGTGTTCTTGTTTATTTTGTTACTGTTACTATTTTATGTGTATGAGTGTTTTCCCTACACATGTACGTGCACCATGTGCACACCTGCTGTGGAGGCCAGAAGAGAGTGTCTGCTTACCAGGAACGGGAATCACAGAGGGTGAACCACCATGTGGGTGCTGGGAACTGAACCTGGGCCCTCGGCAAGTATGGCAAGTGCTCTTAACTGCCATCTCTCCAGCCCAAATTATTTTCTTACAAATGGAGTTGTTTTTGTTTTTGTTTTTCAAGACAGGGTTTCTCTGTGTAGCCTTGGCTGTCCTGGATCTCACTCTGTAGACCAGGCTGGCCTCGAACTCACAGAGATCTGCCTCTTGAGTGCTGGGATTAAAGGTGTGTGCCACCACTGCCCAGCTTCAGAAGGATGCTTCTTATCCTTGCCAGCTCAACTCGGATTACCCCTTTCTTTCTCAGGGAAGCCTGCCTGGTCCTCCAAGGCAGAATCAGCCAAGCTGGGTCCCACTGTGTTCTCATGTCACGGTGTTAGTGTCTCTTCCTGCTGGGAATCGTCACCATACTATAAGTGGGCATTTCTCAACCTGTGAGTCACAGAGACCCATTTTGGGAGTCGAAGGACCCTTTGAGAGGGGTCACATATCAGATATGTACATTATGTGCATATGATTCATAACAGTAGCAAAACTACAGTTGTGAAGTAACAGGGAGATAATTCTGTGGTTGGAGTCCCCTCAACTCGAGGAGCGGTATTGAAGGGTGGCGGTGTCGGAAAGCCTGAGAACAGGTGCAGTAAGTCAGTCTTGCTGGCAGGACCAATCTTTACGCACCCATTGTACCTATCAGGTACTTGGTTCTTTTGGTTTTGGTTTTGAAACTAGGTCGGGCTGTGACCATTAGTGGCCAAAAACTCACATGCTCCTTCCTCAGCCTCTTCGTTATAGGTACCTGCTACCACAGAACTTAAACTTTTCATGTTTTCTTTTATTTATTTTTAAAATATTTTTATTTATTCCTTGACAATCTCATACATGTCTATAATTTTTTTATTATTTCACCTCATTACTCTCTCTTACCCTTCAAAAATGTTTAATTTGGCCAGTTACAATTGTATTATAATTGCCTATGCCTTTAGGTTCAATGTAATGTTATATTTGCATATAATGTGGGTTGATTAAATCAAGCTAGCTAACATGTTCATCATCTCCTATATCTATCATTGTTTATGGTGGGAACATTTGAAATGAGTCCTTAACAATTATGGTACACACAGTATATTATTTACTGTGGTCACTTTGCTGTGAAATAGATCTTTCTAAAAAACAAAATAATCAGCCAAACAACAACAACAACACACAAGCCATCTGGTCCTCCTGTCAGAATCCTGTACACGTCGCCAACACCTCCCCATTCTCCCTCCACACCACCCATCCCTAGGCTCTGGTGACTTTTTAGATCCCAATCCTAAGAGATCATGCAGTAATCCCTTTCTGAATCTTGCACATTTCACAAAACTCAACATCTTACTATCCTAGTGTGCTAGATTTGAAGCCTGAGGATAAATCATCTCCTTCAAGACAATTTACTCAATTTCAAGAAAAGTTTTAAATCATCGCATACTTTGGGTGCTTTGGTATTTGGTGTGTGTGTGTGTGTGTGTGTGTGTGTGTGTGTGTGTGCCTGTGTGTGCACATAGTTATACATGAGTATGTGTACATGGATGTGTGCATACATATATGCCTATGCCTTTGGAGAGCAAAAGTTGACATCGAGTGTCTTCTTCAGCTGCTTTCCACTTTACTTTGGGAATCACTGACCCGGGAGCTCACTGATTGCCGAGAGTGTCTGGCCGGTGAGCCCCGGGGATCCTCCCGTCTCCACTCTCCAGATCCGTTATTACAGGTGAACACTATTGTGCCTGGCTTTTTCCATGGCTTCTGGGAATCCGAATTCATACTCTCATACTTGTTCAACAAGCACCTTACCTACCTACCGAGCCGTCTCCCTACCCTGGGATGTTCAGACATTCTATAGAAACAAAATTCCCTCGTGTGTGGAAGATAAATGCCTTCATGTCCTTTAGTCACGTTCCTCTGTCACTGGGCACGCCTCTCAATGGATGTCACCCTTATGGTTAATTCCCTAAAGAAAGCCACACAGAGTTTCATTTGTTCATATTAATAGCAAGGAGACCTGTTCTTTTTATTTCATAATTAATGAGTTGGAAAAGAGAAAACTTGGGGGGGGCGGAATCAATGGCTTTTTACCTAAATTGTAAATTTTTTTTTTTTTTTTTTTTTTTTTTGGTTTTTCGAGACAGGGTTTCTCTGTATAGCTTTGCGCCTTTCCTGGAACTCACTTGGTAGCCCAGGCTGGCCTCGAACTCACAGAGATCCGCCTGGCTCTGCCTCCCGAATGCTGGGATTAAAGGCGTGCGCCACCACCGCCCGGCGTAAATTTTGTTTTTAAAAAAAAAAATGTTCACTATCCAAATATGTAGACTGGGAGTCTTGCATAGAACTATGGTTTGCTAGAGACCAAATGCTTCTTTGTTAAAACATTTATAAACACATTATGTAGAGCCAGGTGTGGGGGCATACATCTGTAATCCTAGTCCTCAGGAGGCCAAAGCAAGAAGATCAGGAGTTCTAGGTCAGCCTAGGCAACATGAAAGCTGTCTTAAACAAACAAAACCTAACAAAAGGGCAGGAAGACATGATACATACATATTAACATGCAATATATACAAGTTTACTCTTTGAAGACTTTATGGCACCTAAGAAAATTTTAACTTAATAATAATATTTTAATGTTTATCCAGTGAAATGTCCTTGAGACCTTATGAAGCCACCAGAAAGAAGTAGAGGTTGAAACCAACATTTAGGATTTTAGTTAGGTATGTAAAGTTAAGTACAGGCAAACAGAAACGAACCAGGTAGGCCATTATACGCAAACCTTGCTCTGCACAGTAAATTACAGGAAGAATTACCCAAGGACCACAGCTCACGCTGAAGTGTTGAGGCCCTGATCCACTGTACCCTCTTTCCTGCTGGTTGCAAATGACTCATCTGGAGCTACTGGATGCAGAAGGAGGGAAGGAGCAGACTTGGGAGTGAGCCACCCACCCTAAAGGGCTGACTCCAATCTGATTATGCGCAGACTCCCTACAGTCCGCAGAAAAACGTGTCATCTTAAATTTAAGTCGTTTACAGGTGGTTTCTGAACTTACCTCGGTTTCCCTTGTAAAGTATCAGCCTTTCAACTAGTCTCATGTGATTTAGGTGATGTCTTTTAAGGAGCAGATTATTTAGCCAGTAATCCCAGCCCGAGTCAAGGGAATTTATCTTCTTTTAACTTTTATTATTTTCATCTTTTATATTGCTGGAGATTGAATCCAGGGCCTTGTGCATACTAGATAAGCACTCTACCACTGAGTTACAGCCTCAGTCCAACAGGTCTCCTGCTGGGACCCTACGACAAAGACAGTCAGAGCCAGGCATGGTGACTCGTGTCTATGACTCCAGCCCTTTGGAGATGGAGGCAGGAGGATTGGAAGATCAAAGTCATTCCTGGCTACACAAATCTGAGGCTGGTTTGGGATATCTAAGACCTTATCTCAAAAGCCCAAAGCCAGGGCCGGTGAGGTGGCTCAGCAGATAGAGATGCTTGCCATCAAGTCTGATGTGGGACTCATGGTAGACGGAGAAAACTGGCTTCCTCTAGGTTGCCCTCTGACCTCACATACACCTTGGTGCACACACCAAAAATGTAATTCTTAAAAAGCACAGGTGTCTCGGCTCCCTGTCCTCTCTGGTCTCTGGCCTTTGTTGATGCTACACCCCTCTCGCCCTCCTCCACACTGGATATCCCCCCCCCACCCCGGCCCACCCGAGACTGGGCTAGCTCTCCCGCTTCTGGAGTCCTTCAAGATTCTGGGTGTCACTCTTCCCTGGTTCTCATGACCTGTCCCCATGGAGCTGAGCCCTACTTTACAGTTGCTCTTATTGTTTGTTTTTGTGTTGTTGAGACGGGCTCTTACGTAGCTCAGGCTAGCCTTGAACTCCCGGGCCTCCTGCTTCCGTTTCCCAGATGCTAGGATGACGGGTGGGCAACGTCACACCTGGAAGTTCTGCTTTTCTGGTTGTTATAACATCTGCCCACATTCTTAGGATGGCACTTATATCAAATAATTAATTGAAATGCCTCACTTATAAATCTTCTGAATTGTAGGTAAAATTTTAAGTAGATTCATTTCTTCTGGGGAAAGGATTTAGGGCTCATACCTGTCTCCCAAAGGAGTCCATAATTACTCCTTCAAAATTCCCCTGCAATGGATTATGGTCCCTGGAAACCAGTAAGTTCCATTCCCAGAGTTTCTGTCTGGAGATGCTCCAGGTTTTCTGAGTGAGAAATGTTTAATGTTTATCATTTCCTCTAGTAAAGAAACATAGTAAATCAACTTCCTCCACTCATGGCTTTCTTTTTCCCCAATCTCACGGTAATCCCCCTGCCTTCGATTCCCATCGCTGTGATTACAACATGTGTTTCCACCACACTGGCCGAAAGCAAAGACAGGCAAGGATTTATGGGAAATACTTGACAGTGTGAGAAGCTGGGGCGAGAGGTGGGATGGACCCTCAAGCCTTATTTACTCCTCTTCCTCATTAAGTCTGTTTATTTGCCTTTCAAAATGTTTTCACTTCTACGTTTTTTTAATTTATGGGGCGGTGCAAACACACCACTGTACACATGTGGAGGTCAGAGGTCAGCTTGTGAGCTTTGGCTTTCTCCTTCCACCACATGGGTCATGGAGACTGAACTCAGGTCATCAGACTTGGTGGCAAGTGCCTCCACCCAGCGAGCATCTCACAGACACAAGTCTGTTTATCTTATAATAGACAACTGGTAGTTTTGAATTTTTAAAATGAGCTTTTAAACTGGTTTTTTTTTCAACTATTTATTTATCTTAAATTACTTTATTATTTTATGTGCAGGTGTGTTTTGTCCGAATGTGTTGTCCACCACGTGTGTGCAGGGCCCACAGAGGTCAGAAAAGGGTGTCGGATCTCCAGGAACTGGAGTTACAGATGGTTGTGAGCTGGCATGTGGGTTCTGGGAACTCAAACCTGGGTCCTCTGGAAAAGCAGCTACTGCTCTTAACTGCTGAGCCATCGATCTCTCCAGCTCTATGTCCACTTACTTTTTAAGACCAGTCCTTACTCTATTGCTCAGGCTGACCTAGAATTCACTATGTAGTCCAGTCTAGCCTTGATTTAGCTTCAAATCTTAGCTCTTCTATTTATTTAGGTTTGTGATCCTGGGAAAGGTAAGAAGTCTTTGGACTGGGCAGATAGGTCAGTACTTGCTAGGCAAGCATGAGAACCTGATGATGCTCATCAAATGCCCAGAACTGCCTCCCCCACAAGCCATCTATCACCAAGAAAGGGATGGAGACAGGCAGATTCTGAGAGCTTGCTGGCCAGTCAGCCTAACTGAAACCGTGAGTGCCGGGTTCAGTGAGAGACCCTGTCTTAAAAAATAAGGTGGAGTTGCCCGGCGGTGGTGGCACACGCCTTTAATCCCAGCACTCGGGAGGCAGAGGCCGGCGGATCTCTGTGAGTTTGAGGCCAGCCTGGTCTCCAAAGCGAGTTCCAGGAAAGGCGCAAAGCTACACAGAGAAACCCTGTCTCAAAAAACCAAATAAAATAAAATAAGGTGGAGAGCAACAGGGAAAATGTCCAAGGTCGACCTCGTGCCTTCACATAAGCAAATGTTCCTGCATATTCACGTGCTCAAACATGCACCCACACACCCCACACACAAAATAAAAACTCAAAACGCAAGTTCCCTAATTTCGGTAAGCCTGCTTCCTCAACTATAAATGGGCATTATATGAGTTGTCTAGTTCATATGTGACAAAGTCAGAATAAAGTAGGGGCTCACAGCATATTAGCTTAGTGTCATCTCTCCAGGGGGTTTCTGCAGTCCCCAATGACACCCTAAACAGAACTCTATCAAAACAGTTGATTCCTTGTCAACAATATAGACAAGCATTCACATATACACTAAGAGTCTGAAGTAACGTGGTTGGTTTATAGGGTGGCTAATATTTCTGGCTGCCACCTAAGGAAATTCTGGTTTGTTTAGCTGACGGTTTTCAAACAGAGGCTCACAAAATCTTCCCACTCCATTTTTTTATAGCATGCTTCTATTTCCAGAAGGATCGCTGCCCAGGACCACACTGTCTATTTATCTGTGCTCCCACTAGAAACAAGGTCTTGGCGGTTTTCACTCACCTCGTGCGTCGTCTCCAGGAGGAGACATCACATCAGGTTTTGGAAGTCGTCTTCCTGATTACTCTAGAAGGTCTATAAGAGACAAAATGCCGTTGACAATGACAGCTTCCTTATATTCTATGCCATCCTTGCCCCCAGATCACCGTGTAATGAAATCTTATCCTATTTGTATTTCACTGTTAAAATTCTCTAATTGTTCAAACTCACGTCAAGTTAAAAAAAAAAAATCAAGTCCTTGTGTCCCTTCCCTTCAGAGTTTAATCCCTTTGGAGTAAATAAGCAAAGCAAATAAATTCCCAGGCACTTATGACTCTAGCTAGACTACCACAGAATGAATTAGGGGCTTTGCTCCATCGAGAGTTCAGAGCAGTTGATCTGACCCTAAAACATTGAAAGTCACAAATCCAGGGTTGCTGCCTCAGTATCTGACACTGACTAAAGTCTCAAAAAGCTACTTATAGTGGCCAGTGAAATGTAAGTAGTTTTTCCATAGAGGACTAATTGAGGTGATCTGCCATAAAAATGAAGTTCAAATTAAGTTGGAAAACACTCTGTGATTTGTATGTTTTTGTTAGCGGTGTGGCAGATTCCAAGTCAACAGATATTTAAAGATTTTATTCTCTGAAGCTCGGGGACAATTTAACTGCTTGTTCCACCCCCATGGGATTAGTTGGCAGGAGAGCAGCCACACTCACCTCTTCACAGAGGCTGGAGGGAGGGAGAAAAATGGGGACAGGGACCCCGTGACTGACAAGTCACTGTCATCATTTGGTCAAGAGTCGCATCCTTCACTCTGAGTGAACCTGTGTTGACTGCCAGCTCGGCTGGCTCTGTTTTAATTTTTCCTTTAACCTCACTATAAATCTCTCTTACAATGTTGGCTTCATACAGGGTGCTGTCCTTCATTCTAAAGGCTTGAAAGTGGCAGTGCCAGGCCTGATACTGCAGCCATCCCAGGACGGATACATCTTCCTCCAAGCCCCAGTTCCCGGTCAACAACCCCATTAAATGGTTATATTCCCCTTGCTCCCTCATCGTTAGCTTTAACCTCCAGTCCAGATTTTATCCACGGAGAGAAGAAGAAACAGTGTGGCTTCCTCTTAGGAGAGAAAACACGCCTTTTCTTCCCATGTCTCCTTCCCCTGGTTGAGTACCAATGGGCTGAGTGGAGCCCTGGTGATCTTTTGGACTGAGAAGCGGTGTGCCAAGCATGATCGACACAAAGGACCCGAGTCCCTCATTGGACTAACTGATCCAACAGCTCTGGACTGGCTACGTCTCCATTTTGCCTGCTTATTTTTCTAGTAATATGATAAAGAAATATCTTGTTTAAAGCCCTGTTCTCTTGGCTTTTCCCTTCATATGCAGATGAACCCAATCCTCCCTGATATGCCAGCCCCCTAGGAAACTATCTAGAAAGAAGAGCTATTTTTAATTCTGGAACATTCTTTCACCTTCCTCTGAGATTGTGATTTCTACTCACTGACAATAGCGATCTACTCCGCAGTACTCTAGTGCGTCCCTCCAGTTCTCATTTTATCCCTTCCCTGTTCATTGCTCATGGTTTACCACTCATTCATTTGAGCTCTTCAGCCAGGAACTTCGGCCACTCTGAGGAAAAGAAAGCCAGCTTGACCAAAATTAAGATTTCCACCTCTACCAGGCAGGTGGTGCAGAGGCGGGTGGATCTCTGTGAGTTCAAGGCCACCCTGGTCTACAAAGCAAGTTCCAGGACAGCTAGGGCAACACAGAGAAACCCTGTCTCGAAAAACCATTAAACAAACAAATAAATAAATTCCGTTTCTTTGTGGGTGTAGAAAAACAGAGTTCCTTGAAATCAACAGTATTTATTAAGCACTTATAGTGTAGAAGGTGTGTGCTTGGTGGTAAGAGAAGTTTTTAAAATGACCCTCCTGCTCCAAGGAGCCTGTGAAAGATGAGCCATGCAAATAACTAGGACCCACAGTGCAGTGTGGAAAACGGAGTAAGTTCAGAGGACAAAGGAGGAGCACTCCACCTTCAGGAAGACAGGAAACGGTTAAAAAAAAAACAAACAAACAAACAAAAAAAAAAAAAAAAAAACAAAAAAAACACCAGGATCACAAGAGACCACAGTGCAGAGCACGGGGTGGCTGTGGAAACCCTGGGGAGCAGGAAGTAGCGTGGGAGGTAAGTGTGGACCGGCAGACTGGGGGCCGATGGAGGGCCAGGAATGTCTGTTTGGAGGCTGGCATGCAGCGGAAGACAGGAAAGAGTCTCCGAGGTTTCTAAGCAGAGGAGCAACAGGTCGGGCTTTGGGCAGGCGGGGGACGGGAGTTCTACCCGGGGAAGCCAGCAGCAAAGAGGCCAGCGAGGAGGCCCCTTTAATAATTGCGCAGGGGAAAGACACCGATGGCCTGAATTTTGAAAGCTACTGTTAAAAAAGGAGGGCACGCGTGGACGCGACTGTGGAATGGCTGCCTTGCTTAAGAAACTGAGCTGGATTCTAGCACAGACTCAGAAGTAGAAAACATAATAACAGTAACAGATTTTTACAAAATTAAACTGACTGGAACTGAGGAACTAAAGCTGGTTGGACACACTGTAGTCATGAACCTCTTGTGTGCACACTCTTAATAGAGCCGTAACTTTATTGTTACCTAATGTCACTTGGAAATGCACTGCCCGTGCTGGGATTTAGGAAAGGTGACCTCAAACAACCTTCAGAAAGACAAACACTGCCGGGTGGGCTGGGGCACGCCTATCATCCTGGCGCTCAAGAGGCTGAGGCAAGAGGATCTACACAAGTTAGAGGCCAGCCTGGGCTACACAGTGGGTTCAGAGCCAGCCTGGACTACATAGGAAAAGCCTTTCTTACCTTCCCCGAACAAAAGAAAGAAATACAGCAGGGCTGGAGACATAGCTCAGTGATGAAATGTTGACCTAGTGTGTGCAGGGCCCTGGGTTTCTTCTTGAGCACTGGAAAATGTGTTGGGGGGGTGGGAGGATTCCCAAGAAATATGGCCATCAGCTTAATAGTGGCAGGACACTTTACACAGCAGGATTCCTCCCCCACCCCCCCACCCCCCGCCCCCAACAGAGTCTTACTATGTAGTCCAAGCTGGCCTGAACAGAAGTCACCATGTAGCCTAGGCTGGCCTTAGCATACGATAATCCTGCCTCAGCGGTTCCCTCAGTTCTGGGACTACAAGCATGCACCACCATGCTGCTTTAGTTCCTCCTCCATCTTACACGTTATCCATCTTTATGGACCATCACTAATCACCTCACACTCTATAAGAAATTCCCGGGGAGGGGACTTTTTAAAGAGCACGAACAGTTTGTAATAGCTGCTTCTGTATTGCTCACTCCAACCGTGCCGGCAGAGCCTGGGGCACCATGGAAAGGACTTGGCATGAACCCTTCAGGAGCTTCAGGTTAAGTAGGTCCCGAAGACAAGTTCAAGACGGGCACTCCCTCATCTCAGGAGAAATGCCATAGATGTCTCCAGACGGACAGACTCCAGCACCGCCCAGCAGCCACTTTCTCCTCTACTGTCTGATTATTCTAGAAAGATCACCTCGTCATCAACAAGGCAGGAACCAGCAAGACTGAACTCCCAAGCTACGGAGCAGAGGAAAGGCCCCTCTGCTACTGAGCAGCGCGTGCCCTGATTAGCGGATCTTATTTGGGGCACTGAACAATACCTTAAAAATAAAAGGAAGGTTTTCTTTTTCTTCAGTGACAGTCAAGTGGAGTCTGGTGCTTTCCTGAGAGCCATAAGTGATTAATCAAGTCCTAGGTGCCTGACCACAGGAAGGCACCAGATGCTGAAGGAAACTGGGTGGCTGGGGGAGGGGCTGAAAGAGGACAGAAGCCCCAATTGGACCCTGTCCCTGAGAGAAGACTAGAAAGACTCGTTACCTTAATGATTTTTACATTTTATAGAAATCCAGAAACTAAGAAAGACATTAGGCAAATCATATGCCTGTCCTAAAATCAAAGTCAAATGTTCTTTTTAAAGGAACAAGGCACCCTCCACCTGTATCCCAGCACTGGGGAGGTGGTGTGTGCAGGAGGCGCACAAGTTCAAGATCATCCTGGCTACCTGTACAGTTTGAGGTATTCCAGCCTGGAACACATGAGACCCTGTCTCAAAAACAAATGAAATTCCAAATGTTCTTCGCCTCGCTGTTTGTATACGCATGTACGTCTGTGTGTGTGTGTGTGTGTGTGTGTGTGTGTGTGTTATCAATTGGATTTCAAACTACCTACAAATACGAAATTGCACACAAAAAAATGTTTTATTTTTCCTTGTTTTTTTTTTTTAAAGGTAGGAAGACTACTTTCAAAGATCCTTAAAAAAACCCCTTTGCTCCCTTAGAAGCTAAGAATTACTGTTATTAAAGGAAGTGTGAGGGGTTGTTAGAGGGAGCAGCAGAAGGAGGTGAGCAAGGGAGGACCCTGACTTTGTCTAGGATTTCCTGGGGCGGGGGGGGGGGGGGGGGGGCTCACTGAGGTGCAGGACTCTGGAGGACAGAGAGGAGGAGGAGGAGGAGAGAAGAACGAGAACACAGGTGTCGTAGCACTCACTTCTGCTCCAGAGAAATCAAGCAGTGCTTCACAAAAATGTGAAGTCTTGGTTTGGAACTTCTCTGTTAATGCTTAGCTTGAAAATATTTCATTTCTCTTTGTATTTAAAAGTTAATAGCAGGGCTTGAGAGTTAAGAGCTCAGCGGTTAAGAGCACTGACAGCTCTTCCAGGGGACCTGGGTTCAATTCCCAGCACCCACATGGCAGCTCACAGCTGTCTGTAACTCCAGGATCCGACACCCTCACACAGATATATATGCAGGCAGAACACCAATGCACATAAAATAAAAATAAGTAAGTAATGTTTTAACAAAGTTAATGACAGGGGCTGGGATCTAGTTCAGTGGTAGAGTGTTTGCCCAGCATGAATAACATCCTAAACTTAATCCCCAGCACTGAAAACAAAATTAACAACAGTATGATCTTCCCTTCAAAAGTCTGAGTTTTCAAACAGGGTTAGCACTTTCAGAGTCATGGTACCAACACAATACGAATCCTAATTAGAGTTAGTGGAAACTGTTTTGGGATAAAGGTCTCAAAACCCTTTCTCTCTAATAGAAATTTCTGTTCATTTATGTTGAATCCTTCCAAAGCAACCGTCACTGAGATATCAGTATTCTGCATACCATGCTTCTGTATTGAAAGGAGCTACCAGATGAAGACAGGACACAAAGACAAGTCTGTACATCCAGATACTGCTACTCCCTCATCATCTAAAACGCATGGAACCGCAGTACTAATCTAATTATGGAATCAAAATAAAATGCACAAGCTTTCAAAACTAGTAAGCTTTTGAGTGAAATCTAGTTTGTTTGTTTTTGTTTTTGTTTTTGTTTTTGTTTTTTATCATATCCAAAACCCCATGAACTGTTTGGAAATGTGTCACAGATAACTGCCACTGTGTAATGGACTCCTCTGTATAAATGCTCAATCTGTTACTGTATCTACAATACTGAGCTCTGGCCAAACACTCCTCTGCCCTTCTTCTTTGTCAGAGAGGCGTAAAGTAGCCATCCACCATCCCCTGATCTTTCTCATGCTGTAATTATTCTTAATCCCAAAGAGGTATGTACGTGTTGGCTTCAAGTTGCCTTGTAAATCTAGAATTCTATCATCCTTTCTTTAAAACTGTTCTTAAAATTTAATCCGGCTTCAACTAAATATGTAAATGTGCAGAACCACTTCAGTCCCCAGACATTTCATGAACCGACGGGCTGCAAAAGTAGATTAAGACATAATATAAACACTAATCAAGAAATGAACGACTGCTTTACAAATTGTAACTCCTGAAGTAAAAGCTACTTATTTGAATGTCTACCTTAAAGAAATGTTACTATATTTTGAATTTGAATTAGTACACCATAGATAAAGACAGACAGCTTTTGTTCTCTTATAAAAAATATCTTCCCTGTCCACAGCTCGGGAGGCTCGCACTTACCCCATGGTGCTTCAGCTCCTCCTCAGATCAAGGCTTATCTGGAGTATGAGAGAACTTCAAGATCACAGAAAGAAGCCGTGGCGTGGTGAGGATCGCCTTCCCTTCAAAGGAGACTGTCATATGCTAACAGGCTTTTAAATGAGGGGACCGGGTGTCTCTTCTAATTACATAAGCTCCAGGTCAGCTAATCAAATAAGTGAACCCGAGTCTGCTTTCCAGCGGTGAGAGGGAGAACATTGCTTGAGGGGACGACCTCGGCGTCTTAGAAACCCAAGGCTCGCAAAACAAAGTTACATATTTGAAAAGTAAGATAGTTTGATACTTTAAATACATCGAAGAAAAGGATAAGGAGAAATTTAGCTCACTGCAAAGCACGTGCTTTTCTACAGAGTATTCCCAGATGTTCTGAACCGGCATTGTATGCCCTGGCCCCCGACACCTTCCTCTCACCCCACTTAACTGTCCAGCATTTAGCTCCATACAAACCACAGTACAATAGTAACAGTATTTAATTGAAAGCAATCCTGGCTAACGCTAAGCAACACATGCAAAAATGTCTCATTTTTTTTTACTCTATGTTGAACACTAAAGTCTTCTACAATGAATAACAAAGCTATAATGAGAAAACAAAAATATCATTTTTAACACTTCAAAAGATATTTTAACTCAAATTTATATTAGTACACAAAAAATAAAAAAAATATTTTATGTCAGTGACATTGAGAAACATATTTACAATATTTTAAATGAAATATGACACAGAAGTTACTCATTTCAACACTTTTTTTCTTTTGGGTCAGTTTTGGAACAGTTTCAGCAAAAAAATAAATAAATAAATAAATCAAATCTTTAATGTAATTTTAAAACTATAGAATGATTCATACTATTTTGGTAATTTTTCCATTCAAATTATTTCATTTTTTAATTGTACATATTTATAGGTACAGTGAAAATAATTCAGTAATGTTTATGCTTTTAAACATATTTTATCTGGAAAAAGTAGCTTTCTGGTGTCCTGGAGATGTAGCTTAGTTAAGATTTTTGGGCGTAGGCTATATAACTACAGATTTACATTTTAGAAATTGAGGTATAATTCATATACTGTACATAAAATTGTCCCTTGGAAGTGAATAATTCAGTGTATCTTAGTATATTGACAAGATTATTTTATTGGGTTTTTTGTTGTTGTTGTTGTTGTTGTTTGGTTTTTCGAGACAGGGTTTCCCTGTGTAGCTTTGCACCTTTCCTGGAACAAATTCACTTGGTAGCCCAGGCTGGCCTCGAACTCACAGAGATCCGCCTGCCTCTGCCTCCCGAGTGCGGGGATTAAAGGCGTGTGCCACCACCGCCCGGCCTGATTATTTTATTGTTTAAGACTTTCATGCATGCATATGTGTTTTGC